>NC_050069.1:180601093-180904124 GCF_009764565.3 Dermochelys coriacea
TACCAGAGACCAGGTGGAAGGAAGCATTCTGCATTCAAGGGATTGGTGGAGTGCAAAAGTACAATACAGTGCCTGATTCTTCTCACTTACACCATCTTATGGCTACCTTGGTTTCACTGGTTTGATTTCATTGATACTACTCGTGATTTGTGAGAGAAGAATCAGACTTGTAATCTCTATGATTAGGCCTCTTAAAAGGGGAATTAACTCTACCAAACTCTAGTCTAGTGAATTCTAGTCACTTATCCTATCAGGTAAATCAGTAAAGTGCCTGAGCAAGTGGTGTTACATTTTCTTCGGGAATGCAAGAATTTTTCTTTCTTTCTAACAGTAATAAACCCTACAAACAGAAAAATCGATCATGATTCCGGAACAAACAGGCACGCCCAAAAGTTGTGCAACCAGCATAACAAAAGGGAGTGAGGAAAGAGCTACATATGAATAAAGTAATTCCCTTGTGCATATGGGCACTGTGAGGATAAATTCCTTAATTATTGTGAGGTGCTCATACACTATAGTAATTGGGACTGTGTCCCCCTATATTCTGCTTTTATATACACAGGCAGGATTAAACTAGGAGTAACTCCACTGATTTCAAAGCTGTTAAATCAGCATAAAACTGCTGTAAGTGAAAGGAGACTTAGGTATCTATACAGTTTTAAAATCAAATATGGATTTTTTAAAGATATATGCTCAGCCTCGATTTCAAAAGGAATTATATCAATGAAGTTCTATGGCCTGTGTTATGCAGGAGGTCAGACAAGATGATCACAGCGGTCCCTTCTGGCCTTGGAATCGATGTAATAGACAGATAAATGCAGATTATTCATGAATCAGATTTCTGTAAAAATACCTGGAAGACCAAGGTTTGTGTGCTGAAATATCATTTGCACTTGGATTATCTGTGTAAGGTTATCAACTTGTACAACATTAGCACAACAGGAATATGTGGCATTTAGTGTTTAACTAAAGGATAGATTCACCTTTTTGCTATGTGCGTAACTGATACTGAGTCTCCTCAAATTCAGACTATTTAAACTGGATGAGTATGTGTAACCCACACACCTTCTGGGTGTGGTGTTTTGTCCCACCTAGTGGCACTGAGACCACTTGAAGACAGAGATAAAATGAGTTGGCTCTACAGTCTTAGCTAACAGGCAGTTGGGTTTTAGCTCATGCAGTTGAGGCTCATGCACTAAACTCCAGAGGTCCCAGGTTCAATCCTGCCTGCCTATGACAGGGGACTGTCAGCATTACGTATGCAAATCCTAAGAGTCTTGAGCATATTAATATGGCTAGGCTTCCTGTACAGAATGGAAACTCTGTAAATGGCTGGATGACTAATTGCTTGTTTAATTAATAGTTTAAAAATCACCTTGTAATGCCTCTGCATATTTATACATGCATCACTCAGAAATGTCTCTTTAAAAAACAAATTTTGATATTTTTATCCTACCATCAATACAGTTTATATAGGCACAACATATGTCCCATTTATAAGCACAAAAAACACAGTCACAAAGCTCAAACAATACATTTAAACAATGTTGTAATCCTTAGTTTATACTAAGAAAGCCCTTTTTGACATGTTTGTGCCACAAACCAAACTGTGGAGTAATTGTTACCATTTTTAATGGGTCTTTTATCTACAGATATCTTATGTTCTGACAAAGACTAGGGAGTACTGTTAATATTATTTTCACCAATGGAGCGAAGCCCAGATGGAATAAACGTAATCAGCCCTTGAGGTGTTACACTCACAGCTACAGATACTTTTCACACAATGCTACCTGTAAATGTTTTTGACCAGAACCAGTAAAAATTTAAATAGTTGCTACATTTCTGATTAAACTGACTGTACAGTGATAATTCTGCAAGGATGGATTTCATGGATCTCATTCTCTATTGGCTTGGAACATATGAATCACTTATACCAGTTTGAAGTGAAAGTAAAATGCTACCATTCTGAGTTGGTAGTGTTTTACACCCACTTTGCATAGGATTAATTGACTATATCAAGTGCAACGCTGTGGAGAATCTGGTCCAGTGTTTCAAGTTTTACTTACAATACGTCATAAATGTTCTAGTTAATCCCTCCTCCCATCATCATCTCCTCATCAATAACCCCCCACACTCTTGTTCTCGTTAACTCGTCATGTGTTTAGACTAGTAAAGCAGGAATTATGTCTGATTTATGGCTACACAGCCAAAACTCTATGCCAGCACAGAACCAAATGCAGGATCAGGACTTATGTATTTAAAGCTGTACATGCAACCCTATGGTGCTGTAAATGTGTTTTGTTAATGATATAATGATGGTGGTTGTATCTACAAACTTAGAACAATTGGCTAAAAATGCGGTACATATGCTGTTAATTTGGAGACATTTTATATCATCACTTCTATTCTAAAAGTCTTAAATGTCTTGATTTACATATTTTGTTACACCTGAAACTGAACTGAGTAATGTCAGCAATTTACATTTCAAAAAGCACCTATTTCAACAGCTCTTGCAGGCTGAGACAGATAATTTCATTAAAGGTTACAGAATAAAGGATAATCACCTCTTCTACAGCATGGTAATAGGTCAGAACATATTCTCAGATATGAATGTAGAACAATATTGGTTTGAATGCTTTCCCTGGAGTTTTGAATGACAAGGAGATTGAAAGAGAGTCGGAGAGAGATATATAACTTGAACCACAAGCAGCAAATGATAAGGAAACCAGAGTGGGGGAATGACTCCCTTGGATGTGCCACTGTAGAAAATCCACATGGGGCCTTGGAAATGTTCATCCATGCCAGCGATAATGCGCCAACCACAGAGATGATTATGACAGTCCCAGAAATTGTAAAAGTGATAATGAAAAATATCCAACTCAATGAACCAGTGAGAATTTAGCTGTCAAAGGCCACTATGAAAATAAAAACATGAAAAGGGAGCAAGGTGATCACTGGTCTAAAGGTTTCTCTGCTGGATTTATATCTCGTAGGCAGATTCCTAAAACATGAGGTACATATCCACACACTTAAAAAGAGCAAATAACATGTCCAATAAGAGAGGCCTTCCAAAGTAACCATATAAAGTAACTATAAAATTGTCAATATATATGAGTGTAAGAGAGATTTGCATATTTTTAAATTAAATATAATCAAAATATAATCAAAACAAGAAAGATATAATGGTAATGGGTGATGAATACAACAGATTAGAGTACACTGAATATATATTTTTTTCCATTGTTATTCCTTTGGGAATGTTGAATATTGTATTTAAAGCCTTATCCACCCTACGAAAATTAGGATCCAATATTCAGCTCTACTGCATCCTCCAGTGTTAGCTGTAGTGGAGTCTGTAGTGTAGATAGGGCACAGTGCTTTTGCCCCCGGTCATCTGACTTTCCTTATGGTAGGTGTTGGGAGCTGATGTAAAGAGCTTTGCAAAGGAAACCATTTGTAGTGTACGGTGACAAGCTTTGAGTCCTATAATACCCAGGAACTGTGCTGCATGTTCTTGAGTGCCAGCAACTGCCACCTTATCGATTTTGACATATATACAAATATTAGAGCACTCTTACAACAGCAGGGTGACACAACATGGTAAAAATGTTTGAGTCCAGTCTACGCTGCAGTTGCCATTTTTGTTATCACTGGTGGAGCTGCAATGGTGGTGGATTACAAGTCCTAAATTTTCCAGTGCAGTTGCAGCCTAGAAAGTAGAAGAGCTGTTATTGCAGAGACAGGACATGTTCAGTATCAGTATCCATGGCTTTCTCTGTGTCAACGGCAGGTTAGATTATCCAAGGGACTTTAAACTGGTTTTGTGAAATATGTGTAACACAGCGTTTCTCAAACTGTGCGTCAGGGCCCCAAAGTGGTCTGAAACCCCATTTTGACGGGGGTCACCAGAGCTAGTGTTAGATTTTCTGGGGTCTGGGGCTGAAGACGAAGGGCTTCGGTCTGGGGCTGCAGGGCTCAGGCTCCACCCCTGCCCTGCCCCCCACCTGGGGTCATGTAGTAATTTTTGTTGTCAGAAGGGGATCACGGTGCAATGAAGTTTGAGAATCCCTGAAATCCCTAGTTCTAGGAGGTCCTTAGTGTCTCTTTCAAGATGGTGCATGGGCCCCTCACCTCCTAGTGATTGAAATAGGAATTGAAGAAGCTCAGTGTAACTGTAGCATCTATTATGCTCTGAACTGGAGAGGGTCAGGTATTTAGTTAAGGATTACACTTCAGTAATTTCCATTTCACAGGTGGGGAACTGGGACAGAGAGAGACTAACAGCCAGTTTTTCAAAGGTATTTAGGGCCTATGGATGCAGATAGATATCTGTTGGGATTTACCTGGCTGGCAGTGGTTGCCTCTTAAGTCAGGGTCTTGCAGCTGTTGCGAAATGACCCTGTATCACTACTGTTGCTGATTCTGAATTAACATTCAGATGGGAATTGCCAGTTCTCAGGCACTCATTGTACCATCCTTACATGTGTAGTCTCAGTGAAATTAAAGAGGCAGAGTATGTTACTACTTAACGTGTGCAGGGGCAGAGAGGAGATGCCGCAACATAGAAAATGTGTGTGGAGTCAGGCATCCTTCAAATCTGGAGAATAGAGATGTAAAGTCCCAACTAGCTGTTAAGACATCAAAATTCACCTCCTGCTTAGGGCAAGACTAATGCCACACACAGGCTTAATTTCCCTAGCCTCTTTCTGATGTGTATATCTCTTACCCACACACAGTTGACTCAATGCAGGTGTGTGGGAGGGGGATGAAGGTTCAGCGAGCACTTTTCTCTATCCTCTAATGCACCCATGCAAGTATCAAGCAATATTTGGCAACAGGATGCTGGCAAAAACAGGAGATGAAGATTAGATAACAGAAGTGTCTCTAGGCAGTAGGCCTTCTCTCTAGCATTCTGTAGGAGGCAAAATTTTGCCTGTTGTAGTTATTTTATTTATTATTTATTTGTGTTGAGGCAGCGAAGAGAGGTCTTTAGTCAGGAATGGGTTTGAGGCCCTTAGTTTGGAAGAAATTTCAAGGCTTTTTTCCTCATTAATCTCATTCACATTCTTATCAAGACATTTGCAATATTACCTGTTCCCTCTTTGTTGTACTAAAGTGAATATATAGATCATAAAGACCAGTAAATTGATAATGTCAAAGTGCCTTAAGTACCTGCTATTAACATTTTTACCTTCAAAATATCTTTGGCAAAAGGAAAGAGTGAGTAGCTGAGTTAATTTTTGCCTGGCCTCTAAAATTGACCATGTAAATCCCGTATTTGCCTAGTCAGACTGCATTTTAAGAGGTTTTTTTAAAAAATTGGTTTAATAGCTTTGAAAATATATAAAATGTAGAGGAAAAAAACACTCAGATCTTTGTTACACAGACCTCTGCGTCACTGCACCAGTATTTCTAACACCACATATGTGTAACAAATAACATAACTGATAAAAAGCTACAACAACACTGCAAATAACTGATAAAAGATGAGAACTATATTCTTTTCTGGCTTACATCCCCAGCAGCAGCTGAGTATCTGGCCAATGTATGTAAATATTTTCTAAGTTATTTAGATTTGTATTTTGCTGCAGATATAAAATGGAACCAGTTCAAAAGATCTAGGTCCTAGGAAGATTTTCCAGCATGAGTATGAGAGCTCTGGCTTTTGAAGCAGCCTCTTATGAGCCAGTATCCATGGTTTTAAAGGACTTCAAAGTATTATTGGGAACCAACTAATATGTGTGGTAAAAAGGTTTAATAGGGGATTAAGGGAGATGCAGACACTGTAGCATAATGTCTTTTTATAGTGAGTTTTTATTGAGATAGAAAACAATCCCTGCAGATTACAGGCACTGGCATATTGAAAAGATAATTTACACTAACGTATTTGCTTATCTGCTATTGAAAATAGAGGCCGTTCACTATGAAGATTGCCAGCTTCAAGAAGAAGAATAAGTGGAGACAGGCTTGAGAAATTTAAGTACTAATTATTATATTTATTTTGTTTTTAATGTTCATTAAGGGCAATGTACTGAGTAGTGCTGAGTTCTGGTTTAAAGGATGAAATTACATATACCATGAGGTGCATCCATTTTACATTTTTGAATAAACCTTTTTGCAGGCATTGCATCAGAATTTGAACGTCTTTTTGTTCCTTAAAATGAAGACAAATGTTCAGTTCTTGAACCGTCTTTGATAAATATTTGTCTAGCTTTTATATTAACTAGGTTCCTTATGGGAAGAAAGACAACACTATTTGTGACTATTTCTTTGTTTATACTAAGGTAGCACTTAGAGACCCCAACTAGAGCTTAAAGTGCGCCTGGTCAAAATGGGTTGCAGGCCCAGGAAATACAATTTCTAGGAGGCAACCTGGGTTGCTAAGGAGTGTATAGTTTTCATATGGCTCTCTCACTGGTTGCTTTCCCCACTTGCCTGCCTCATGGGTAGAGCAGCCATTCAGGCCTGCTGCAGGAATCCATCAGCGATCTCTCCCCCACCCCTCAGCAATCCAACACCTTTCTCACAGGAGGATCAGAAAGAGCCCAGCAGCTCAGAGTGGCTCCATTCCCTTCCCTCCCCACCCCAGCAACACTTGGCTGCAGAAGGAAGAGGGGGGACCCCACTGCAGCTTGCTCCAGCCTGGGAGAGGGGGTAAAGAACTCCAGGAGCTACAGGACAAGGAGAAGGGAGGCGGGGGGGGAGGCAGAATAGATATGGGAGTAGAACTGATGTGAGGACTGTGGGGACAGGACTGATTTGGTGATTAGGGGCAGAATTAATTGCTGGGCAGGGGGGGCAGGCAGATGTGAAGGTGATGTGACCCCCACCCACTTTTTTTTAGACCACTTTAAGCACTGATGCCACCTGAGATTGGAGCCCTCTTGTACCACCCAGCAAGAGGCTGGCTAAGCCCTAAGAGCTTATAAGCCAAAGGAAGAAAAACGGACAAAAAGTAGGAGAAATGGAATATGATTAGCCCCATTTTATAGATGGGGAACTGAAGCACAGAGAGAACAAGCAACTCCAGTGGCAGACCTGGAAATGAACCCCAAGGCCTAATCCAGTGTTTTACCTAGAGGACCATCCTTCCTCCCACTCCTACGGCCTCTGTAGTTAAGACATTTGGGCTCGTTCCATCTCTGCCATTATGTCATTTTAAGTTATCATTTCACTATTCATTTCTGCTGCAGGCAGAGGTGGACTTTACTTCAATTTTTGTTTCAAACCTTATTTGAAAAACAGGCAGCAAACCTTCAGTTGCTTAGATGTGCAAGCAGGAAATGTATCCGGCTTTTTAACCCTCAGATACTGGTGGGGGAATGTAAACAAACTTTGAAAATACTGATGAGAATAGAGATGTCCAAGTCTGCTTTGAATCCGTCAGCTCCCTGCATCCCTTTTGTTCCCATTATGTTGGCAACTTGGCTTGGCTTCTTTTCTTTCCTCATGATTAGACTTCAGCAGAATGACACAAGTAAAACACTGGTCTGGAAACCCTACAGCCTAATTGCCACCCCCCACAGTGATCAAACTGCACTTATTAAGAAAAAGGGAAGAAGAAAACAGAAGACTGAGCTGTTTGCTGGGAGTGTGTCACCAACTCAGAGGGTATTTTCTTCTATTATTAATATTCATTATTTCTATCTGAAAGTGGAAGGCCCAGGCTGAGATATTACTGGAAGAGTTTGGGTTAGGTATTATCTTTTTCTGGGCTTTTTTCTTTCGTGTTTTGTTTTTGCCACACGAGCTGTGCTGGGGAGTGTCTTGCTTTATTAATGCCGAGCGGCTCCAGCACTTGCTGTGGTTTTATGATCAGTTAGTCATCTGCGGCTGCTGTCCTTGCGACAAGTGGCTGAAGAGCCCAGAGCCACAGCAGTGCATACAGGCCCCCTTGGGTTCCAGGGCCAGCAGGGAAGGAAAAGGCGAGAAAGAGAAAGGGATAATACAGGTGTGTGGGGGGCCAACGGGGGGATGGGGTCGGTCCTACTGGTTTTCCCTAAGTTCCTGGTGAGAGGGGGGATGTTGTGTGAGTGCTAGTGGGGAGGGGGAGCCTCTCCAGGTACTTATGAGGGAGGAGAGACCCCTGGATACTAGTGAGAGCCTGTGCAACTGTCCATGAATATTAGTAATTGGGGGTTGGAGGAAGAGACCCTCCCCGAGTACCAGTGAGGTGTGTGTGTGTGTGTGTGTGTGTGTGTGTGTGTGTGTGTGTGTTGGGGAGGGAATATATGTGTGTGTGAGATTCTGAGCACCAAAAGAGCAGCTGGGGGTGAAAGAGACGCTCCCTGTGTAGCAGGGAGAGTGTGTGAGTTTCTTTCTGTCCCCCAGATTATGAATGAGAAGCAGGTGTGCCACTCTCTCCCTGAGTATTAGGGGTATGTGTGTCCCTGAGTACTCTTCCTGTATTACAGTTTGTTCTTTCTTCCTTTCTCTAGGATGAGGGGATCCTGGCAGGCGTTTCTGCCTCTATTCTTCTCCCTTTTCCTCCTCATGCTTCCACTGAAGGACATCTCAAGCTCACCTCTCTCTGGTAGAGCCCAACCAACTTTGGTCTCTGGTGGGAGTGAAAATGGACACACCTGTCTTGGTATGTATTCAGGTTTTGTTTGCTTGCTTTGTTCGTTCATTTGTTTTATTACACTGGTAAACAGAGGCTTGCTGTGCACATAATAAATCATCCTTTATCTGTTTCAACAGCTGCCACAGCTGCCAACTACCAGTAATCTTAGCCCAAATAATAACTGTTTTAAGACTCTCAAGGCTAACATGGGGTTTGGAGCTGCTGTTTGATAGAATTCATACCCTTGGTATGCAGGAAATATTAGTGATACTGGCTTTCACACCTAGTAGCTAGAGAACCGAAAACAGGATGCGATTGTTTTTAATATTTATTGTGGCTGTTCTGAATGCACGTTATTATGTTTTATTTTATTGTACAGATGAGCTTCCCTTCCCCTCCCCCAAGACACCCTCAAAAAACAGAAGTTTCATCTCAGTTGGTTTTGCCTGGCAAAATTATCTTAAGAAATACATTTAGATTTGGGACTCAGAGCTTTGTGAGTGCTTCTTTGGGTTTGACAATACGTTCCCGGTGTTCAGGGTGAAATTCATCTAATGTGAAGGGCCTGTGCAAGGCTTTTTGCATCACTTAAGCATTTACCTGCTTTGGAGGATGTGTCTGCTCTGGTCTGAAAGGCCAGCACAAAGGGAAGCATTGAGAAATATTAGGGAAGAAGCCTTGAGATGCATGGATTTAGTGATCCTAACTACCTGTATAAATGGCATGGAGGTTTGCAGCTCCTTTTCCAACTTGCATGCTGAACTAGCAGCCATGGAGGTTGAGATGTGATTTAAATGCACACAGCCAGGATCCGTGCACTTAACCAAATATGAGATGATTTGGGCTTTATGCGGGTGGAGTGATGTTCACCCAACATGGACTTGGTCAATTTATTCCCAAGGTGTAGCAAATCTGATAAAAGTACTAATGTCAGAGTCATCTTGGAGCATTTCTGATATCTGTGGTTAAAGTGCAGTAGGCAGGAGACTCAACCAAGGTAGGGAGTGCAGCTTTTATTGATTTATTTTTAATTGACATATATTTACAAAACAAACATCAATTTACTTTATGACCAAACAGACACCTTTTTGTCCCTCTCTAGATAATTCAGTTTTCACTGAATTAGTTCCCATAGGATTCACATATCAATTTTCACACTGTTTATACAAGTTTTGTTATGTTTCTGTTTGTACAAGAAAGAATCCTCTATTTTGAGTCTATAAAATTATTTTTATGATTTAGAAAGGGAGAATAAATGTAGGCTTTGTAAAAACAAGCTTTTGCAAAACTTAAGATGAGTAGAAAACTTTTCCATGAATTAAAAATGTGTAATAGGAACAGTTGTTTTTCAACAAATAAATGTTGCCCTGCAGTGTCTGTAACCCAATCACTGAAGCACGGGGAACCTGAAAGTGAAACGAACTGTAAACATAGCAAAATGGAATTAATTGCTATTTATTGTCCGAGGAGACAGCAGAGCAAATGGTAAACAAACAATACAAACAGTGAAAAGTAAAATGTATTTTTTAAATTCCTTCAGTTTTAATAATTCAAGTTGTTAACATGGGTAAGGGATTTAATTTGCTTACAACATGTGATTTTTGTTAAAGTTTGTGTCCCTTTAATTTTTGCACAAGGCCATTATCTATCTTATCTATCTTTGAATACCACATCCATCACCATGGTTAGCATCTGAATCCTAGCTGGCTGCATAAGGCACTGGAATACAAGGGAAGTAAATTCTACCCTCATCCCATCCCTAACATCATTGACCCTCCATCTAATATCTAGTCCCTCTTTGAAGAGAACCTCAAAACTCTGCCCCTATACTTTGTGTAGAAAGAGAGAGAATCCAGATCACTCTTCTTGATGTAGAGAAAATCACTAATTGTGCTGAAACCATCTATGTGACACCAGAATTTGACTCATGACCAAAACAGATTGTCATGCCCCTGAAAACTCTGCAAGCTAAATTGGTGCTGTTCAGATAATTAAAAATGCAAGTGCAGGGGGCCTGCAAGAGAGGCTTTGTAATTTCGTACACACACAACCATTCGTTATCCCAGACTGCAGTGCCTGTGGTTTAACTTCTTATTACCTGCTTTCTGTATTAATTTTGAAAATAATGACAAGCCATTTATGTTTCTTCCCTTTAATCAACAAAGCTCTGAGGATCTGATTTTTTACACTACACTGGTGTAAAGCAGGAGTAACTGCACAGAATTGCCTGGAGTTAAAGTGGTGTGAGAGAAGAATCAGTCCCTAAGTCAATAAAACTAACCTGCTTAAAAGCAAGGAAGCTAGGATTATTTTTATTTATTTATTTATTTATTTATCTTAGGGAAGTGTGGACATCATTTCTGACTCCTCTTCAACAGCTGCCCTAAGCCATAGACTTATTAACTGAATTCTCTGTTTTGAACAGGAGTGAAAGAGATTGAAGAATCATACAGGACTCCCATTTTCATATACGTCATATGTTGATATAAGATGAAGCAGTATTTTTAACAGGAAATGGCAAACTCTCTAGTGCAAATGCCCACTATAAAATATATAGGAAGATTTTCTTTGCGGAGCAGACTTTCAGACAGGTTAGCTGTCCAACTGGTGGCTAACTTTCCAAGACAGTTACGTCCTTTGGATAAGTGAATTGGGCAACTGCTCATGTGAATGGACAGTTCAGTGCCCCTGTGTGTGCAATTTACCTGATTTACATGTGTAACCGTGGTAATAACTAGTTGGCTGAAAATGAGCGTTGTGAAAAATTTCAGTGGAAACAGGGGGAAAAGATAATTGTTGAAATTTTCCACTAAAAAATCAAAATGTTCTGCAGAGTGCAGGCATTTTTCTCAAAACAATTAATTTTTTTGAAAACTGAATTTTCCATCAACAATCAGTTTTGACAGTCAACTTTCATCCAGTCCTAATAATAGCACAAAAATAATGCATATAATTGTGTGTGCATTTTGCACACACAATCACATGCCAGACTAGTTTGAAAAATTCTGTTCCTCAATCTACAGAAGGCTTTTTGGGAATATACTTATGAAAATGAAAACTATCCTCACAATTTCAATGTAGTCCTATGTAAAAGGGGACTTTTATGATGCTGTCTTTTAAAATAAAGACATTACAAACAATTTAGGGACTCCCTCTGCTCTTCTTTGTGTTGCACATGACATATAAGAAGGGTTTAAACTGCTGCCTATTTTATATATTTAAATTGCAACCATAGGGAAAGAGCTGCTTTTCCCTATGGAGGCCAGATCTAGGGCGCTGCATACAGGATAGGTGAGTTAGGAGCCCCTGAGGTCTGAGTTTGGCTTTGCCACTATCTTGTTGTGTGGCCTTGAAAAGCCAGTTAGGACCAGATTTGTATAGCCTTATTAACATTCATGTGTACTTTTTGACAAGAGTAGCCCTCTGCTTTCAATGAGACAACTTGTCGAGCAAGTTACTACACGCACAGCTGAGAGTGTGGCCTTTAACCTCTTATGTCTCCATTTTCCCCATCTGTGGTGGGAAATAAATAGTTAATATTTGCTAACCACAGTTTGAATACCAGGTATTATGGTTGGCTATGTCTAACATCACATTCTCTGTCTCTCGTCATTTCTTCTTTTGCATCTCTTTTGAATATTTTTACATTGCTAGTGATTTTTAAAATAAGCTTCTGTTCTCTCCTCTGAGAGAGCACTGTAGGGGATCTGTGCAAATGATCAGTGGGGTCTCTTGTAAGGATGAGACTGTGTGTTGAAGTTGCTGGGCACTTCTCACTAACTGCACTTTTTTTTTTTTTTAAACTTCAGCCGGCACAGCCCCTTCGCAGCTCCCCTTTGGCTGCCCCGTGGAATGAGGCTATTAGTCAGAGAGAGCACAATATGTTTGGGCAGCAGCTCTTTTAATCTTCTCTAGCTGACTGATATTGCATGGGTCAGCAGCTGCACAGGCCACTTTTAGCTTTACCAGGGCCAATGTAATTCTGCTTCAGTCTTCTCATCATCTTCCCTGGACCACCTCTCACATTCATCTGTAAGAACCTAACTTCTTGGGGCGGGGGGGGGGGGGAAGATGCGGTAGTCACCATATTAAAACCATGTATATTTTTAATAATAACAATAACAACTTCAGAAAAGCAGAGAAAAAACCCAACCCATAATTCCAGGCTCTCCTGTGTTATAAAGTGTTAATTTGCAGCCCTGATAGTTTGTGTGATATCCAACTTTTAAAACTGTCTAGCTGTGCTTTTTATGGCATGGATGCAGGACTGAATAGAGTATGCAGTGAAACTGTAGCCGTGTCGGTCCCCGGATATTAAAAAGATTACCTCACCCACCCTATCTCTTACTGTAGAGTAATAAATTCCAAATCTCAGATCAATGTTGTTTGCAGTTCCTGATAATTTAATACAGTAGCACATACCTAACACAGTGAGAGGCTTTTAATAATAATGCTGAAACAAAATGGCTGTGTAGATATTGTCTAGGGAAGTAGTGTGCTATAAAACATAATGTATAGACCAATGAGTGCTATAAAATGCCATATTTTAGCATCAGTGTAAAACCACAATTCATTTTAGGCTGACAGTCTAGGCTAGATTCAGATCTGATCTCACGTAAACCAGTGTAAATGCAGAGTGAAGCTGTTCACTTAATTGAAGTTACTCTTGATTTACACAGATGAAAGTGAGCAGGATTTGGCCCATACCCAGTAGTGAATGTCAAATGTTTGCTATATTTTTTTCCCTTTGGTTGAGATATGGATATATGAATCCCAGGCATATATAGCACTATGGTAGTGATACTATACCAACAGTTGAATAGATATTTTCATTCTAAGCCTCTATTTTCAGAGAAATTTCAAGAAATATAGAGTAACATTTTCAAAAGCACCTAAGTCCCATTTTAAAAAGTGACTTAGGCACTTAGGAATCTCATTGAAAGACAGTGACCATAAATCATACATATAACAATGAGTGCTGTAAAGAATGTATGTAGCATACTTGCATACATTTTGGTGCTTTTGAACATTTTACCCATCACCCTTTAGGTTGAAATTCCTTGTACTTGTTCTTAGCCCAAAGGTAAGCTTTTTTTCCCGCCCTTGCATCTTTAGTAACATTCTTTTTTGGCCAATTTGAATGATATGATGATGGAAATTTGTTTATGATTCACATAATAGGTGTAACTCAGCCACCAAGTGCTTGTATATATATATATATCTTTTCTCCTTATAGAGTCATCAGAAGTATTGCACATACTCAATGAACATGTTTCGGTGGTTTGGGGAGTCCTATGTTTGAATCTCTTTACTTTTGTGCATATAATATGTTAAAATTGTAAGCTTTTTGGGGAAAGGACCATCTTTTTGGTATGTTTGTGTCTATATACGGTACCTAGCACAACTGGGGCTTCTAGGTGTTACTGCATCAATAATTACTATAATAGGTTTTTTCTCATTAGACTGAGGACAAACTTGAAGTAAACATGTGATTAAACCGTCCTGACGCCAATTCAGACTTCAGTGGGATTTAAGCACATGCTTAACTTTAAGCATGTGCTTAAGCACCTTTCTGAAGAGGGAAGCTTTCCTGAATTGGGGTGTCAGAGAAAAGAGGAATAGAGCACATCACTTCTTACATTACACACACACACACACACACACATTTTTATAAACAATATTAAAGAGGAAAATCCATTGGAAATGCTTGTTATATATTTTGCTAAATGATTATCTTTCAGATATACCTTGTGTAGCACCAGGCATCTATTTTGCCAATGTGGATAGGTACCACTGTCCTCTACTGGGTGGAATCAGAATTTTCCACATCTATATCATGGCCCCTATATGGTATCTAGAGGAGAGAATAATAAATAGAGATCTTTGTTTTTTGAGCAGTAGGATTAGAGTTCTGTCCCTGCTATTGCATGATGCTCAGAGTGACTGTGGTAAACAAGAAAAGTGACACATGTGATGTTCCTAGGTTTTTATGCCATCTATTGAGATGCAATACACTTAAAATATCAATATATTGATATTAATATTTTAAATGTATGGTAATGCACTACATTACATTATTCAGCATAGCTCAAATATAATGAAAATTGACAAATTTGGTGATATTCTAAATAAAATTTGTATATTGCCACATGTATTTAACATGCAAAATATGTTGCATAACACAACAAATTGAGGGGGAAATGTATAGTTTATGCCAACATTTTTAAAAGTGGGTACCTAAAATTACAATCACATCAGTGTCTCTATCAAATGTATTTACATATTATGCATATATGATATGGAAAACTAAAATCTGAATTTTGTCCTTCAGAACCTCCCAAACTCAGGTCTCTTTATACTTTTTCTTCAAAAGCCATAGATCCTCTGGGTAGCCTGGTAGGTGAGGTTTTTGAGATACAAGGCCCATATAAATCCATTGTACAGTAAGTGATGCAGAGTTGGAGGAATTGTGGGGGAAAATGCACATTTGTCCACATGGAAATTCAGATGTACTGTCTTCTATAGAATAGCATGCATCTGCATGTGTGCTTATCATGGAGCAGGTATGGGGAAAAGTGAACAAGCCCTATAGAATAATAATTTTATAATTGCCTTCAAGGATTTCATTGCACTTTACAAACACTGAGCCTATTTACAGTTGGGGAAACTCAGGCCTTGGGAATTGGCTTGTCCAAAGGCACACAGGAAGTCTCTGACAGAATAGACTCCAAGACTCACAACTCCATGGGCAGATCCTCCACTGGTATAAATTGTCACATCTCCATTGACTTCACTTTCACCTGAAAATCAGTTCAAGTGCTTTCACCATTAGATCACGTTTCCTCTCTCTTTTTTTTTTTGGCTTCAGGGATGATTTTAGCCCAGTATGTTGAAGCAAGTCAAAATACAACAAATTCTCTTCAGAAGTACAGTTCCAGAAATGTCTCAGAGCCCTCTCTGGCTATACACTCTATGCTGTATTAACCATCCCTAAGGACTCCAACTGAGATAGCCAAGACATTTTTTATTAACTCTGTTTCCTGATTTTCCTCCATATCCTAAGGCTCCTTTTGTAATAGAGTTTTCTGAAACTTGGACAAGTATTGTATTAACTGTGAAATACAATAGATTAAGGGATATTGACTTAGAACAATGTTGTGCCTGTTGAAACCATATATTATCAGCCCCAGCTTTTAGCTAATTTACCAATCTATTCAACTGAAGAAGATAAAAATACCAGTAAACATAGGAGAGGTCAAGACAACGAGACTCCTTGTTCAAATGCAGGTATATGGGGAGGCAAGGTGGTAGGGGCCAGACAACTGCATGAAATGGGAGAAGTGCTCAATGTGCTTCAGAAAATCTTCATTTTTGATATCAATAGGAAACATTTAAGATATATACAACATTTAGGAATGGATATTCATTTTTATAAGGGTCACTCTTTTACAGACAGAAATCAGAAGGTTTTGCTGTATATTTAGATCTGTCTTTATTTTCCATTGAACTTGAACTCATTTTATAGAGGATGTTCTTTAATAACTAGGATCAGATGGGTTTCAGAGTAGCGGCTGTGTTAGTCTGTATCCGCAAAAAGAACAGGAGTACCTGTGACACCTTAGAGACTAACAAATTTATTTGAGCATAAGCTTTCGTGGGCTACAGCCCACTTCATCGGATGCATAGAATGGAATATATAGTAAGAAGATATATATATAAATAGATAGATATAGATATATACACACACACATACAGAGAACATGAAAAGGTGGAGTTAGAGGCTAATTAATTAAGATGAGCTATTATCAGCAGGAGAAAAAAACTTTTGTAGTGATAATCAAGATGGCCCATTTAGACAGTTGACAAGAAGGTGTGAGGATATTTAACATGGGGAAATAGGATCAGATGCTGTCTTGTGTTGTGAGCAGCAAAAACAATCCCTACTCAAAGTGGAAAGCAGGAAGAATGGACTGCTGCAGGCTCGTGCCCACTGGAGATTGGGGATGCTGTTCCACGGGAGCTCTGCAGGGCTAGGCTTAGGATCTTTGGAATTGGGGTGGAGAAAGCAAGAAATGGAGCCAGCAAGCAGTTCTTCTCTGCAGGGTGCTTCGCGCCTGACTCCATCGACTACTGAGCAAAAATCTATTCTTTAGAGAAGAAATAGCCCTCCCCTCTGCAGCTGATTCTGAGCAACTGTGAGGGGAATCAGCCAATGTTAGCTTGGCTCATGAAAATTCAGTGCACCTGAGTAGGAGATGGTACCTCCAGACCTCACCAGTTCAGCTATTACAATGTTAATATGGAGTGATCAGAGTTTCCTGACTTCCTTCTGCAACAGCATATGTCTTATTTAAACACACAATGGAAAGACACAACTTACTAACAAAACTGCTTTATTCCAGCTGCCTGTGCAGCAGTGACTCTCACATACAGTAAGTCTTCCTATTTGGATTTGTTCAGTAGGGTGGGAAGACAATATGTAAATGAAGTCATGAAATCAATGCAAGTAGACACATGCAGGGCAAACAGTACACACTGTTACACTTTGCACTGCTTCTAGAGGAGGGAGGACTAGGAATGATTACTCATGTTCAAGGGGAAGGGTGGATTTCTCTGTTTGAGTGGAGTTCATCCCATTCTTGAGACACTGCCCTATAGTCCAAGTTTCAAAAAGATACCCCTGAAGACCAAATATTGTGCCTTTCCACCAAATGGTGTTCATTATTTAGGTACTCTTCTGCACAGACTGCCACCCCCCTCTCACAACTCGGCACCGCTTTAGAGAGAATGCCTCCTTGTGCATCCCAGTAGCACAAAGGGCAGAGAATAATTTGCAACACTCCTTTATGGCGTACAACATTCTCTCCGCTGCACAACTGGCTGGCTTCTTGAGGCTGGGAAGGCAGAGCCATAGCTCCTTCCACTCCCCACTGCCTTTTCAATGCGTTGCTCCCAGCGGAAACAAATTAGTCACAGCCCTGATGTTCCTCTGAGCACGGGGACTGCCATTCTGGGTAGCCCCTCCATCTACACCCCAGCCCAAGTACAGAGACTTTTGCTAGCTCAGCTTGGGAGAGCTGCATAACAGGGGAAGCATCATTAGCTGCCTAAAAGGGGAAGCTAGTTGTTTCCTCACCACCATGTGTGTTTGTGAAAGGGCTAGCCACAATCTCGCCCACAGAGTTTGCGCAATGCTGGAAACAATCTGCCTGAAAAGCCCCTCAGCCTTTCTCTCATTTCCTGTCTGAACTGCACTTTTCAGAGGGGCGGTTTGCCTAACTAGGAGTTCAGTAAGGGGGTGGAGGGGTGAGGAAAAACTCCATTGTTTAGAACCCTAGATCAAAGTAAAGGATGACAGGCTATTCTCATTCAGTAACATGAAGGACTGTGGGTTCACGTAGAGTGCCAGAGAATCCATTTAATAAAGTCTTGGCTTTACAAAAACTTATCTGAAATTGGAAACCTGAAAACTAAAGAGGCAACTCTGTGTGTCTTGACACTTTCACAGCAGCCGTAGATATAATTCTAATGATAGTTTCTTTTGTATGGTTTCAGAGTAGCAGCCGTGTTAGTCTGTATTCGCAAAAAGAAAAGGAGTACTTGTGGCACCTTAGAGACTAACAAATTTATTAGAGCATAAGCTTTCGTGAGCTACAGCTCACTTCATCGGATGCATTTGGTGGAAAAAATCCACCAAATGCATCCGATGAAGTGAGCTGTAGCTCACGAAAGCTTATGCTCTAATAAATTTGTTAGTCTCTAAGGTGCCACAAGTACTCCTTTTCTTTTTTCTTTTGTATGTTGCTGCAGAAGTTTATTAAGTTAAACAGTCTGCTGAGATTGCTAGAGGCTGCATTCTTGCATCCATCTTATTGACATGCTGTTGCATCTGAAATATGAAGTGAATATAATACTTAGTTGAGTTTTTGGATACTACAGTACAACTGTGAAAACCAGAAAAGAAGTGACATGACCCAGGATGTACATCCTCCCCTTTCTGCATGACTGCAAACGTGCTATGATTACAACATATAATCACATCATCAATGAGCGTATGGTATCACACTGACTGGTTACATTAAATGGCAGCTATATGGATCCCTAACCACAACAGTAAATAGTTCCTTCCTGCCTGATAGAGTGCAAGAAGATGCTTGAGATAGGAAGAAGACTTCCACAAGGACTGACAGGATTGTAACCATGGCTATGGCTGAAACTTCATCCCTGCTATAAATGGCTACAGTACCGTGCTTTGAAAGAAAAGCAGATGTGCGCTTTATTGCTGTCTTAATTGAGAAATGAATATATCGTGAACAGGAGATACAGAGGGAATGCTATCAGGGGCTTATGTGGTGAAAGAACACTGGAAATGCGGAGTTCTCTGTTATATAACAAAGACAAATGGAACATTATTTTTTCTGTGCTGCAGTCTTTATAACCTTCAGCTGCTCAAAGTGACAGGTTGCTCAGCTTGAGGAAGTAGATGTTCAAAATCTAAATGAAAATCTCTGCAAATTTTACTTACATTGCGGGGGGCATGTAGGGAAGTATATGTCTTTTCTCTGTGAATGTGACCATCCTTGGAATTTGCCAATAGATCCTCCCACTCCCTTGTTTGAACCACTGCATCAGGTTCTCCTTGCCAGGGCATCAGTTTGAACATTTTGCCCTGGATTCCAGGCTGTGCTCATTTCTGCCTGAGCCTACGTTTGGCTCTTGTCTCCTGTCACATTCTCCCCTCATGCCTTTTGCTTTGCCAACAGTGTTGACTTCGATGCCCCCATAGTTTTCTTCTCCCGCTCCCATCTTTGCACTTTTTCCAGGCTGCCATGAATGCAATGCATGACATTCCAAACCCACTTCTCCCAGCCAGTGTCCCATCTTCATTCAGATCTTCCCTGAAGAGTCACTTCTTCAGTAAGGCCCAGACACAATAAAAATGAAAAATAATAACTACTTCTTTTTAGAAATGTTAAAGCCAACTCCTGCTTCTCATTTAGCTAGTGCATCTCATCTTTCTACTCCTGTCTTTGAGACTGTAAACTCTTTAGACTGAGGGCTGTGAAAGGAAGGGTAGTCCTGTGATTAAAGCACTGGACTGGTACTCAAGAGACAAGTTTACTTCTTAGCCTTGCCACGTATTTCCGATGTAAGCTTGAGCAAGTCATTTAATCTCTGTAAAATAGAGGCAGCAATAAGGGTTGGGAGGGTAAATTTGCTAATATTTGTAAGGTGCTCAGACATACAGTGGTGGGGGCATTAGGTATATAGAATAGAAGTCCCTCCTGGATATGTTCCTAGCAGGGTTTCCGCGGTGGGTATAGGATGTATGGTATGTCTGCTCTGGGCATTGAAGTTGGGTCTCTGATTTTGTTGGTAAGGTCTTTATTATTTGGGATATTTTCCTCATTATGAACTGATTTTTTTTTGATTAAGTGTGAATTCCTTGAAAAGTGCTGCTGTCTTTCTTCCTTGGTGTGTGTCTCAATTTATTCTCTGTTTTATGTATGTATCCATTCTTATAATTAGCATGCCTTCTAAATTACATCTGTAAAGGAGTCCTGTTGAGGGTTTTGTTTAATGATCTTAAGTATAGTGAAGCAGGGCTTTTTATGTCTACTTTGAGACGGTGAGCTCCCTGCTATTCCCATTGGTGTCCTGGAATTACTTCCTATAAAATATAAGGTTTGCTTTTCTCTATATAGAATTATATTACCTTGTAATAAAAACTCTCAATAAAGAGATTGGGCCTAATAATTTCCAGTGGTGGTATATTTTCTTCACCACTTTCCAACTCATAACCTGGCCCATGAAGAATATCGCAGCCTTATGTTGGAAAATAACACCTTGTTTGGTTTATTAGCACATTGTGGCAGGGTCATCAATAGAGAATTTAACTGCCCCTTACTAGATATAGGCCTGACCAAAACCCTGAATGTTAATAGCTCTGAGCTTTGGGAAAGGTTGAATCTGTATCAGTATTTGAATTTTGCATCTCTATTTTGTGTCAAACAAAAACCTGAGATCTGAGTCTCCTCAGTAGTCCCTGGTGGGAGAAAAGAGCAGGACTCAGCTGTATTGAATACAAAGGGAATTCTTTATTTGGGCTGCTGGAAACAAATAGATCTTAGAATTCTCTCCAGCTCTCTAGCTCCTAGAATAAACACAGCCTGTGCTACTGATTGTCACTACACAGGCACACTCGCTAAGTCTGTCTGCACTGCATCCAGGGATGTAATTTGCAGCTCATGTAGACATACCCATGAGAGCTTTAATTTAGCTGGCTCATGGAAAAATAGCAGTAAGGACACGATGGCATCAGCAAACACTGTACAAACCCACCTACCTAGCTGGGTACATACTTTCTTGTCCAGTCAGGGCCAGTATGTCCTCACTGCTATTTCTAGTGAGCTAATTAGATTAAAGCTAGCAAGGGTACATCTATATGAGCTGCAGATCACAACCCCAGTTTCAGGGGAGTTATAGCCTAAGCCTGGCTTGAACTTCGCAGTCAAGGAAGGATCTGCTGATTATTTTGGTCAAGACATAAGAACATAAGAAGGGCCATACTGGGTCAGACCAAAGGTCCTTCTAGCCCAGTATACTGGGTTCCGACAGTGGACAATGCCAGGTGCTTCAGAGGGAATAAACAGAACAGGGAATCATCAAGTGATCCATCCCCTGTCGCCCATTCCCAGCTTCTGGCAAACAGAGGCTAGGGTTACCATCTCTGCCTATATTGGCTAATAGCCATTGATGGACCTATCCTCCATGAACTTATCTAGTTCTTTTTTGAACCCTGTTATAGTCTTGGACTTCACAACATCCTCTGGCAAGGAGTTTCACAGATTGACTCTGTGCTGTGTGAAGAAATACTTCCTTTTGTTTGTTTTAAACCTGCTGCCTATTAAGACTTTGCATAATCTAACATGGCTCCTTTATAAAATTGCAGATCCTTCACCCCATAGCCTCACTGAAGGAAGATCCGGTGACAGGTACCCCAGTTTTATATGGAGCTGTGTTTGGCTTTTGAGCAACAGCTCTGTGCAGGGGCCAATGTGGAGCCACCCCTCGAGGAGCACCAGAGACACTGGACCTCTCAAAGGCACAGCTCTCTAGTGCTTCCCCTTGCACACAAGGAGACTGAAGTGTGCTCTGTTGGGATTAAATAGAATCTCTTCCCTCCTTCTCTGCCATTTCCCCTGGCGCACCAGCCTTTCTCTGCTGTCTGGTGGAGTGGAGGCAAGGCTGTGTTCCCGCTTTTATAGGCCTAGAGCAGCAGCTAGCAGTCCCTGAGCTTACCAGAGCTCAGAAAGTGACCCCTATACAACCACATAAAGGGAGCATGGTGAATCTAGGAAATATTTCAGTCTTAGCAAATGTTTATTTTTCTGTCTCGGAGCCTGCTCTTGCAAGTCCTCTGTGTGTAGAACCTCCATTGACTCCCATGGAGATCCTGTGCAGGACTATGTCATGTTGTCAATGGAGTGTTTTGTTTGATGTGTTATATTTGTGGTTGGTGATTTCTAATCTACAGTCATGCAGGAGTTTTTTGTCCTTCAGCTTTTGCCTATTTCTGTCCAGGTGCATGCTGTGAAGATGTAACAGTTAAGTCACTGTGAATCAACCTTGGGCATGTGATTGCCAGCTATGTGCAAAGTGCCAAGATACTGATTACAATACTGTCTATTGGAATAGTGTTGGATCATTAGAATATTTTTTTTCCTTACTCAGTTTGTTTCTTAGTTGCAGGTGGGTTCACACTAGGGACAAGAATCAATAGAAAATTGTTTGTACAGTGTTTCTCACCAATGTGGCTAAAAAAATATTTTTCTATTGGAAAATACCATTTTGTAGAAATCTTAACTTTCTTCTGGAAAATGTAGATTTTGGAAAAATTTAATTTAAAATTTTTTGGATAAAAAAGCATTTCAACATTATCAGAATGAAACATTTTGATATTTTATTTCAAGTAAATTTTTTAGAAATTTATTTTATATGATAATTTATGATATAACATACAAAAATCAAAGTTTGAACAAAACATCTTGATTTTATTGGAATGAATTTTGTTTTCAGAAAGATTTTGTTCCAGGAAATTTCTGGTTTTCTTCTGATTCAGAATTAAAACAAATTTTGAAATGTCAGATTTGATGTGCGTCTTGACCAGATCTAAATATGGCTATATAAAATTCAGGATGTTTTGTGCATTCATCTACCAATTGCACCCAACCTCTGGCTTGATAAGTAGCACTGTTTTAATAAAAGTTAGAAATAAAATGGGTTTTTTTTTTTCAGAAATATTATCAGCCATGGAACATCTCAAAAAACAAAACACCCAATGGTTCATGTCCACTTGGCTATATTGACACTCTATTTAATCCTATCATATGTATGAAATAGTGATCTCTTTGTTTTTGCTTGTTTGCAGGATGTGTGCTTGTGGTATCAGTAATTGAACAGCTTGCAATGTTTCACAACTGTACAGCAAAAGCAGCAATAGAGAGACTCTGCAACTATCTACCTGGTAAATATCAAATATACCATATGTTATGCTGATGCCACTGTATTTCACTATTAATTAAAAATTCATTTGAATCTGAAAATGTTTTACCCACTATTGTTATAAAATCTACGAATAGTGTATGTGAAAGACATCAAGGGTGAAATTATAGCTCACTAAAGTCAGTGACAACTCCCACTGACTTTAGTGGAGCCAGAATTTCACCCCAAAGATACTTGCATATAATACCCCTAGTCTGCTTACTTTGTATATTTGTCAGCAATTTAAGAATAGCCAGCTTCACTGTATATTCAGTCAGTTTCCCCTTGCATTTGTGTGAGTATTTACATAGCAACTGGGAAGATGAAAACATTTTCAGAAATAAGAAACTATTATAAACTGTTGTAAAGTCAAAAAAACTGCCAGAGGGACTGAAGGGCAGGTGTAAGACATTCAATTACTTTAAAGTAACTTTTTAAAATGAATTAGATGTATGCCATAGTGCTGGTAGGGAACCGTACCTCACTCCCCCATCAAAACATAACCCAGGAGCTGCACTGGTGCAACAGTAACACAATCCGCAGCATGCAGATGGCGTATCTTGGGCAGCCAAGGCCTGAACGAGGTCAGGCAGGTGTTGTGCTGCCAAGGGGGAGAAAGAGGAGAGGTGCTGTTCACAAAAGGCAAGCAGGAGAGCTACCCCTCAAGGGTCACGGTAGATTCTCCATTACTGACAATTTTTAAATCAAGATTGGATGTTTTTCTAAAAGATCTGCTCTAGGAATGATTTTTGGGAAGTTCTCTGGCTTGTGTTATACTGAAGGGCAGATCAGATGATCACAATGATCCCCTCTGGCCTTGGAATCTATGAAACTGAAGCTGTCTCTAACTTCATGAATTTAAAAAGCCAGTTTAGGATTTTTCATTAAAGAGGTTTTTCATATAGTATCTTATTAATTCCATCTCTGAAAAACTAATATCTTTCTCTTTAGTCCCTAGTTTCATGGAGGATGCATGTAGAATAATAATTCTATCCTTTCTAAGGTGTGGAGAAGGGTTTGCTAGAGGTCATTCGCTGAGTCGAATGATGGTCAGTCAGTTCCTGTTACATAAGACATGTTTTCATTTTTGACATCACAGACAGATAACAATAGAGCTTCAATTATAAACCCTAATAGTGCTGTTAAACTATGGTTTTCTTCTTTAAAAAAAAAAGGCTCTGTAAAGATGACACACTATGGGTCTATGTTTATTTTCACACAGTGAATCTATTTCAAATTTGTTCAGTGTACAAGTGATGAAATTTATTTTTAACTGCCAGACCTGTAAACTTGCCCTCTACTCTGAAGGTCAAGTTGCATTCTTTCTGGTTTATACATCATTGTAAGTGTAAAAATTCTACAGGCCAAATTCTGCCCTCCTCTATGTGTATATAACCCCATCATTCCTTCAAGTTACAACTGTGCAACCTCATTATCTTCAGAGAGGCACATGGATGCTATTGCTATTCCTTGAGGGAAACGTTTGACCTGGGACTAGAAATTTGTTAACAATTCTATGGATGATGCATGAGTCAGAATGCAATCGAGCCCTCTCTCTCTCTCCTAGATGTATAGGCTCTGCAGAGCTAACAAGAGTAAAAAGCAGTAAAACTTACTTTTATCACTCAAGTCAACAGATATTATTTTGAATGCACTCAGGGAGCAGAGCTGTTGAAGAAAAAGGTACCATTTAAGTTGAAGGAGCAATTCTATTATAGATATACCTGAAGAGCCTCATGAATAACAAAAACAAAGCTAATATATAACAATTCAATATATAAATATATATAAATATATAAATATGTTTTATATAAACAAATATAAAACAATAGTTTTCAACTAAAGGGAGCTTGGGTTTCTGTTGGCCTAATCTAACTTCCTTTAAGATCAATATTCTTCACCCTCTTAAAATAAACATTTTTTACTTGAACCTCTTTCCCATAGCAAAGCTTGTTTCTATAAAAAAGGACTTCTGTGTATTCTTCTCTTTGTATCTGTGTGCGTACAACACAGCAGGAGATATGTGTAAGTACAAATACTGACCGACTCTGAGGACATAATTATAAAATATTTGTCAGAGGTTGTGGTATATCACCTGAAGCCAAATGCTGAATGTAATATGTACAATCCAAGAAGACTATATTTACCCTAAAAAAAGAAAAGGTGTACTTGTGGTACCTTAGAGACTAACAAATTTATTTGAGCATAAGCTTTCGTGGGCTACAGCCCACTTCATCGGAAGCATAGAATGGAACATATAATAAGAAGAGATTATACATTCATATATACAGAGAACGTGAAAAGGTGGAGTAAGAGACTAATTAATTAAGAAAAGGAGTACTTGTGGCACCTTAGAGACTAACAAATTTATTAGAGCATAAGCTTTCGTGAGCTACAGCTCACTTCATCGGATGCATCCGATGAAGTGAGCTGTAGCTCACGAAAGCTTATGCTCTAATAAATTTGTTAGTCTCTAAGGTGCCACAAGTACTCCTTTTCTTTTTGCGAATACAGACTAACACGGCTGCTACTCTGAAACCTATAATTAATTAAGCTGAGCTATTATCAGCAGGAGAAAAAAACTTTTGTAGTGATAATCAAGATGGCCCATTTAGACAGTTGACAAGAAGGTGTGAGGATACTTAACATGGGGAAATAGATTCAATATGTGTAATGACCCAGCCACTCCCAATCTCTATTCAAACCCAAGTTAATGGTATCTAGTTTGCATATTAATTCAAGCTCAGCAGTTTCTCATTGGAGTCTGTTTTTGAAGCTTTTCTGTTGCAAAATTGCCACCTCTAAATCTGTTACTGAGTGGCCAGAGAGGTTGAAGTGTTCTCCTCCCAGTTTTTGAATGTTATGATTCCTGATGTCAGATTTGTGTCCATTTATTCTTTTGCGTAGAGACTGTCCGGTTTGGCCAACGTACATGGCAGAGGGGCATTGCTGGCACATGATGGCATATATCACATTGGTAGATGTGCAGGAGAATGAGCCCCTGATGGTATGGCTAATGTGATTAGGTCCTATGATGGTGTCACTTGAATAAATATGTGGACAGAGTTGGCATCGGGCTTTCTTGCAAGGATAGGTTCCTGGGTTAGTGTTTTTGTTGTGTGGTGTGTGGTTGCTGGAGAATATATGCTTCAGGTTGGGGGGCTGTCTGTAAGCGAGGACTGGTCTGTCTCCCAAGATCTGTGAGAGCCAGGGATCATTTTTCAGGATAGGTTGTAGATCTTTGATGATGCGCTGGAGAGGTTTTAGCTGGGGGCTGAAGGTGACAGCTAGTGGCATTCTGTTATTTTCTTTGTTGGGCCTGCCAGGGTTTCCTTCCCCACTCTGAACTCTGGGGCACAGATGTGGGGACCAGCATGAAAGACCCCCTAAGCTTATTTCTACCAGTTTAGGTCAAAACTTCCCCAAGACACAAAATTCCTTGTATCTGGGATTCAGTATGCTACCACCACGCAGCGATTTAACAAAGAATTAGGGAAGAGACCACTTGGAGGCATATTCCCCCCAAATATCCCACCAAGCCTTGCATCCCCTTTCCTGGGGAGACTTGAGAATAAACAAGATGAGCACAGACCAGCCTTGGGTATTTAGGACCCTAAAAACCCAATCAGATTCTTAAAAAATAGAACTTTATTAGAAGAACAAAAAAAGATAAAAGAAACACTGTAAGATTAGAATGGAAGATAATCTCACAGGCAGTCAGATTCAAAACATAGAGAATCCCTCTAGGCAAAACCTTAAGTTTCAAAAAGACACAAAAACAGGAATATACATTCCCTCCAGCACAGCAAATTTCACAAGCCAAAAACAAAAGAAAATCTAACACATTTTCTAGCTAGATTACTTACTAACTCTGTAGGAGTTGGATTGCTTGCTTTCTTGATCTGTCCCCAGCAGAGGCATCACACAGACAGACAGACAAAGCCTTCCCCCACCCCCAATTTGAAAGTATCTTGTCCCCTTATTGGTCATTTTGGTCAGGTGCCAGCCAGGTTATTTGAGTTTCTTAACCCATTACAGGTAAGAGGATTTTATAGTACTGTATCAGAGCTTTTTAACCCCTTCCCTTTATATTTATGACAGAGCCAGTCCTGTAGTAGGTGATTTCTGGGTTCTCTTCTGGCTCTATCCATTTGTTTTTTCACTTCAGCAGGTGGATATTGTAGTTTTAAGAATGCCTGATAGAGATCTTATAGATGTTTGTCTCTGTCTGAGAGATTGGAGCAAATGCGGTTATATCTTAGAGCTTGGCTGTAGACAATGGATCATGTGGTGTGTCCTGGATGAAAGCTGGAGGCATATAGGTAAGTATAGCAGTCAGTAGATTTCTGGTATAGGGTGTTGTTTATGTGACCATCCTTATTAGCACAGTAGTGTCCAGGAAATGGAACGCTTTTGTGGATTAGTCTAGGCTGAGGTTGATGATGGGATGGAAATAGTTGAAATTGTGGCGGAATTCCTCAAGGGCTTCTTTTCCATGGGTCCAGATGATGAAGATGTCATCAATGTAGTGCAAGTAGAGTAGGGGCGTTAGGGGACAAGAGCTGAGGAAGCGTTGTTCTAAGTTAGCTATAAAAATGTTGGCATACTGTGGGGCCAGGTGGGTACCCATCGCAGTGCTGCTGACTTGAAGGGGTATATATTGTCTCCAAATGTGAAATAGTTATGGGTGAGGACAAAGTCACAAAGGTCAGCCACCAGGTTTGCCATGACATTATCGGGGATACAGTTCCTGACGGCTTGTAGTCCATCTTTGTGTGGAATGTTGGGGTAGAGGGCTTCTACATCCATAGTGGCCAGGATGGTGTTTTCTGGAAGATTACCGATGAATTGTGGTTTCCTCAGGAAGTCAGTGGTGTCTCGAAGATAGCTGGGAGTGCTGGTAGTGTAGGGCCTGAAGAGGGAGTCCACATAGCCAGACAATCCTGCTGTCAGGGTGCCAATGCCTGAGATGATGGGGCGTCCAGGATTTCCAGGTTTATGGATCTTGGGTAGCAAATAGAATATCCCTGGTCAGGGTTCTAGGCATGTGTCTGCACAGATCTGTTTCTGTGCTTTTTCAGGGAGTTTCTTGAGCAAATGGCGTAGTTTCTTTTGGTAACCCTCAGTGGAATCAGAGGGTAATGGCCTGTAGAATGTGGAGTTAGAGAGCTGTCTACCAGCCTCTTGTTCATATTCCAACTTATTCATGATGACGACAGCACCTCCTTTGTGAGCCTTTTTGATTATGATGTCAGAGTTGTTCCTGAGGCTGTTGATGGCATTGTGTTCAGCATGGCTGAGGTTATGGGACAAGTGATGCTGCTTTTCCACAATTTCAGCCCGTGCCCGTCGACGGAAGCAATCTATGTAGAAGTCCAGTCTGTTGTTTCGACCTTCAGGATGAGTCCACTCAGAATCCTTCTTTTTGTAGGGTTGGTAGGAAGGTTCTGTGGGTTAGTATGTTGTTCAGAAGTGTGTTGGAAATATTCTTTGAGTCGGAGACGTCAAAAGTAAAATTCTAGGTCACCACAGAACTGTATCATGTTCGTGGGCCTGGAGGGACAAAAGAAGAGGCCCCGAGATAGAGCAGTTTTATGTTATTGCTATTCCCCCTGGAGCCAGTCATTATTTGTTTTGTTATGCCATTGGATATTTATATGCTGAGCTTCTTATGCTCATAAGGAATTCTGTGCATAGAAACGGCTCTAGCTAGCCAGCTCCCAATGTCTACTTTCTAGAGTTGATGGCAAGCCAAACCAACCCCTCCTCCTAGCTGCTAGTGAGACTGAGCCAACCAGTTATCTCTTCTTGGGCAAGAGACATTGTACAAACCTGCTGGCTTGTTTCCTCAACGGGAAACATTAGAGGATGCTGTCAGCTTTTGTCCACCATGGGAGATGTTGGAGAAGCCAGCTATTTTCTTTTACAGGACACTTCAAAGAGCCAGCTGGCTTGCTGGCTAGCTTTACCAAGGGTATTTTAATCAGTGATGATAGCAGACATGGGATTGTGTTTATCCACTGCATGTGCCCTTTCAGGAGGGTAATAGCAAAATCTAATTCTGGTCAGGAGACCCATTTTTAACCAGCAGGTTGATTATAAAAATCCAATCAAAAGAAATTATGTGGCAAAGGAGGCAAATAAATGAGTCTAATAATTTGATTGAAATAAAACATATAACATGGGATAAGAAGTAAGCTAGAGTAGTTCCTGCACCTATCAGCATCACCTTTATCATTAAGAGGTAGTTGGATATTTAATTTATGTACTCACAGCTACATTGTTAAACCTTTGGGGCCTGGCTCTGCCTTCACTTATGCAGGTTTTACACTGATGTCATTCCGTTCACATCAGTGGAATTATTCCTGATTTACTCTGGTGGGAGTGAGAGGAGAGTCAGATCCAGTGCTGTCTTAAAACCTAGCAGTGTTTTGGAAGGAAATACTTTTTGTCTAGGGAAGAACCTCAGAATAGACCACTCCAGCTGGATGTTGGTTCTGATAAATCTGATTGGGTGAGGAAAGATAGCTACTTTGATTGGTGGATCCTAAGTGTTTATTTGGGCACATTAAGATGGACAGGAGAGAGATACATAGGAGTTTGGGGAGCAGTGTTTAAGAGGGAGGTGACTGGACACTTGGACACAGCTACTTTCTGAAGTCCTAGGAATTGTAGGTTTTATTCTTGCTTATGTATTTTGCCACATTTACCATATACATACCTGTGTAAATGCACCTTTATTTTAATGTCTGGCTATGAGTCATGCTTCACTGATTATTAATAAACAAAACCTGATATCCACTTGTAGATTTCAAGATACAGGAGACTGGTAGGCATTACAGCCCCAATTGAGTAGTACATCCCTGTTCAGCACATCTCTTAAGCACTTGGTTAAAGTTAGCCACATGCTTAAGTGCTGTACTGAACAGAGATGCATTTAACAATATGTTCAAGTGCTTTGCTGAATCAGGCCTGAGTCCAATTATATGCAGGAAATACTCCCATTCCTCCACAGAACTACAAGATCAGACCCTAGTATTAGATTGTACTTGGATTCAAACTCCGGTTTCTTTCACAGCAGTGCACCGCTTTTCCCTTGGACTAAAAAGATAGTCCAAGTTCTTGTCTTTTTCAGTAAATATGTTGCTAAAGATTTTTTTTATAAACCGTATTTCAATGTGTATCCTTATTTGTTCAACTTAAAAGAATGAGATTTAAGTAAGTATTTAGAAAGGCCATAGTAATGTGAAAGATGAAAGGAAAAAGGAACACGATAGCTATTTGCTAAACTATAATTACTCCTTCTGTTATCATTGCAAAATTATTTCTATACTAAAGATGAGTTATTTATCAGCATAAACACTTGAAGACACTAAGTAATTCCAACAGTAATATGAACTCATACATCATTTTCTGCACATTGATTTATCTGTTTTGCTTTTTTTTTTCAGTTACAATATAAGATAACAAGTGCTTTGTCCTTAAATTGCTTAGAAGATGCTCTATAATAAATATTATGATAATTCTTAGCGCTTACATTATGCTATTCATCATTGCACTTAACAAACATTAATTCTCACAATAGTTCTGTATGACTCACCTACTGACACACAAAGAGTCAGAGCCTTGGTGAGAAGAATTTTCTGGTTCACAGTCATGAGCTCAAACCACTGACTGAGTACATGCCTTTCTCTAAAATAACCTGATATTTACTTGACAAAGCAAGTCCAGCTGTGTTTCATGGGTTGTAAAACTATCTTTAATTATGTTCCATTGTTTCAAAAATGTATGTTTTCCAGAAGTACTGAACTTGCAAGGCATCTGTTATTTGGTAGCTGAGCTTTATGGACCAGAACTAATTAAACTGTAAGTACTAATTAAACTGTAATTTTTCATCTAAAGTTTGCTTGTTTTAAGGGATTATTTTTGGTTTTTAATGTACTGATGTATTGTCAGTGTGAATTGCGGGGGTTTCACTCTTCAAGTTCCATTAGTATGAGAGTGAGAATAACTCTTTTATATATATATGGTGTTCCAGAGAGACACTCGATTAGGTAGTTTGGGCAATAGACTGAAGTTAGCTGTTGTAAGGACCCAGGAACTAAAACCGGGTCTGCAGAGACTGTGATGGCTGACAGTCCCACAACACTTTAGGGATAAAGTGAGACAGGCTAAAAGTCGAGTAGAATTGGACCTTGCAAAGGGAATTAAACCCAATAGTAAAAGGTTCTATAGCCATATAAATAAGAAGAAAACTAAGAAAAAAGGAGTGGGGCCGCTAAACACTGAGGATGGAGTGGAGGTTAAAGATAATCTAAGCAGGGCCCAATATCTAAACAAATACTTTGCCTCAGCCTTTAATAAGGCTAAAGAGGATCTTAGGGCTAATGGTAGCATGACAAATAGGAATGAGGATATGGAGGTAGATATTACTATATCTGAGGTAGAAGCGAAACTCCAACAGCTTAATGGGACTAAATCGGGGGGCCCAGATAATCTTCATCCAAGAATATTAAAGGAATTGCAATCCCATTAGCAAGAATTTTTAATGAATCTGTAAACTCAGGAGTTGTACCGAATGATTGGAGAATTGCTAATATAGTTCCTATTTTTAAGAAAGGAAAAAAAAGTGATCCGGGTAACTACAGGCCCGTTAGTTTGATATCTGTAGTATGCAAGGTCCTGGAAAACATTTTGAAGGAGAAAATAGTTAAGGACATTGAAGTCAATGGTAAATGGGACAAAATACAACATGGTTTTACAAAAGGTAGATCATGCCAAACCAACCTGATCTCCTTCTTTGAGAAAGTAACAGATCTTTTAGATAAAGGAAACGCAGTGGATCTAATTTACCTAGATTTCAGTAAGGTGTTTGATACCGTTCCACATGGGAAATTATTAGTTAAATTGGAAAAGATGAGGATCAATATGAAGATCAAAAGGTGGATAAGGAATTGGTTAAAGGGGAGACTGCAACGGGTCCTACTGAAAGGTGAACTGTCAGGCTGGAGGGAGGTTACCAGTGGAGTTCCTCAGGGATCAGTTTTGGGACCAATCTTATTTAATCTTTTTATTACTGACCTCGGCACAAAAAGTGGGAGTGTGCTAATAAAGTTTGCAGATGATACAAAACTGGGAGGTATTGCCAATTCAGGGAAGGATCGGGATATTATACAGGAGGATCTGGATGACCTTGAAAACTGGAGTAATAGTAATAGGATGAAATTTAATAGTGAGAAGTGTAAGGTCATGCAATAACAAGAATTTTAGTTATAAGCTGGGGACGCATCAATTAGAAGTAACGCAAGAGGAGAAGGACCTTGGAATATTGGTTGATCATAGGATGACTATGAGCTGCCAATGTGATATGGCTGTGAAAAAAGCTAATGTGGTTTTGGGATGCATCAGGAGAGGTATTTCTAGTAGGGATAAGGAGGTTTTAGTGCCATTATACAAGGCACTGGTGAGACCTCACCTAGAATACAATGTGCAGTTCTGGTCTCCCATGTTTAAAAAGGATGAATTCAAACTGGAGCAGGTACAGAGAAGGGCTACTAGGATGATCTGAGGAATGGAAAACTTGTCTTATGAAAGGAGACTTAAGGAGCTTGGCTTGTTTAGCCTAACTAAAAGAAGGTTGAGGGGAGATATGATTGCTCTCTATAAATATATCAGAGGTATAAATACAGGAGAGGAATTATTTCAGCTCAGCACCAATGTGGACACAAGAACAAATGTATAAACTGGCCACCAGGAAGTTTAGACTTGAAATTAGACGAAGGTTTCTAACCATCAGAGGAGTGAAGTTTTGGAATAGCCTTCCAAGGGAAGCAGTGGAGGCAAAAGATCTATCTGGCTTTAAGATTCTACTCGATAAGTTTATGGAGGAGATGGTATGATGGGATAATGTGATTTTGGTAATTAATTGATCTTTAAATATTCAGGGTAAATAGGCCTAATGGCCTGTGATGGGATATTAGATGGGTGGGATCTGAGTTACCCAGGAAAGAATTTTCTGTAGTATCTGGCTGGTGAATCTTGCCCATGTGCTCAGGGTGTAGCTGATCGCCATATTTGGGGTCAGGAAGGAATTTTCCTCCAGGGCAGATTGAAAGAGGCCCTGGAGGTTTTTCCCCTTCCTCTGTAGCATGGGGCATGGGTCACTTGAGGGAGGATTCTCTGCTCCTTGAAGTCTTTAAACCACGATTTGAGGACTTCAATAGCATAGACATAGGTGAGGTTTTTCGTAAGAGTGGGTGCGTGAGATTCTGTGGCCTGCGTTGTGCAGGAGGTCGGACTAGATGATCAGAATGGTCCCTTCTGACATTAGTAGCTATGAATCTATGAAAAACACCCCTGGGGCCATGCAGAGGCACAGCCAGGGAGCACAATGGAGAATAGGCGCCACAGGAAGTGCCACCCAAAAGACCCAGAGTGGCGATACTTTGAGGAACCTCTGATTGGCCAAGCACTCTAGTTAACCCCAGCAAAGTTGTCTGGTCAACCATACAGACTTTGGCCTGCTGCGACACCAGAATTTGCTTGATCTCCTGTCTCCTAGTCCAGTTTGACTCTGACCCTGACTCTTGCTTATGGAACCTACTTGCTTGTGCTTCCTCCAGCTCCTGCCTGGCAACTACTGTTCCTGGTGAGCAGACCTCAGCCTGGCTGTGCCCCCTAGGCCAGACCGCCTATGCTCCGGTTCCATACAGCTGTCCCTGAATGAATTAATAAATGCTATTGCTAGATGCTACTTCTAAGCATTTTTATAGATCTTTACATCTGTAAATCTCAAATCAGGTCCACCTGTCTCTGTTACCTTTTGAAATTCAGTCCATTTGGCTGTGGAAGAAATTTCTTGAACCAATGTGTGTGAGGGAGATCATCTAAAGGGTCATAATATTTTAATCTCTTGTAGCCTAGCTTCCTTTTTTACCTTAATGGGCTTTCTACCTGTCATCCTCTACTTGCTTCCAGCCCCTGACCTTGATTTGAGCACTTGGGAGCCCCACAAACTAATTTAAATTCCTTTAAAAATAAAAGTAGATCATTTATTCCTCTTTGCAAGTTCTCTTTGCAAAATTGCTTAAATGAATGTTTGCTTTACTTTCTACTTCCTTGGGGCTTTTTTTAAAAAAATCTAGCCCGGAGAACATACTACAGAGCTAAGTAGTTCAGTAATCAAACATCTTGATTTAATTCTCTATAAATCCAGAGGTTTGTCCCAAAAGACGGAAACAATCTTGGCATTTGTATCTGATAAGAGGTTTGAAGGATTTCTAGTTATTTTGTTGAGTCAGGGGTTGAAAATTTGTACTAGCCAAATTGCATCTGGATTAACTTTATCCTTTTAAAAACCAACAACGAGGAGTCCTTTAAATCTTTGTCACATGTATGGTTGCTTAAAAATGAGTACAGTTATAGTATATTTGATTCAGGGGTTATATATAAAGCCCAGGGCTTCTTAGCCCTAGAATCTGGTTTTAAATGCTGAATAAAATGCAATGGGAGAAAATAATTATGTTCAGGCAGCTTAAACTTAGACCTGAGCTTAAAGAAGATAATAAAATGAGTTAAGGGTCTTAGTATTCTGGATACTCACTCTTCCATTGAAGTAGTTTATATTTCATAATACCCAGGAGAGCTTAATGGTCTTTGTTGTGCACCATTTCCCTGTAGGTTAAAGTATAAAATGAATGCTGATGTGGTATGCCATTCCATCAAGCTGTGTAAACAGAATGCAGGACAACCGTTTTGTCATTTGTACCCTCCTCCTGAGGTAAGTTATGCTTGGATTTCTGAAATTACAGTGTAGAGGTCTGCTAAACTTGAATTGTACAATAGAAAGAATGAAGTTTGCAATCTTCATGCACTGAATTGCAAGCAGAAACACTTTAAACATTGACAATTCTAGAAAGCTTTCAGTAGAATAAAGGGTACATGGTACATCTTAATTGTTTCTTTGACTATGTGTGATCCTGCTGTCTGTAGTACCAGATGCATAGCTATCAGTCTCCATTTATCACAATGGGAATCTTAGAGGTAAATTCTCCTGCACCATTGTGTGTGAGTGCATTTGCCCTAGAATGAGTAAAATTCTGGATTCCATGTTATATACAAGTAAACATCCAGTTTTTAAAGTAAAAAACTAATATGCACATACACAAATCCAAACTTTCAAACATAGATGCCCAAAGTTAAGTACTTACATGCATATTTAAGCACCTAAATAGAAATGGTTTGATTTTTCAAAGGTGCTAAGCATGCCCATGTTCCATTGTCATCTGTGAGATATATTGGGTTGCTCAGCACATTTGAAAATCAATCCATATATTTAGGCACCCATTTCTGAAAATCTGTAGAACCTGGGACAGAATTCAGAAATCTAAATCTGAGTAAAATGTTGTATGTGGTCTCTGATCCAATGCCCACTGAAGTCAATTGGAGCCTTTCTATTGGCTTCACTGGGCTTTGAATCACGTCCATAAGAAGCGAGCTGGCTTTAATTCGGTTGCTGTTTAGAAGAGGGAAAATAACTGACTTCCCATTTCTCTGACTTCATTAGTGCCAACCACTGAGCATGACAATAAATTTCACTTTACAGTATGTGTGCATTGCATACATTTACTAACTTCCCCCCACCCCACCACCAACACATAGCAGCTACAGCAATGGCAATTCTACAGGTGGTGTGAGAGATGGTAAACACAATAGAGGGGTGGGGGGGGGGACAAACTCACTCAGCTCCGGTGCTGTGCTGCCAAGACTTTAACAAGGTGGTTCCCTCAATAATATTCTGACTCAGCTGGCAACTTATTCTTTGAGTAAAATACCCCTTCCACCTTTCCACAAACTGCATCAATCCTATACTCCTCCTGCCTTCCTCCAAAAATCCACCAGTAACATACTCTTCTCCACAAATAAATCCACCACTGCTTCCACCCCAGCACCTGCCCCAGTATCTCCTGGCTCACTGGGCTTACCCCTCCCCAGCCCTCACAGCAGCAATGGTGGTGTCAGTAGCTGCAGGGGTAGTAATAGTGCTGCAGCAGCAGTTTAGCCCTGCTTCTTTCTTTCTTTCTTTCTTTCTTTCTTTCTTTCTTTCTTTCTTTCTTTCTTTCTTTCTTTCTTTCTTTCTTTCTTTCTTTCTTTCTTGTGTGTTCCAAGAGCAGTGAGTAGGGGTATGCATAGGGACTATGTAGTGCATCCTCTATGAGCTCCTAGCAGCATTTGGAGGGAAGGCAGAAAGGTGCTGGGGCAATAGTTGATGCACTGGTACTGGACTAGATTTTGATCTGAATGGTGTGACTATACAGAGGAGAAAGGAGGAGCAAGAACTTCCCTCGGACCTCTGCACGTGCAAGACTACCTTGGACCTAGGTCAGCAGCAAACACCTACCCTCTGGAACAAGGGGAAAGCAGGAGCGAACTGTGCCTAAAGAGAGCAGAGAAGTGTCTCTGAAAGCACAGTGCTTCCTGGGCTAGTGCACATTATACTCTAGGGCTGTACCTAAAGACTGTATCTACCCCTGAGCCAGCAGCAGTTGGGTTAGTTTCATCCTCAGAGAAGACTAAAAATTTTAACAAGCCAAATGGCCACAGTATATTTTGCCACTCCCTACACTTAAAATAATTTATTCCAGTACACCATTATCACACTGCTATGCAGAGAGTCAGCCTAAGAACTCTGGGAGGGGTTAGTGAGGTGATTTGGGGATACACCCAAATTTAACTGACTCTTTGTATAAATAAGTGTGTGGGGACAAAATCTGACCCATTGAAGTCAATGGCAATCCTCCCTTTGACTTCAATAAGGCCAAGACTTCATCCTGTGTGTCTGCGTATTTGATCTTTGATTCACCCCCACCAGTCTCCTACAGCAGAAGTGGAAGCCTTCTGCCTGCCTCTTCCAACCCTAGAGAACTGTTCACATTGATTACATTTTTCAGAATAAATCATCAAACAAAACGGCTGGAAACTTTTCTTAAAAGTCAAGATTTGGCCCAGCCCAGTGTGATTTCGGGGCTCGTGCAAATCCTCTCCAGCTCATCAGTGTTTGCTTATTATTCTTTCTGACAGGCTTCATTTGTCTCTCATTACCAGCCAGGCAGATCAATTAACAGAGGTTTTTCCTCCCCAACTTTTCCCCTGAATCTTTAACTATTTGGACGCCCCAAGAAACTACCGAATGGAGGAGGGGAAGGTGTTTCATTTAGAAACCATGCTCTATTGGCTGATAAATTGCCCACGGTAATTCAGTGACAAGTAAGAATTGTGGGTGAAAACTTTAATATGCAGTTCAGGGATTCAGATGCATAAAACCCAGTTTTCTCACATTTGCTCCTTCAGTTTGTAGTTTGATTGAGCATTTCAGTTATATGAATGTGCAAATGTTGGCTAAATTCACTGCCAAGTGTTTGAACAAGATTTTAATACTAATGACTGTTTCGTTCAACTCTACTGATTTTCAGGTACATCATTTATGCATTTGGATGCACACTTTCCCAGAGTTAGTGCAATATTTGTACTGGCAAAGTGAATGCAATAAATATGTAGTTGCTTTTCTTTATAGGACAGCATAATTTTTTGTTTTTAATTGTCTTTATGACAACAAATATTAATGGCACTTTGTGTTTAACAGTTTTTTCAATCAATATTTTACAATGAATGTTAATGGTAATGTTGATGTTTATAAATTAACATGTTGCTGTACCAAGGGCAAATGCACTCAGCAAATAACAGTCACTGTTCTAACAAATTAACATAAATTAAATTTTGTGCTAACCCCCTATAGCCATTAATGCTCCCTGATTATTATAGGAGACTCAGATAATTATGATTAAAAATACTGCTGTCTTCATGAAGCATGAAATTCACTTAGCACAGCAGGAGCTGTAGAATGTTCCAGAACAGTGGAACCAACTTGGTGTGGGTGGATGGCCATGGAGCGATTGTGTAGGGGAACTACCCATTTACTCTATGTAGTGGAACTGGGGGAGAGGGAAGGGGAAGGTGGCATGCGTTTCAACGCTGCTCAAGGGATGTGACATTGACACTGAGTCCCTATTAAAATAGGAAATGACTGTCTAAAGCCCCGTGCTGGCTTTTGGAACTCTCAGCCTATCTCCTTATCTTGGTTATATGCTGTGAAAACAAGAGGATTCCATGCCCACGCATTCATTATTGTACACTTAAGAGAATACTTTAGCAGTCCCGTAGCAAATCTGTATTGTGAGGCCTGTGAGGAGAATGGGCTCTTAGGATCTGGTATCTATGATTCTCTTTTGACATGGTGAAAACAATATGGATCAAAGTTGGAGGAAATATGTAAGCTGTGGTGTAGACTTATCTACACCCACTTACTGATGAGTTAGCCATTCTAAGTTCATACAACTTACATACTTAGGAATCAGGTGATGGTGTAAAACAAAGCTTAGTAGTATGTTGTGAGGGACTCTGCTTTCCAGCACTGCTTTTAAAATGTTTGCTTTCCAGCACTGCTTTTAAAATGTTTCATGGCTGCATCCACTGCAGCTCAGTGTCTTTATCCAGCATAGCTTGTCAAGGTTCTTGGTCTTTGCAAATTAAGTATAGGCAATACTAGAAAAGGTTTGCCAGTATAGCTGTACCAGTAGATGCTTCCTACAGTAGATGCAACTTATACTCGCATAAAAGTGCTTTTGAATGTATAGCTAGTACCAATTCTCCCAGTGAAATAAGATATTCTATGAAAAGCACTTCTATGCCAGTATAATAGTATTTACACTAGGACTTTTGCAAGTATAGAAACATTGCAAAAAAAATCACACCCCAACTGACATTATTGTACCAACAAAAATTTCTAGAGTAGACTTGCCTTACACTTCTGATCTGAATACCATAATTATTATTCCTTTTCTCAGGATATGTCTACACTATGAAAGTAGGTCGAATTTATAGAAGTCAGTTTTTTAGAAATCGTTTTTATATAGTCGATTGTGTGTGTCCCCACACAAAATGCTCTAAGTGCATTAAGTGCATTAACTCGGCGGAGTGCTTCCATAGTACCGAGGCTAGCATCGACTTCCGGAGTGTTGCACGGTGGGTAGCTATCCCACAGTTCCCACAGTCTCCGCTGCCCATTGGAATTCTGGGTTGAGATCCCAATGCCTGATGGGGCAAAAAATATTGTTGCGGGTGGTTCTGGGTACATGTCATCAGGCCCCCCCTCCCTCTGTGAAAGCATCGGCAGACAATCACTTTGCACCTTTTTTCCTGAGTTACCTGTGCAGATGCCATATCACTGCAAGCACGGAGCCCGCTCAGCTCACTGTCACCGTATGTCTCCTGGGTGCTGGCAGATGTGGTACTGCATTGCTACACAGCAGCAGCAACCCATTGCCATGTGGCAGGAGACGGTACAATAGGTCTGAAAACCATCCTCATCATGTCCAAGGTGCTCCTGGCTGCCTCGGTAAGGTCAATCAGGAGCGCCTGGGCACATATGGGTGCAGGGACTAAATTAGGAGTGACTCGACCATGTCATTCTCTTTAGTCCTGCAGGCAGTCCTATTGTACCATCTTATGGTGAGCAGGCCGCAGATGTGAATGGCTAGCAGTCCTATTGTACCATCTTTTGCCAGGCAAGCAGGAGATGTGGATGGCTTGCAGTCCTTTTGCACCATCTGCTGCCAGCCAAAGATGTAAAAGATAGATGGAGTGGATCAAAACAAGAAATAGATCAGATTTGTTTTGTATTCATTTGCTCCCCCCTTCCTCCCTCCCTCCATGAAGTCCTGCTTGAAATACCAGAGGGAGGGATAGCTTAGTGGGTTGAGCATTGGCCTGCTAAACCGAGGGTTTTGAGTTCAATCCTTGAGGGGGCCATTCTGTGTGACAGTTGTTTTTGTTTCTCCTTGATGTAAAGCCACCCCCTTTGTTGATTTTAATTCCTTGTAAGCCAACCCTGTAAGCCATGTCATCAGTCGCCCCTCCCTCCATCAGAGCAACAACAGACAGTTGTTCCGCACCTTTTTTCTGTGCAGACGCCAAGTATGGAGCCCGCTCAGATCACTTTGGCAATTAGGAGCACATTAAACACCACGCACATTATCCAGCAGTATATGCAGCACCAGAACCTGGCAAAGCGAAACCGGGCGAGTAAGCGATGTCAACATGGTGATGAGATTGATGAGGACATGGACATAGACTTCTCTCATAGCATGGGCCCTGGCAATGCAGGCATCATGGTGCTAATGGGGCAGGTTCATGCTGTGGAACACTGATTCTGGGCCTGGGAAACAAGCACAGACTGGTGGGACCGCATAGTGTTGCAGGTCTGAGATGATTCCTAGTGGCTGCGAAACTTTCGCATGCGTAAGGGCACTTTCATGGAACTTTGTGACTTGCTTTCCCCTGCCCTGAAGTGCATGAATACCAAGATGAGAGCAGCCCTCACAGTTGAGAAGGGAGTGGCAATAGCCCTGTGGAAGCTTGCAACGCCAGACAGCTACTGGTCAGTCAGGAATCAATTTAGAGTGGGCAAATCTACTGTGGGGGCTGCTGAAATGCAAGTAGCGAATGCAATCAAAGATCTGCTGATATCAAGGGTAGTGACCCTGGGAAATGTGCAGGACATAGTGGATGGCTTTGCTGCAATGGGATTCCCTAACTGTGGTGGGGCCATAGACAGAACCCATATCCCTATCTTGGTACCGGAGCACCAAGCCAGCGAGTACATAAACCGCAAGAGGTACTTTTCAATAGTGCTGCAAGCACTGGTGGATCACAAGGGACGTTTCACCAACATCAACGTGGGATGGCCGGGAAAGGTACATGACACTCGCATCTTCAGGAACTCTGGTCTGTTTCAAAAGCTGCAGGAAGGGACTTTCTTCCCAGACCAGAAAATAACCGTTGGGGATGTTGAAATGCCTATAGTTATCTTTGGGGACCCAGCCTACCCCTTAATGCCATGGCTCATGAAGCCATACACAGGCAGCGTGGACAGTAGTCAGGAGCTGTTCAACTACAGGCTGAGCAAGTGCAGAATGGTGGTAGAATGTGCATTTGGATGTTTAAAAGCGCGCTGGCGCAGTTTACTGACTCGGTTAGACCTCAGCGAAACCAATATTCCCACTGTTATTACTGCTTGCTGTGCGCTCCACAATATCTGTGAGAGTAAGGGGGAGACATTTATGGTGGGGTGGGAGGTTGAGGGAAATCGCCTGACCACTGGTTACGCGCAGCCAGACACCAGGGCTGTTAGAAGAGCACAGGAGGGTGCGGTGCGTATGAGAGAAGCTTTGAAAACCAGTTTCATGACTGGCCAGGCTACGGTGTGAAAGTTCTGTTTGTTTCTCCTTGATGAAACCCCCTGCCCCTTGGTTCACTCTACTTCCCTGTAAGCTAACCACCCTCCCCTCCTCCCTTCAGTCATCGCTTGCAGAGGCAATAAAGTCATTGTTGCTTCACATTCATGTATTCTTTATTAATTCATCACACAAATACGGGGATAACTGCCAAGGTAGCCTGGGAGGGGTGGTGGAGGAGAGAAGCACTGGGAGGGGTAGTGGAGGAGGGAAGGACAAGGCCACACAACACTTTAAAAGTTTAAAACTTTAACACTTATTGAATGCCAGCCTTCTGTTGCTTGGGCAATCCTCTGGGGTGGAGTGGATGTATGGCCAGAGGCCCCCCCACCGCATTCTTGGGCATCTGGGTGAGGAGGCTATGGAACTTGGGGAGAAGGGCGGTTGGTTATACAGGGGCTGTAGCGGTGGTCTATGCTCCAGCTGCATTTCCTGCAGCTCAGCCATATGCTGGAGCGTATTAGTTTGATCCTCCAGCAGCCTCAGCATTGAATCCTGCCTCCTTTCATCACGCTGCCGCCACCTTTCAGCTTCAGCCCTGTCTTCAGCCCACCACTTACTCTCCTCAGCCTGCCACCTCTCCTCCCAGTCATTTTGTGCTTTCCTGCCCTCTGACATTGTCTGCCTCCATGCATTCATCTGTGCTCTGTCAGTGTGGGAGGACAGCATGAGCTCAGAGAACATTTCATCACAAGTGCGGTTTTTTTTGCCTTCTAATCTTCACTAGCCTCTGGGAAGGAGAAGATCCTGTGATCCTTGAAACACATGCAGCTGGTGATGAAAAAAAAGGGACAGTGGTATTTAAAATGACACATTTTATAGAACAATGGGTACACTCTTTAACAGTAAACCTTGCTGTTAACATTACATACATAGCACATATGCTTTCGTTCCAAGATTGCATTTTGCCTCCCCCCACCACGTGGCTAGCCCCTCCCCGTTCCCCGTGACTAACAGCAGGGAACATTTCTGTTCAGCCACAGGCAAACAGCCCAGCAGGAATGGACACCTCTGAATGTCCCCTTAAGAAAAGCACCCTATTTCAACCAGGTGACCATGAATGATATCACACTCCTGAGAATAACACAGAGAGACAAGTTTCAGAGTAGCAGCCGTGTTAGTCTGTATTCGCAAAAAGAAAAGGAGTACTTGTGGCACCTTAGAGACTAACAAATTCAAATAATAAAATTTGTTAGTCTCTAAGGTGCCACAAGTACTCCTTTTCTTTTTACAGAGACACAAAGAATGGATGTTGTTTGAATGCCAGCAAACGTACACTGCAATGCTTTGTTCTACAATGATTTCTGAGTATGTGCTACTGGCCTGGTGTGGTAAAGTGTCCTACCGTGGTGGATGGAATAAGGCTGCCCTCCCCAGAATCCTTTTGCAAAGGCTTTGGGAGTACATCCAGGAGAGCTGCAAATGCCAGGGCAAATTAATCATTAAACATGCTTGCTTTTAAACCATGTATAGTATTTTAAAAGGTACACTCACTAGAGGTCCCTTCTTCGCCTGGCAGGTCCGGGAGGCAGCCCTGGGTGGGTTCGGGGGGTACTGGCTCCAGGTCCATGGTGAGAAACAGTTCCTGGCTGTCGGGAAAACCAGTTTCTCCGCTTGCTTGCTGTGAGCTATCTACAACTTCATCATCATCATCTTCGTCATCCCCAAAACCTGCTTCCGTGTTGCCTCCATCTCCACTGAAGGAGTCAAACAACACGGCTGGGGTGGCTGAACCCCCTAAAATAGCATGCAGCTCATCATAGAAGCGGCATGTTTGGGGCTCTGACCCGGAGCAGCCGTTTGCCTCTCTGGTTTTCTGGTAGGCTTGCCTCAGCTCCTTAAGTTTCAAGCGGCACTGCTTCGGGTCCCTGTTATGGCCTCTGTCCTTCATGCCCTGGGAGATTTTCACAAATGTTTTGGCATTTCGAAAATTGGAACGGAGTTCTGATAGCACGGATTCCTCTCCCCATACAGTGATCAGATCCCGTACCTCCCATTCGGTCCATGGTGGAGCTCTTTTGCGATTCTGGGACTCCATCATGGTCACCTCTGCTGATGAGTTCTGCATGGTCACCTCTGCTGATGAGCTCTGTACTCACCTGCAGCTTGCCACACTGGCCAAACAGGAAATTGAAATTCAAAAGTTCGTGGGCCTTTTCCTGTCTACCTGGCCAGTGCATCTGAGTTGAGAGTGCTGTCCAGAATGGTCACAATGGAGCACTCTGGGATAGCTCCTAGAGGCCAATACTGTCTAATTGTGTCCACAGTACCCCAAATTCGACCCAGCAAGGCCGATTTCAGCGCTAATCCCCTTGTTGGGGGTGGAGTAAGGAAATCGATTTTAAGAGCCCTTTAAGTCAAAAAAAAAAAAGGGCTTCGTCGGGTGGACGGGTGCAGGGTTAAATCAATTTAACACTGCTAAATTCGACCTCAACTCCTAGGGTAGACCAGGGCTCAGTGACACAGATTGATTTGCCAGAAATCTCAATAATATTGAAGGGAGTTAAGTAATTACGACTTAACAGAATTGTTTTGCCAGGTGAATGAGACCAACAACCTAGCTTGTCATTTGTATTGGAACGGAAACTCTGTGGCCCATTGGCATGTTGTTACATAAGTGAAACAGGGACCTGACGCAAAGGATAGATAAGAACAAAGAAATGAATGGAAACAGGTTACTCTGCAAGCTCTAGTGTTTGATTGTTTCAGACAACCTCAGACACTTGCATACACCCTGCTTCTGTCTGCCAGAGAAATTCTGGATTGTACCTGATTCACTTTTCCAGACTACCCAAATCACTAGCAATACAAATCACTCAAGTGGAGAGAGAACTTTTATGTGTGTATCCTAGTTTCTGGCGAGGGCATTCTCACTCAGTTTGTGGCTAGTTCTCAGAGTTTCAGACTTGATGTGCTAAGAGGAAATCAAATGTATATGAAAGAAGCAAATATTAAACACAAAGCAAAACACAAAAATGCCCCAAAAAATCTTCTTTACTCTTAACTTGTTCACCAGGTGTAATGTGAATTGTTATAGTTAGGGGTGGGACTGATCCAAGCCCCTTGATCTGAATGCCTATGAACTGTGGGTGAAGCCTAACAGAGAGTACACAGTTTGAGGAGTAACACATTCCCGCTCCACCTCACTTAGCTACAACTTATTGGAAATAAATGAAATGCAAAAATCACAAAGAAAATAGTAGTTCGTTTCCCAGGTACTTCTCCACTTTTGTTCGTAGCTGTCATTACTACCATAAGTATGGAGTTAACAAAGTGCGTGTGCACACACATACACACATATCTGTTTGTATATATATATAATATGTACACAGCAGCTTCCCTTAAGCAGAATCCTAAAGCACTTCACAAATATTAAACATCCGGTCACACTGAAGTGCAGACTCTTCTCAGGTGAGAGGGCGGTACTTAGGAAGGCAACTGGCATACAGCATGCTACATAATACAGCAAAAGTGCATAGGGCAAGAAAACGAAGGGACACCATGGCAATCCTCTGCTCTTACAAAAAAGTGCCACAAGACCTTTAATCCAGAGACCACAAAACCATGGTCTCCTCCAAAAGACCCATGTGCTTTAAAATGCATGGAACTCAATGGAACTCTCTCCAAAAGATAAAAAGCTGAATCAGCCCTGCTATATTTCAAACCCATGTGAGATTGCAGAATAGAACATTCAGCCTTCCCTTCTGACCGTACTGTTGTCGTATGTGATATCAGAGTAGACAATGTTAATAAGAAATGTGTTTCTGAAAAACATTTCCTGAAGCAAAAAAGCCTTTTCTCCTACTGCTGCTTGTGCCCACAACTAAGATACACAATGCAAGAGTAAGGAATGAGTGATAGAAATAGTGAATCCAACATCTGCAAGTGTTGTTCATCATGGTTTCCAATCTTTTTCTTTCTCTACTTATTGATGGCAAAAGGAGTTTCTCAAAAGAAGATGAAAATTGAGGGATTGATCCTGAGTGAGAAGAGAAAATGATATGTTTAATAAATATGTACCTTACTAGAAAAGAGAGCTTGTTAACAAGGGGTATGATGAGAAAGGATTAAAGGTGCTGATTTAAAAAAAAAAAGGATATAGGGGATCATTATGAATGAATCTGAAGGTTGAAGATAATTTGGATGAAAGTGATCATGAAATGATAGATTTTATGGTGCTAAGAAGAGGAAGGCATGCAAGCAGCAGAATAAGGACAATGGACTTCAAAAAACCAGACTTTAACAAACTCAGATAACGGGTAGATAAGTTCTCGATGGAAGAAAATCTAAAGGAATAAAGAGTTCAGGAGAGCTGGCAGTTTTTCACAGAGACAATATTAAAGGCACAATAGCAAACTACTCTGTTGCGAAGGAAAGATAGGAAGACTAGTAAGAGGCCAATATGGCTCCATCAGGAGTTCTTTAGTGACCTGAAAATCAAAAGGAAATCCTACAAAAAGTGGACAAATGACTAAGGAGGAGTACAAAAGAATAACACAAGCATGTAGGGGCTATATCAGAAAGGCCAGGGCACAAAATGAATTATACCTAAGGGACATAAAAGGCTATAAGAAGAGTTTCTATAAATACATTAGGAGTAAGGGAAAGACCAAGGAAAGTGTAGGTCCTCTACTTAGTGGGGAAGGATAGAGAATATCAGATAGCATCAAGAAGGCTCAGATGTTTAATGTCCATTTTACTTCAGTCTTCACTAAAAAAGTTAATTGTGACCAGATACCTAACATAATTAATATTAATAACAAGGGGAAAGGAACTCAAGCCAGAATAGGGAAAGAATAGATGAAAGACTATTTAGATAAGCTATATGTATTCAAGTCAGCAAGGCCTGCTGAAATTCATCTTAGGGTGCTTCAGGAACTAGCTAAAGCAATCTTGGATCTGTTAGTGATTATCTTCAAGAACTTGTGGCAGACGGGTGAGGTCTCAAAGGACTGGATAAGGGCAAACATAATATCTATCTTTAAAAAAGGAAACTAATTGGACTTATAGTCTGTCAGCCTAATTTCAATACCTGGAAAGAAACTGGAACAAATTATTAAATAATCAATGTGTGAGCCCCTAGAGGGATAATAGGGCCATAAGTAATAGCCATGATAGATTTGTCAAGAACTAAGCATGCCAAATCTACCTGATTTCCTTCTTTGACAGGGTTACTGGCCTAGTAGATGGAGGGAAGCTGTAGACATGATATATCTTGGTTTTAGTAAGGCTTTGGATACAGATCCACATAATATTCTCATAAGCAAACTAAGGAAATGAGATCTAGATTAAAATACTATAAGGTGAATGCAAAACTGGTTGAAAGACTGTACTGAAAGAGTAATTATCAATGGTGTACTGTGAAATTGGGGGTATGTATCTAGTGGGATCCCACAGGGGTCTGTCCTGGGTCCAGTACTGTTCACTATTTTCATCAATGACTGAAATAATGGAGTGGAGAATATGAGGATGACACTGAGATGGGAGGGATTGCTAACACTCTGGAGGACAAGATTTGAATCCAAAATGACTTTGACAAATTGGAGAATTGGTCTGAATTCAATTAGATGAAATTCAATAAAGACACAAGCACAAAGCACAATACTTAGGAAGGAAAAATCACATGCACACTGCTCCAAGAGAGGTTGTGAAATCCCTGTCACTGGAGTTTTTTTAAGACTAGGTTATAAAAACATCTGACAAGGATTGTCTAGGCATACTTGGTCCTGCGCCAGCACAGCGGGGCTGGACTAAATGGCCTCTCAAGGTCCACACTTCTATGATTCTATAATTAAGGCTGGTAGAAAACATGACAATGTAAATAAGTAAGTAAAATCCATTTATTCATGTCTAAATGTTAGTGACATCATAACAGAATTTTCAGAAGCCTTCTCAGTCCATTGCTAGCTTCAAACAGTCAGTTGATCTCTCAGTGATCTGCCGCATACCATCTATCCATCTCCTTGCTGGTCATCCCCTTCTACAATGACCTGCCACCATTCCTTTCAGGATAACTTTTCTCAAAGTTATTTCAGTCTCTATTCCTGATGTGACCAAAGTTTGTTGATTTCCGACAGCAGGGTATGATTCTCTCCAGTAATATTTCTGACCTAACCATTCATCATCTTTTCTGTCTAGGACATACACAGAGTCTTTGGCAGCACCCATCACAGTGACTTCACTTACCTTTTTGTCAGCAGCATTCATTTTCCATGATTCACATCCATAAGTCACTATGGAAAAAAATACGCTTTTCACTAGCTGACCCTTCATAGATTTTGAGAGGCCAGGGTTTTTCCAAACTTTGGTAAGAGAGGTCCATGGCTGAGTGAGCCATTCCTAGTTTTCTTCCAATTTCTTTGGAAGAGTATCCTTGATTGGATATGTATGAGCTGAGATAATTGAATTCTGTTACCTTTATAGCTTGTTGGTTAATCATGATGTCTGCTTGCATCCTGGTTTTATTAGTCATCTCAATGTACATGCCTTTAGTTTTTGCCATATTCAGGGACAGTCCATATTCCTCACTATCTGTTTGTACAGATTCCAACGTTCATTTCATCATATTGCATCAGTGGCTGTAGCGAATAGTTTTGTGTCTTCAGCATATCTGAGGTCAGTTAAGAGATGTCCACCAATGAAAATCCCAGCTCCTTCCAGGGATTGTCTCATAATAAATTCTGCATGCACATTGAAAAGTCTTGGGGACAGGATACACCCTTGTCTCACACCCTTCCTGGTTGAAAACCACTCACTATCACCTGCTGCTATTCACACCAGAGTCTGTTGTTGATGTTATTGATTTGCAATGAGTTCATTTAGGGGCTTTGGAATCCCCATGTCTGCCAGTGTCCTCCAAAGATGGTCATGCCAGACAGTATCAAACCCTTTTTGAGTAGTCTGTGAAACTGCATTGTACGCCCTGCGTTTTTCAATGATGTGACTGATGTTTGTGATTTGATCACATGTGCCACATTCCTCTCTGAAACCAGCTTGTTGTGGTGGTAGTTCTACTTCTATCATTTGCTTCAGGCAATCCTGGATTATATAGAGCAGAACTTGTCTCAAGCAATATCAGGGAGATGATTGTTACTACACCATGTTATGTCTCCTTTCTTTGGTAAGAGCAGAAAGATTCCCGTCATCCAGTTGTTGTTCTCATCCATCCATCGTTGCAAATTTTCCACATGAAAACAATTCTGTTGTCACCAACCACTTTTAACAATTCTGTTGGACCGTTATCTATTGCCATGCCTACCCCCAGGGCTTTCCCAGGCTTCATTTTCGTAATAGCATGTACTGCTTCCTCTTGCAGGATTCTGTACTCTCCTTTCTGTCTTTCTGTGTTGTGAGTGGCTCTGAAGAGGCATGCAGATTGGCACAGTAATGCCTGTAGCATGTGGTACTAGTCATAAATGTGGCTGTATAATCTTTAAAAGACAGCAGTGAAAGAGCCAGGTAAATGAAATCCCATAGTGCCCAACCTTTCCTTGACTCTCTTCTGTTGCATGGAGCCCTCAGTAGCATTGCAGCAACACTAGGCTGTGCAGCCAGGGACACATTCATCAATGTGGATGGAGCCGGACCTACTCTGGAGGGCTATGTGGGCACCCAGTGTTCTTCCCTCCCTGGGGAAGGAGTCTGAGTTCACCAATCAGCTACCAAATAGCATCCCAGGCACTCAGGGCTTCTTCTGTGTAGCAGCAGAGAGAGGTTACTCTCTGGCTGAGTTACAGCAAGGGAGATTGCATGGGCTGTGTAGCCTACAGGGACAATTCCAAAATAGAGCTCTGAGCCAAGGATAGGACAAGCCCATTTAGCTAAAAATCTGTTGTCCTCTGGATGCTAGGGGGAATAAGAGAGAAACTCTTGCCACCTCCATAAACATGGAGCCTATCCGCAACTCTCCCTAATCAGAGTAGACAGAGGACAACGGACTTAGCATTTTGTGGAAAGACAATTTTTCCCATATAAAATGAGGGTCAGGGGATTAACAGGCCGAAATCTGCTGAAAAAATCTGCTGGGTGCACTCTAGTGGCAATATTTATTCAAGATAACTATTGCAAATGGGAAATGTGTGTATTGAGGCCAATGGGGAGAAACTGGGATACATTATCTTGGCTCCTTATTGGCCTCTCGTGTACTTGTTATATGCTACAAACCAATATTTTTTAAAGATTGTCTTAGAATAAAAGCACCATAGTGCTCATGCTGTAGGCAGAATAATGTTGCATATAAAAATGTACATAAAGAACAACCTTTGCTTTGAGAGAGACTCTTCTACTAGTTATTCTTATACTACATTATTCCTCGTATTGTTTGCCTTTTGTTTTTGACCCTTAAATTTCTGAGTTAATTAATTTTGCTTTGATCAGTATCTACATCAAGTATAATGACAAACTGAAGTTTATCTCCAGCAAAAATGTTGATGGTGGTTTCTTGAAATGCAAGTATATGCTGCTTAAAAATCCAATCTGGCATCCCAGCCACTCAGTATGGCAACATCACTTGTTTTTTCTAATATTTTAAATCTGCGGCTCAACAAAGTATGCTTTTCCCCACATTGGATATCTATAACTCCATCCAGATAAATATAAACTTGCATTGAACTTTTCTACTGAGCCTGCAAGCCTAGTGGATTTAAAGCTAGCAATTATGTTCTTATGGTGGATTGTAAGAGGGACTGATAGGTCATAGTCAAAAGGAGCAATTTGTCCTGACTAACAATGGTTAGTCATTTTGATCAGCAGCAAAGCACTTACACAGTTGTGATCTGATAGTATAATTTTCCTTTCAGTTTGAAAACTGTTCAACATTAATTGATTTCTTAGTTCACTGATTCTTATAATTCACAGAAAAAAAACCTTCTATAGCAAGGTTAGTGGAGCATATTCTCAGCTCCTTCATTGCAAACGTGAATGACAAAAGCTGAGGGAATCAGGAGAATGTGCCCCCGACTGATATGACTGGTTATCAAAGATGGCCTAATAAAAGCAGAACAACACATGGGATTCATCGTCATTGTTGTGGAAGAGTATTATTTAAAAAGTAAGCTGTATAAAGGGTGGGTATTAAGATGTTGCTCTTATGAAAGTTTGCAAATTTGTCTTAAGTTCTGGGCCCTGCCCTGCAAGCAATCTGCAGAGTCCATCTCCAGAGGCACTCAGCACCTTACAAAACTGCATCCCAATTACAGGGGTTTCTGACTTCGGTGAAATGTAAACTTGGAAGATCTGTCTCAGATCCATAGAGCTACCCTTTTCCCCCTCCTGAAACTTTTTAATGTATTGACATTTTAATTAGTAAAAAAAATGAACATTTTCATACATAAAGGAAAGAGAGTATAAATATGTTCCAGAGTACACTGCCATTCGCTAACGGAGATACCCTCCCCTCAGTATCCTGCATCAATCGGATTAATATTATTTATAACAGAGGGGAGAACAGTTGCCCAATAGCTTAGCTACAGTGGCTTAGATTCTAGTCTCAATTATACCCCAGTCAACACAATCAGTAGGGATATCAACATAATCAGTAGGATAACTAAGGGAGGATCCCCCACCTCCTCGACAGTGAAGGGTCCTTTGGCAAAGGATCAGTGTGATTCTTCTGTACAAGGATAGGGAAAGAATTCCCGAAGATTGTGTAGTGGGGCGGGGGAAGGGAGGGTTTCACACCACAGTAAGGTGCAGAGGTCTACTCCATAATAAGAAAAGGAGGACTTGTGGCACCTTAGAGACTAACAAATTTATTAGAGCATAAGCTTTCGTGAGCTACAGCTCACTTCATCGGATGCATCCGATGAAGTGAGCTGTAGCTCACGAAAGCTTATGCTCTAATAAATTTGTTAGTCTCTAAGGTGCCACAAGTCCTCCTTTTCTTTTTGCGAATACAGACTAACACGGCTGCTACTCTACTCCATAATGGCTCTCTGTGCTTGATCATTCATGCAAGGGGCTGGGATGGGGTTGGGAGCAGGGCTGAAAGATCTATTGTCTGAGGCCAGCGTATTTTTGTGCCATGAGAGTGGCTGCAAAGCAGTTTCTCAGCTGCTCCACTACCCACTTCCTTCTGCACTTTTCTCAGGCCAGTCTATCTGGACTGACGATTTTGGCGCAATTTAACCAAAATAAGAAAACGCATCTGGACAAATTCTATAAGAGAGGCACAAAATAAGTGTAAAATGAAACTGCAAATGTAAATTAGTTGCGATCAATGGTGTATACCAGATTTTGGATTCTGCAAGTCTGAACAAGCTAAACAAGGGCCTGATCCAAAGAGGCAATGAACTCCTAGTGACTCTCAGTATCAAGCCCTAATCTTAAGTGTAGTCCCACGTGAAGTGTCAGAGTGTTTGACAAGCCAGGCTTGACAAGCCAGGTTTGCTTCACAATGTGTCTTGCAGATGCCTACTCACAGATCTCTGTGACACAGTACACACAGCAGGTGTTACAGATTAGTGGAGCTGCTGATAAGAACCTAGACATTGATAAAAACTAGGCTCCCTTGCTGTTTCCTCTTGTATCCAGAGTACCCACTGAGTCCTATAGTATTGCTGAATATTTGGCAGATCCTGGCTGTGAAAGCCAGTGGTTGCTGTGGATTTGACCTTCACAGAGCACTGCATACATTACCTCCTACTGCAATATGAGCAGGTCTCTAGTATTACTGCTGTCATTCATGTTCATGGTGCCCAATGCATGTGAATTCCCTTGTGAATGGAAATGGTTGAATAGATGGCCCAGTAACATTTCTTGTTCCAAAGAGTGAAACTTTCACTGCAATCGGGGGTGGCTATGTGGGTCTCTGTGTGCTGCTGCCAAGTGTAAGGGATATTAGTGTAGTTGCTTTTGACCCACCTGTACAAATGCAGGAGAGGCTTTTCTCCTTGACATGCCCTCTTTTTGGCCAATCTGTCTCTCTGTTCTGCTATACTTTCCTGTTTCAGAGTAGCAGCCGTGTTAGTCTCTATCCACAAAAAGAAAAGGAGTACTTGTGGCACCTTAGAGACTAACAAATTTATTAGAGCATAAGCTTTCGTGAGCTACAGCTCACTTCATCGGATGCATTTGGTGGAAAATACAGAGGGGAGATTGATATACACACAGAGAGAACATGAAACAATGGGTTTATCATACATACTTTAAGGAGAGTGATCACTTAAGATAAGCCATCACCAGCAGCGGGGGAAGGGGGGAGGAGGAAAACCTTTCATGGTGACAGGCAAGGTAGGCTATTTCTAGCAGTTAACAAGAATATCTGAGGAACAGTGGGGGGGTAGGGGGGAGAAATAACATGGGGAAATAGTTTTACTTTGTGTAATGACTCATCCATTCCCAGTCTCTATTCAAGCCTAAGTTAATTGTATCCAGTTTACAAATTAATTCCAATTCAGCAGTCTCTCGTTGGAGTCTGTTTTTGAAGCTTTTTTGTTGAAGGATAGCCACTCTCAGGTCTGTAATCGAGTGACCAGAGAGATTGAAGTGTTCTCCAACTGGTTTTTGAATGTTATAATTCTTGATGTCTGATTTGTGTCCATTCATTCTTTTATGTAGAGACTGTCCAGTTTGACCAATGTACATGGCAGAGGGGCATTGCTGGCACATGATGGCATATATCACATTGGTAGATGCGCAGGTGAACGAGCCTCTGATAGTGTGGCTGATGTGATTAGGCCCTATGATGGTGTCCCCTGAATAGATATGTGGACAGAGTTGGCAACGGGCTTTGTTGCAAGGATAGGTTCCTGGGTTAATGGTTCTCTTGTGTGGTGTGTGGTTGCTGGTGAGTATTTGCTTCACGTTGGGGGGCTGTCTGTAAGCAAGGACTGGACAGTCTCCCAAGATCTGTGAGAGTGATGGGTTGTCCTTCAGGATAGGTTGTAGATCCTTGATGATGCGTTGGAGAGGTTTTAGTTGTGGGCTGAAGGTGATGGCTAGTGGCGTTCTGTTCTTTTCTTTGTTGGGCCTGTCCTGTAGTAGGTGACTTCTGGGTACTCTTCTGGCTCTGTGGGTAGGTGGGTATTGTAGTTGTAGAAATGCATGATAGAGATCTTGTAGGTGTTTGTCTCTGTCTGAGGGGTTGGAGCAAATGCAGTTATATCGTAGATCTTGGCTGAAGACAATGGATCATGTGGTATGATCTGGATGAAAGCTAGAAGCATGTAGGTAGGAATAGCGGTCAGTAGGTTTCCGATATAGGGTGGTGTTTATGTGACCATTGCTTATTAGCACTGTAGTGTCCAGGAAGTGGATCTCTTGTGTCAACTGGTCCAGACTGAGGTTGATGGTGGGATGGAAATAGTTGAAATCATGGTGGAATTCCTCAAGGGCTTCTTTTCCATGGGTCCAGATGATGAAGATGTCATCAATGAGGTGCAAGTAGAGTAGGGGCATTAGGAGACGAGAGCTGAGGAAGTGTTGTTCTAAGTCAGCCATAAAAATGTTGGCATACTGTGGGGCCATGTGGGTACCCATCGCAGTGCCGCTGATTTGAAGGTATACATTGTCCCCAAATGTGAAATCGTTATGGGTGAGGACAAAGTATGGATGTAGAAGCCCTCTACACCAACATTCCACACAAAGATGGACTACAAGCCATCAGGAACAGTATCCCCGGTAATGTCACGGCTAACCTGGTGGCTGAACTTTGTGACTTTGTCACAAAGACACTCTGCCCTCCTGCTCCCTGAGAATAAGCGGAGAAGAAGTGGGAAGGGGAAGGGGAGGGGGAGGGGGAGGAAAAGGGAGGGAGCCTTGATGGAAGAGACATCCCATGAGTTGGAACCACCGACTCCTGTGGAAAGCCCTCTGTCAGGGTTTGTAAGGAAAAGGATACTCCGGGGAGCCAGCCTGGGGACCCAGAGCTCTATACCAGAGCCAGGAGGGATATGAGGCACCGAGCCCAGAAACAGGCTGGGAACAGTGCCCCACGGGTGCATTAAAGAGAAGCCCCAAAGGGCAGAGGGACCTTTTTGTTTGGTAGAGACTTTTTAGTTTCAACTTTGGTACCACAAAGGGGGTTGTGTTTGTTGTGACTAGGCCAGAGAGCTAAGCCACATCTCCAGCACAAATTGGAAAGCTGAGAAGAACCACCTCTGAGAGGGAAACTGAGGCTAAGAGTACTGAAAGTACCACATTCAACCGATAGGGAACACTACAGAGCTATGACAGATGGCAAATCTGAACTGAAGTTAACCTCTTGTTTTCTGGAGACTGGGTGGTTCTTGCATCCTTACATCCTATTTCTGGCCATCTTGTATAACAAATAGATTGCGCTTCTGTAAGAGTTGTTGAATTTTGTCCACTGTCACTAATTCAGCATAGCTAAGATCTGAATCAAAAATCTTAAACTTAGCTGGACTTCATCTAAGAAAATAAATGGTGCCCTGGAGCAAAATAAATTAACTCTTGCAACTGGAGTTTCATACATGGTGATTAGATAATTGATTATTAGTTCAATAAAAAGTATTGTATGATTTATTTGTAGATCCATCCTTCATTTTTGTGCCATGACTAATGACAGAAGAGAGAAAATATTTGGGGAAAAATATATAGGTAATGCAAAATTGATATATTTTGTTTTTCTCTTGCTGTTTTAGATGGGGTTGAATAAGGCTGTAAGGAAAGCAAACCTGATTGTCTGGAATTCCAAAGTTCTGGTAAGAAATAAGAAACAAAAGGTATTTCATGTTGTGACTGCATTTATCAGGTGGCCTCAGTTTGCATAATTTCAAAACTGTTTGAACCTCATAGATTTGAAATGCTGACTCAGACTTCAGAATGTATTAGTTCTGCACTGTGGTTAGGTGAGACTGAATACAGGAATAAAGAAGGAGCAAAGAGAATGTCTAGTGTAAAAATAGGTGGAAAATACTGCAGAATGAAAAACAAATGCAGAGAGACTGTATGGGAAAATAAAAGATAGAGCCAGCAAGACCAAAACTATAATGAAAAGTAAAAGAGTTTAGATCCTCTCAAGCTGTAATAGGTATAGCAGATTTACACATCAGCTGAGGTGCAGTACCATACTGGCACACAGTTGGTGCTAGCTTAACTCTTTGATGATTCATCCATCCTTAATACATAGCATTTTTTTAAAAAGAGGAAATGGGGGAATAAAAAAAGCTAGAATTATATGAATAAAAGCCTGCTGAGCTCTAATTAATTTTATTAAGCCTGCCAACCTGATAATGGTTCAAGAAGCTCCCTGAACTCAGACTCCGTGCCCACGCTCAAACCCTCATCTGAGTGTTTACTGCAGCATTATGCCTCATTATTATTTATTACTATGTTGTTTGTATTTGTTTATGCACAACACTGTGCTGCCAGCCTCACTCGTGTTGAATAGTGCTCACTCACACAGGTACCTCATTGAACCCCATAGGGCCTTCATGGGAGTGTAAGGGTGGCAGGAATCCAGACAATAAACACAAAACACCATGATGCTACAGAGCTTAGAAGTCTGCTTCAGTAGCCAGATGTCAGACACTTTGGTTCAAATCCTATTTAGATTCTTTACAGAAGCAGAAGTTTCCAGAGCCTGTCAGTTCTGTCCAGGGCTCTTCCTCCAGCTGGATCTCCAGATCTGCTGCTGCTCCAGCCCTGCCTGTGTTGCAGTTACACTTTTCTTCCTAACTCACCATCACCTCAACCTTTTCTGCATGTGCAGACCTATGGCTGTTAGAGATAAGCCTGAACCAAAACCCTGGATCTGAACACCCCTGCGTTTTGGGGTTCTTTGAAATCCAAGCATGTTTATGGTGGGCTGAACCAAACTAAAGGCCTGGCTCCAGCCAGCCTTAAACCCTGGAGTTTGGAACCTCACATTTTGAGCCTTGCACCCACCTTTAATTGGTAGCAGTGAAAGGAAGAGCAACTTTTTTGCTGGTAGCTCGGTATGCCTTCAGTTTTATGAGTCAAGTAAGCCGTGGAGTTTTCTTCCAGTTTTCTTCAGGCATTTGATTACTGCGCAAACATTTTTTGCTGTTTGCAAAGAAATTATTGATATTGTTTCTTCCTGAATCCTCACTGTGATGTTGCTCACAGTAATGAAAATTGAGATTCCTAATTAGTCTTTGGGCTACTGCCAAACTTGATACCAAGGAAATAAACGATATACTGTAAATAAGGGTTTCAGCTCATGTGGAGCAGCAACAACAGGACCATGCTCCTTATACTTACCATTAAATATCATGTTAGTGATGGTCAAATATTTCCTCGCAAATTGCATGAAGTTTCTACTTTTTTCCATCACCGGAGAAATCTAAAACTGTATAAGGTTTGGGGTTTAGTAATGCAGAGACCTCAGCCTGCTTAGTGTCATGGGGAAAAAACATTTTAACCTTATATTAAAGACATAGGCGAAAAGAGTTAAAGCATTTGAAATGTAAAGTACTAAGCAAGGCTTTCACTTTAACAACATCCGTTGCTCACATTCCCTTTAGCTGGAGAGAATTTTTTGACAGTCTTTTACATGATATTAAAGAGGATGATAACTGTCCTTGAGGGGAAGGTTGAGGAGGAGAGAAAAGGTTAGTTGAGAGGGACTGGAGCCATCGTTGCTGTGGCTGTGCTGATAACTTTTGCTGTGGCTGCTGTTAAAGTCCAGTCCCATTTCCTAAAAGACAAAACAAGACACACACACACACACACACACACACACACACACACACACACACACACACACACACACACAAGGGGAGAGAAAAGAAGAGCAAACATAGAAAACACAGTTTCCGTCTCTGGTGTTGACTCTTTCTCGCAATTTCACTGCTCGAGAAACACATGCATGGAACACAGTCTTATTAGCCACTCCAAAACCTGGCAACTTGGGCCAGCATTGGACTGTTTGGGGCATTGTTTTTATCTGCTTCTCTGGTCACAGGCTCTCCCCCCCGCCCCCACTGTTCCTCAGACGTTCTTGTCAACTGCTGGAAATGGCCCACCTTGATTATCACTACAAAAGGTTCCTCCCTCCCATCTGCCCCCACTCTCCTGATGGTAATAGCTCATCTTAAGTGATCACTCTCCTTACAGTGTGTATGGTAACACCCATTGTTTCATGTTCTCTGTGTGTGTATATAAATCTCCCCACTGTATTTTCCTCTGAATGTATCCAATGAAGTGAGCTGTAGCTCACGAAAGCTTATGCTCATATAAATTTGTTAGTCTCTAAGGTGCCACAAGTCCTCCTTTTCTTTTTGCGAATACAGACTAACACGGCTGCTACTCTGAAAGGCTTACAACAGTGTTGCGAAATATGCAATCTTGGCTGGCAAAGCCAGACTCTTAGTAGATGGAAGAAAAAAGGAGAGGGGTAGGAATGAGAAGAAATAAGGTGGGGAAGGAAAAGGACACACTGAGGAGAAAGGGAGTCAAAAAGTCTCACATCCCAGGTGGTTGTCAGGATTTAGCTGCAGCCAGTGGAGGTGGTGATGTCATCTGGGTCCCTCTCTCTGGCTAGTCTGGTCAGCACATGTCTCAGGATTAGGAAGAAGACAGCCCAATGGTGACTGGATTCCAGGAGACAGTGGTTGTGGTAGCCAGGATGGCTCGCTCCTGCTGGTTCGCCCATCTCCCAGTCAGTAGCTGTTAATGGACAAATTCTTCTTCCTTTCCTCACAAAATCATCTTTTCTTTTAAGGGTGCCAAGAGGGAATGATGGACAGAGCAGTTCACCCTCTCATTTTGTTCACCAATTAAGCCTAATTTCTGACACACCAATTTTGGTCCATTGATTTTTCGGTCCCATGTCTCTTTGTTTCCATGAGTTATACCAGTTGGCCTTTTTGTCTGAATTCATTCATTCTTTCTGTCTCCTGTTTGGATCTTTTCCCATCAACATTTTGGTGTTATAGGTTATTGTGACATTTTATGAATATTCACTCACTTTTCACAGTTGAGCTCACAATTAGGGTAAATTTATAGGCTCATTTATCACAACAGGGCTAGGCAGATGATGGCCCTGAGATAGGATGAACAATCCTTCAGTTATTCCTCAAAATACTAGTTCTCCCATTCATTGTTCAATGAATAATGGGCATGAATTGTTTAAGACAGACAACTACATGGTCCCAAATCAAAATTGCATTAAAATAAATTGGTTAATAAATTGGTTAGGTCCATCCTGTAGTTAATCCTAGCATACTGCTAGCAATTACCTCACAGCTATCCTTATTGAAACGTATTTTAAAGCTACAAATTAATTAAAATTAATATAATTTCCAAGGATTTAATGATCTTTTTTGACTCTCCATACAAAAAAGTGCCACCATATGCTCTCAGTCTGATCGAGTTTTATTTAGATTAAGGGTAACAACGAAGAAGAAAACAAAAGGTAAGAACACTCTTCAGAGAGCACAGTATGTGTATGTGTGTGGTCTCTGTAAAATGCTGCATCAAGTGTGCTTCCCAAAATGGCAGTTGACCCAGCAGATAGGCAGATTTGTCAGAAAATTGCCTGACTGACTCAAAAATGTCTGAATAGAAGATCATTTCAAATCATACCGTTTCTTTAAGCACAGCCCTGTATAGAGAGCAGGGGGAGCAGCATTGCCCCAAAGGGAGCCAGAGAGAGTTCCCGAGTGTGCACAGGGTATGTGTAGGCTGTACAATGATACAGTCTTCTCCCCTCAGTTCACCAACCCTGTACTGTGGGCCAGTGTGTGGATGTTGGGTTGGGATTGTGGGGGTTTAGCCATCTTCTTCTACCCGCTTGGGACACAGAAATGAAAGTATCCCTGCAGTCCCCTGAATGAAATACTGCATTTGTTAGCTGGCCTGCACGTCTGCTATGCAAGGGGAGGAGACCTACTGTGTACACATAGAAGGACTAGCTATAATCTCTTTTTTGTGTCTTCAAAGTCTTCAATGCAACCATCACCTCAGCTGCTTCTGCCCAAGCTGGGATGTCTGCTGTGTATGTGAAATCTTTGAAGTTAATGTGGCCTCGGTCTGAAGCTGTTTTAAAATGAGAAACTGAAGGGAGGGGAGGAAAGTTTCTGTTCTACTTACAGCTATGTTTGGACTTAAATTTGACTGTAATTTATTTAAAGCACCAGATTGTTTTTCCAAAGAGGCTTCAGATGTGGCTGTGTTAACATCAAAGGCTTTTGCATACTGCAGAACATCGTGACTTAGGGCTTGTTTACACTGGCGCTTTACAGTGCTGCAACTTTCTCGCTCAGGGGTGTGAAAAAACACCCTCCCCCCGAGCGCAGCAAGTTTCAGCACCGTAAAGCGCCAGTGTAGACAGTGTGCTAGCGCTGGTAGCCATGCTCCCAGTGCTGGTAGCTACGCCCCTCATGGAGGTGGTTTTTTTAAGAGCGCTGTGCCACGACTACACAAGCCACGTTAAAGTGCTGCTGTTGCCAGCGTAGATTAGCCCTTAGGCTGAAACTGAAAAGATGACAGCTTGAGTGAAGCTTAAGATGCTAAAAAATATTTTACAATCTCTGGCCTGGTCTACACTACGGGGTTAGGTTGAATTTAGCCGCGTTAGGTCGATTTAAAAATGACTACGTCCACACAACCAACACCATTCCATCGACCAAAAGGGCTCTTAAAATCAACTTCTGTACTCCTCCCAGATGAGGGGAGTAGCGCTAAATTCGACCTTGCTGGGTCGAATTTGGGGTAATGAGGATGCAAATCGACAGTATTGGCCTCCAGGAGCTATCCCAGAGTGCTCCATTGTGACCGCTCTGGACAGCACTTTGAACTCCGATTCACTAACCAGGTACACAGGAAAAGCCCCGGGAACTTTTGAATTTCATTTCATGTTTGGTCAGTGTAGCGAACTCAGCAGCACTCAGCAACACAGGGGTGACCATGCAGTCCCCCCAGAACCATAGAGCGTAGAATGTTTCTATGCTTCCCCTATCATCTCCGTCCCTAAGGTTATTGCAGATTAGAAGGCGGAAAAAACGCACTCACAATGACATGTTTTCCAAGCTCATGCAGTCCTCCCACACTGATAGGACACAGCTTAATGCATGGAGGCATTCAGTGGCAGAGGCCAGGAAAGAATTAAGTGAGTGCCAAGAGCGGAGACAGGATGCGATGCTGAGGCTAATGGGGGAGCAAACGGACATGATGAAGCATCTGTTGGGGGAGCAAACAGACATGATGAAGCATCTGTTGGAGCTGCAGGAAAGCCAACAAGAGCACAGACCCCTGTTGCATCTACTGCCGCCTACCCTCCTCCCCATGTTTCGTAGCCTACTCACCCAGATGCCCAAGAACGTGGAGGGGGAGGCTCCGGGAACCCAGCCATTCCACTCCAGAGGAAGGCCCAAGCAACAGAAGGCTGTCATTCAAACAGTTTGATTTTTAGTGTGGCTACAATAAGAAATGTGGCCTTGTCCTTCCCTCCTCCCCCACCCGACCCGGGCTACCTTGTCCATTATCTCTTTTTTTTTTTTAATTAATAAAGAAAGAATGTATGGTTTCAAAACAATAGTTACTTTTTCTTGAAGGGGAGGGTGGTTGGCTTACAGGGAATTAAAATCAACTAAGAGGGCAGGTTTGCATCAAGGAGAAACACACACAACTGTCACACCGAAGCCTGGCCAGTCATGAAATTGGTTTTCAAAGCCTCTCTGATGCACAGCATGCCTTGCTGTGCTCTTCTAATCACCTTGGTGTCTGGCTGATCAAAATCGGATGCCAGGCAATTTGCCTCAACCTTCCACCCGCCATAGACGTCTCTCTCAGATATTATGGAGCACACAACAAGCAGCAATAACAATAGGAATGTTCGCAAAAAGAAAAGGAGTTCTTGTGGCTCCTTAGAGACTCACAAATTTATTTGAGCATAAGATTTCATGAACTACAGCTCACTTCATCGGATGCATGCAGTGGAAAATACAGTGGGGAAATTTATATACTCAGAGAACATGAAACAATGGGTGTTACCATACACACTGTAACAAGAGTGATCAGGTAAGGTAAGCTATTACCAGCAGGAGAGTCGGGGGTGGGGGGCGGGGAAATCTTTGTAGTGATAATCAAGGTGGGCCATTTCCAGTAGTTGACAAGAACATGTGAGGAACAGTGGGGGGGGGAAGGAAGGGAGGGTAAACATGGGGAAATAGTTTTACTTTGTGTAATGACACATCCACTCCCAGTCTTTATTCAAGCCTAAGTTAATTGTATCCATTTGCAAATTAATTCCAATTCAGCAGTCTCTTGTTGAAGTCTGTTTTTGAAATTTTTTTGTTGAAGAATTGCCACTCTCACAAAAGCTTATGCTCAAATAAATTTGTTAGTCACTAAGGTGCCACAAGTTCTCCTTTTCTTTTTTGCGAATACAGACTAACACGGCTGCTACTCTGAAACACTCTTAGGTCTGTAATTGAATGATCAAAGAGATTGAAGTGTTCTCCGAGTGGTTTTTGAATTTTATAATTCTTGAAGTCTGATTTGTGTCCATTTATTCTTTTATGTAGCGACTGTCCAGTTTGACCAATGTACATGGCAGAGGGGCATTGTTGGCACATGATGGCATATATCACACTGGTAGATGTGCAGGTGAATGAGCCTCTGATAGTGTGGCTAATGTGACTAGGCTCTGTGATGGTGTCCCCTGAATAGATATGTGGATACAGTTGGCAATGGGCTTTGTTGCAAAGATAGGTTCCTGGGTTAGTGCTTTTGTTGTGTGGTGTGTGGTTGCTGGTGAGTATTTGCTTCAGGTTGGGGGGTTGTCTGTAAGCCAGGACTGGCCTGTCTCCCAAGATCTGTGAGAGTGAGGGGTCATCCTTCAGAATAGGTTGTAGATCCTTGATGATGTGTTGGAGAGGTTTTAGTTGGGGACTGAAGGTGATGGCTAGTGGCGTTCTGTTCTTTTCTTTGTTGGGCCTGTCCTGTAGTAGGTAACTTCTGGGTACTCTTCTGGCTCTGTCAATCTGTTTCTTCACTTCAGCAGGTGGGTACTGTAGTTGTAAGAACGCTTGATAGAGATCTTGTAGGTGTTTGTCTCTGTCTGAGGGGTTGGAGCAAATGCCGTTGTATCGTAGAGCTTGGCTGTAGACAATGGATCATGTGATGTGGTCTGGATGAAAGCTGGAGGCATGTAGGTAGGCATAGTGGTCAGCAGGTTTCCGGTATAGGGTGGTGTTCATGTGACCATCGCTTATTAGTACCGTAGTGTCCAGGAAGTGGATCTCTTGTGTGGACCGATCCAGGCTGAGGTTGATGGTGGGATGGAAATTGTTGAAATCATGGTGGAATTCCTCAAGGGCTTCTTTTCCATGGGTTCAGATGATGAAGATGTCATCAATGTAGCACAAGTAGAGTAGGGACATTAGGGGACGAGAACTGAGGAAGCGTTGTGCTAAGTCAGCCATAAAAATATTGGCATATTATGGGGCAATGCGGGTACCAAAGCAGTTGCTGATTTGAAGGTATACATTGTCCCCAAATGTGAAATAGTTATGGGTGAGGACAAAGTCACAAAGGTTTGCCATGACATTATCGGGGATACTGTTCCTGTCAGCTTGTAGTCCATCTTTGTGTGGAACGTTGGTGTAGAGGGCTTCTACATCCATAGTGGCCAGGATGGTGTTTTCAGGAAGATCACCGATGGATTGTAGTTTCCTCAGGAAGTCAGTGGTGTCCCGAAGATAGATGGGAGTGCTGGTAGAGAAGGGCCTGAGGAGGGAGTCCACAAAGCCAGACAATCCTGCTGTCAGAGTGCCAATGCCTGAGATGTTGGGGTGTCTAGGATTTCCAGGTTTATGGATCTTGGGTAGCAGATAGAATATCCCTTGTCGTGGTTGTAGGGGTGTGTCTGTGCGGATTTGTTCTTTTTTTCAGGGGGTTTCTTGAGCAGATGGTGTAGTTTCTTTTGATAAGCCTCAGTGGGCTCAGAGGGTAATGGCTTGTAGAAAGTGGTGTTAGAGAGGTGCCTAGCAGCCTTTTGTTCATATTCCGACCTGTTCATGATGATGACAGCACCTCCTTTGTCAGCCTTTTTGATTATGATGTCAGAGTTGTTTCTGAGGCTGTCGATAGCATTGTGTTCTGCACGACTGAAGTTCTGCATGACTGGGTCAAGTGATGCTGCTTTTCCACAATTTCAGCCCATGCAAGATGGTGGAATCACTCTATGTAGAAGTCCAGTCTGTTGTTTCGACCTTTAGGAGTAGTCCACTCAGAATCCTTCTTTTTGTAGTCCTGGTAGGAAGGTCTCTGTGAGTTAGTATGTTGTTCAGAAGTGTGTTGGAAATATTCCTTGAGTCAGAGATGTCGAACATAGAATTCTAGGTCACCACAGAACTGTATCATGTTCATGGGGGTGGAGGGGCAGAAGGAGAAGCCCTGAGATAGGACAGATTATTCTGCTGGGCCAAGAGTATAGTTGGATAGATTAATAATATTGCTGGTTGGGTTAAGGGAACCACTGTTGTGGCCCCTTGTGGCATGTAGTAGTTTAGATAGTTTAGTGTCCTTTTTCTTTTGTAGAGAAGCAAAGTGTGTGTTGTAAATGGCTTGTCTAGTTTTTGTAAAGTCCAGCCACTTTTGTGTGGAAGGTTGTTTTTTTATGAGAGTATCCAGTTTTGAGAGCTCATTCTTAATCTTTCTGTTTGCTGTAGAGGATGTTGATCAGGTGGTTCAACAGTTTCTTTGAGAGTGTGTGGCACAAGCTGTCAGCATAGTCTGTGTGGTATGTAGATTGTAATGGATTTTTTACCTTCAGTCCTTTTGGTATGATGTCCATCTGTTTGCATTTGGAAAGGAAGATGATATCTGTCTGTATCTGTTCGAGTTTTTTCATGAAGTTGATAGATCTCCACTCCATACGGCTTAAATTCAGTGCCTTGCTTAATGACAGGTTTCAGAGTAACAGCCGTGTTAGTCTGTATCCACAAAAAGAAAAGGAGTACTTGTGGCACCTTAGAGACTAACAAATTTATTTGAGCATAAGCTTTTGTGAACTACAGCGCACTTCATCGGATGCACGCAGTGGAAAATACAGTGGGGAGATTTATATACACAGAGAACATGAGACAATGGGTGTTACCGTACACACTGTAACAAGAGTGATCAGATAAGGTGAGCTATTACCAGCAGGAGAGCGGTGCGGGGGAGGGGAAGAAATAGGAATGTAGGTGGCGCTGAGGTCTGACCTAGTCAGCAAACAGCACCAGCAAGCTTTTAAACATCTAAAGGCATATTCTACCACCATTCTGCACTTGCTCAGCCTATAATTGAACTGCTCCTTACTACTGTCCAGGCTTCATGAGCCATGGAAGCAAGGGGTAGGCTGGGGTAGGTGCGACCACGCGGTGCTGCCAGCTGGGAGAGCAGCCTGTGGCAGAAGTCTCCAGCTCACATGATATTCCAGGCAGGACTGAATCTCCAAGAGATGAAACTTAAAGAAGAGAATGACCTAGAGTCTCAGGCTCCCATTCAGTGCTCTAAAAGGAGAATAGCCATGTCTGTCCAGGCGCCCCTGATCGACCTCACCGAGGTCTGCCAGGAGCACCCAGGAGACGTACAACGGCTATCAGTCCTACTGCACCATCTGCTGGGAAGACAAGGAGCTGCTACTTTGTAGCAATGCAGTACTGCGTCTGCCGGCAGCACCCAGGAGACATACGGTGATGGTCAGCTGAACGGGCTCCATGCTTGCTGTGGTATGGTGTCTGCACAGGTAACCCAGGAAAAAAGGCACGAAATGATTGTCTGCCGTTGCTTTCACGGAGGGAAGGAGGGAGGGGGCTTGATGACATGTACCCAAAACCACCCATGACAATGTTTTTGCCCCATCAGGCACTGGGAGCTTAACCCAGAATTCCAATGGGCAGCGGAGACTGTGGGATAGCTACCCACAGTGCACCTCTCTGTAAGTTGATGCTAGCCACAGTAGTGAGGACGCACTCCACCGACTTAATGCTCTTAGTGTGGACATATGCAATCAACTGTATAAAATCGGTTTCTAAAAATCGACTTCTATAAAATCGACCTAATTTTGTAGTATAGATATACCTTCTGTTGCTTTTGTATTCCTCATTTGGATTAGATTTACATGGCGAGGGGAGTCATTTAAAAAGTCAGATATATTTGTGCAAAGGTCTTTTTACAAAACTAACTACAGCATATACACATCTCCAATGTTGTTTAAAACAATTGCACAAGCTAGTTGGGGTGTGTGTTGGGTGTGTGTATAGCATGTTAAAGTATCCCTTTATTGTGTGATATTTACACCTATTCATAGATTCCAAGCCCAGAAAGGACTATGTGTGATAAGCTAGTCGTACCTCCTGCATAACACATGCCACAGTACTTCTCCCAAATAATTCCTCAAGCATATCTTTTAGAAAAACATCCAATTTTGATTTAAAAATTGTCAGTGAGGGTGAATCTACCATGATCCTTGGTAAGTTGTTCCAATGGTTAATTACCCTCACTGTTAAAAATTTACACCCTATGTCTATTCTGAATTTATCTAGCTTCAATTTCCTGACATTTGGATTGTGCTGAAGAGCCTATTATTAAATATTTATTCCGCATGTGGATACTTAGACTGTGATCAAATCACCCTGTAACCTTCTTTTTGTTAAATAGAGAAGCTCTTTGAGTCTATCACTATCGGGCCTGTTTTCTAATACTTTAATCATTTTTGTGGCTCTTCTCTGAACCCTCTCCAATTAGCACCTTGAATTGTTAGCGCCAGAACTGGACATAGTATTCCATCAGCTGTCACACCAGTGCCAAAAATAGAAGTAAAGTAACCTCTCTATCCCTACTCAAAATTCCCCTGTTTATGCATCCCAAGATTGCATTAGCTCTTATGGGCACAGCATCACATTGGGAGCTCATATTCAGCTGATTATCCACCACAACCCCTAAGTCTTTCTCTGAGTCATTACTTTCTATATTAGCTTTCTTCCATTCTTCCGGAACTTCCCCAGTGCTGCAAGGCTTATTGAAAAACACCATTAATGATTCAGCCAGCTCTATTAAAACTCTTGCATCCAAGTTATCTGGACTTACTGATTTTAAAATGTCTAACTTTAGCAGCTTCTGTTGAACATCCCACAGAGATGCTAGTGGGATCGAAAGAGTGCTATCACCATCTGATGAGACTGTCTGTTTTTTCTCCAAATATAGAACAGAAATATTTTATGAACACTTCTGCTGTTTCTGCATTATTATTGATAATTCTACATTTCCATCTAGTAATGGATCATTATCATAGTCAGGAGTCTTTTTATTTCTCATATATTTAAAAAACTCATTCTTGTTGTCCTTAGCTCTGCTGGCCATAGATTTCTCCTTGTGTCTCTTATCAATTTTCTACAATTCCTAATTTCTGATTTATATTCATTACTATCAACTTCCCCTTTCTTCCTTTTGAGATATAGATAGATAGATAGAAGATGCCCCGAAAGCCACAATCCCACATTTGAGGATGATATAAATAGATGCCTTCACTTCCCCTCTATACCAGATTGTTGTTTTTTTTTAACGAGCACAGCCTTCTTCATCAAATGTGAGATTGTGGCTTTTGGGGCATCTAGTAAAGCGTTCTTAAATAATTCCCAATTATCCAGTTATCTTCCTACTACCCGATTTGGCTCCTAATTGCTTTCAGATTTGTGAAATTAGTCCTATTAAAACATCAAGTATATATATTACTGATCTGAACTTTATTCTGCTTGGACATTATAAATGTAACCAAGTCATGATAATTTGTACCTAAGCTACCATTAATTTTTAGTTCTGTGATCAGTTTTTCTTTGACTGTTAGGACAGATCTAATAAAGCATTCCCCTGTGTTGACGGCAACACTTCTGGAGTTAGGAAATTGTCCTCTATAATCAGAAATTACAAGGATGTTTTAGTTCTGGCAGTATATGTCATTCAAATTCAAGTCCACCATAATCACACAGCTTTTATTCCTAGACATTATAAATAAATGCATAAGAAGGCAGTCATCCTGTTCTCTAGTGTGATTTGATGGTGTGTAGCAGACATCAGCTAATACCCAGTCTTGTGCTTTATCTGTTAGGACATTGATCCAGAAGCATTCAAGATCATTTTCTTCCAAGTTGTCAGTGACTCGGAAACAAGTAATACCATTTTTGACATAGAGTGTTACTCTCCCTCCCTTTTTTGTCTACTTAGTTCTCCTTAAATAAGTTATAACCATTGATTTTAACATTCCAATAGTGCGAATCATCCCACCAGGTTTCAGTAATACCAACTAGATTGAATTATGCTCATAAATAAGCTATTCCAATTTCTCTTGTTTGTAACCCAGGCTCCTAGCATTGATGTATAGGCAATTCAAGAATTTCTTGAATATCGGATACTGACGGTAGCTGGCCACTCAATATGCACCCAAGACATGTGGTTACCTTCCAATCATGTGTTGTTGCCTGGGCAAATCTGCTTCTTTCCACCCTAATCCCTGCCACCAGGGGCATATTGAGTCCTAAACACAGCAGAACTGGTGCATCGGTACAGTATTGGGAGTCAGGATGCAGGGAGCCCACACAGGAGGTCTAAGTCTTCTTGCATGCTGCAGGGCACAGTACCATGGGAGCTAAATTAGAGAGTGGGGTTAAAGTAGGGTGGGATTGGTGGATCTGTGACTGTGATTGCCATGCTGACCAATATTGTTTCTTTGTACTCCCCCATCTGTCTGTCTGTCCATCTGTTGTCTCTTGTTTTATACTTAGATTGTAAACTCTTTTGTACAGTGACTGTTTTTGTGTTCTGTGTTTATACAGTGCCTAACGCAAGGGGGGTCCTAGTCCATGACTAGGGCTCCTAGGCACTATAGTATCAAACATAATAATAATAGTAATCCTCCATGGCCTGAGGAAAAGATTTTGTTCAAGCTGTTCATGCATACACCCTACAAACCTCCTCAGCCCACAGCCCAGTTACTCAGGCTGTGCACTGACAAAAGAATTTTTAGCCCTTCATATTTATAGTCCATTTGAACATATGGTAGGTCATACTAGCCACATGTGCATTAAATTAATGCCCCATTTACATTATGTGAGCATTTCTTTGACATAAGCATGTACTAGTAAGTGCTACTTCATTCTGGGATAGTAGGATTACTCTGTATCCTCCACATTTGGTTTGTCACCAATGAAGGTCATGTATTGTAAAAAGGATTTACCTTGAAGCATAATTTTCTACAGGCGGTAAACATGGCCCTGCCTGGGGTTTTCTAAGTAGGAATCCCATTAAAAACCAATGGATGCACTATGTACACATCCAGCTCCTTAAATTATCCTCCTTTTGAGCCTGAGCCTGCATCCTTTGCTCATCCAAAACTCCCATTGAGCATTCAGGAACAAGATTTATGTTCAATGAACACTTCCACAATTCCTGGTAAGTATCATTGTCACTTGTTCTGTTCTCATGCAAGATGCAGATGGTTTATAAAACATTGACTTTATTAAAGTGAAGAATCCTGGTAAATGACCATTTTCCCCCATGAAATTGTTCATCCCCTTTAATTTTGTGACAACCATTACACAAGCAGGTGGAAAGTATGTGAGCTATATGAACTAATGCACTGTTCTCTTTTCCTAGAAAAACACAGCCAGTTTTTCAAGTATATGTGCACTTCCCCCTCTGGTCAAGCTGTGTGAGAAGATTAAATAGTATGTATGATATTTCCAATCCTTAATGACAGAAATCGTAATATCTGGGGCACTTGTTCCTTTTAATAACTAAAAAAAATCCTTCAGATTTAAAAGGGCTTTGTACTCCTCCTAAAGATGATAACATATGTTTCCATCAGAAACATTCTTTAGAAAGTACAGCAGTTAAGGTACATATTGCTCCTAGAAGAAGATGCTGGAAATGAATTTGAATATTTTTAATATTGAAAGCAAAAGTATAATGACAGTGGTGGTAGGAGGACATATAGGCCTTGACCCAAACTGCGTGGTAACTTGGCATCTTCCCACCCAGAGATTCCATGTCTGCAAGTCAGGTTATCATTTAGTACCACTTTTCCTCTCAGATTTCCTTTCTCCAAGAGACTCGTCAATATTGGTCACTCACCCAGTTATTGTGCTTCCTGTCCCACTGGAGAGAAACATGCTCTCCTTTGATCACAGCAAGTAGCATCTGTATAATTCTAAAAGATAAGAAGTGGACAGGGAAAATGCTCAATTACACGTACATTAAAGCTAGCGTCTCAATAAAGGAATGTAGGACTGGGCATCAAATGGGCTACTATTTTCAGAGAGCAACTGTGGGAGCAGAGAATTTATGGGTTGGAGGAGGAACACGTGAAGCATATCTAGTAAGGGATAGAAACACATGAAGCATTTTTAGAATGACCCTATTTCCCAGCCCAATTTGTTCAGTAAAATTCCACTCTTGTGAGTGAACCTCAAATATCAATAGTAGGAGTTGGGGTGATCTGTGTAGAAAATTTCTAGAGAGTCTGTAAAATCCATTAAGTCAAGGCTAGAAGTATTATGAGCAGGGAGACTAGAAGATTTAGCTCCATGAGTCAGATAGTGATAATGGGAGCCAAAATGTACATACACACTATAATATATAGGCCAGATCAATGATGTTCAATTCTCTCCCCCGCAATACGTGGCAGAATATGTTTTTCTCTTCGAATTTGTTCTGGATCTGTGCCATTTCCTTTCAACTGACACTAGTCACAGAGACTGAACTAGCCTAAAGCAGGCAGTACTTTCAAGTGCACAGAGATCCAGGGTGACAAGTACAAATAAAAATGTGCATAACCTATCTCCATTGGTTCTCTGAGAACCAAGAACTGATGCTAATGTAATTTGAAACCACCTAGCCTAGGAGCACCAACTTAGTTTTTTTACCCTGATTCAGCAGCTCTCCTGTGTCCAAGAGGTTAGAAACTCTTTGACGGTCATATGCTTAGCCTCCCAAGGAGAGGATTCTTAGCATGTCATTCCAAGAACACCACCTGCTAAGCAATACATGAGAGTGCTTGTGTCACCACTGAAGACAGATACTGATCTGCTTTCCCTAGCCAAGGACAGATGTCATAATGTGTGGAAGAACTACAGGATCCAGGGGTTCAGTATGCTGTCACTTTACATAATTCAGAAAGTATTAGGCTAATTTTACTAGAGATTTGTTTTGCTATTTTATTTTAGGAATTTAGTGCTAGATTCTGCTGTTATGCAGGTGTAACTCCATTGAACAGAGTGACTGAAATCAATACCCTGAAATGCAGGTCCTTGTGCTTGAACATGGAGTGAGAAATTAATAATATATTAACAAACAGCTTGTATATTTTCATCTCTGTACTGTATTTTTGTTTCTGAAACAAAGTATTGTGGTGTTTTTTACAGTGTCATAAAAAATAAGTTACCTTATGAAGACTTTGATGGAGATAAATTTAGTGCTTTCCCAGTAAGTAAAGCTTCTCTTTTGGTGGGATAATCCCCTATTGACAAGAATCTCTCTGAAGTTTCTGCTAGCTTCTTCAAAACCTTTTTCTTTCATGGGAGAGCCCAGGAGTCAAGTGAGAGCAGTTTTTATTATAGAAGGTAATATTCTTTTGGGGGAAAAGGGAAGAAATCATTCATTTATGCCATTTTTGGAGATAGCTGCATTGTCTGCAGAAGCAAACTGCTCTGCCACTGAGTAGTATGTTTATTGAATTAATAGATGGTGAAGCAAAGCCATTTAAAAAAATTAAAATTGGCAGCTTGTCTTATTTCTGCATCAAAATTAGCACAGTGTCATGTATTAAAGCTTAGTGTTGGGAATTTGGAATAAAACCCATTTACTAGGCTTTATTCCTGCACCTTGAGTTACACTCACATTGTAGATATTTGAAATTAAAAAAAGAAAGAATAACAAGAACATCCTATTTGTGCCTCTCTTGTCTTTTAGACATTGAGGGGATATCACTGGAGAGGCAGAGACTGCAATGAACGAAAAGCAATAGTATACCCTGGTAGACGGTAATTCTGTTAATTATTTTTAGATACTCATGTTAAAAAGAAATATTTTACAATGTTTGGTCAAATCTTGAAAGCGTATGCATTATTATTATTACTTTATTTTGTTACTATTATCATCATCATCATCATCTATTAATTTGTATTCTGATAAAGCCTAGATGACCCAATCAAGATGGGACATAATGTTGGTAGGTGCTGTACAGACACACAGAGCTTACAGTCTAAATAGAAAAGACAGACAGAGGATGAGAAGGGAAGGCAAAGAGAAGCACAGAGAGGTGAACTGATCTTAATCAGTGTTACCTGGCAAGTAGGTGGCAGAGCCAGGAATAGATCCCAGTTTCTTGAGTCCTAATCCGGTAGACTACACTGCTTCTCATCACTTCCTCCCGGACTTCACTGGTGGTTGCAGGTGTTTCTGCAGTGTAGGCCCTTTTGACCCTTTTTGATCTTCAAAGCTAGCTCCTATTTACTCATTATTCACTAGAAGCTGAATATACTTATATGCTGGTACAGAAAGTATTACAGAAGAGCAATGGAAACTACATAGAGTAGGGCATATTAATACCTTGATGCAAGGAGGAAACACATACACACACTATGCGACTCTGCCCTCAGATGCACATGCAGGGTTCCCACTGAAATGGTCCTACTGAAGCAGAAGCAGAAATGGGCCTACTGAAAGAAGAAATGGTCCAATATCATGTGTATTTGGGGGTCATATACAACCCTCTATCCACATGGGCAACTCCTACTGAAGTGGGGGAAATTCCACATATAGATGACTGGTTAGATACAGTGCCAGATTCCAGTCTCACTAACATTGCCAAAAATTCAGTGTAAGTGATATTTTATCCTATATTAGGTAAATAACTCCCAGTAGCATCAGTGGGACTTATATGCACATGCTGAATGGAGAACTGTGTGCCTCTGACAAAGGCCCTCTCTGCCCCTTACTTTACCCCATGCTACAAAATCATTTAAAAAAAGGCCACCAAGCATCAACAGGGCATAGTTCAGAACTATTTTTAAAATCTTGTAGTAGCCAAGTCCTGAATAGTTTAAAAATACAGGCTTAGCAGATTTATGTTCCACTCACACTGAGCAGCACATCTGTGTTAGCAGAAACGATCTTCTAAAACCACAGTGAACACAGGAGAAACTTTAGATAGGGCCACAATGTAAAGTGAGCACGAGCCAGTTGTACTACATGATGGGCCTGATCCAAAGCTTGCTGAAGTCAAAGCCCTCAATGATATTTGATGAGATTTGAAATAGTGGTGAACTGGGGGGGGGGGGAAAGGGTAGGTGGAGACTGCAAACACTTGTGCTATGTCTACACTGGAGCTGGAGGGGTAATTTTCAGCTCACGTGGACTTGTCATTATCTCTGATCAAGATGGCCACACTAAAAATAGCAGTGTAGTCACCGTGTCCGTGGGCATCAGAATGGGCTAGCCACTCCAAATATGTACCTACAGTTTCAGATGGGATTGTACTTGAGGCAGCTGGAAGCACTGGAATAAATTGCCTAGAGAGGTTGTGAAATCTCCATCACTGGAGATTTTTAAGAGCAGGTTAGACAAACACCTGTTAAGAATGCTCTAGATAATACTTAGTAGTCCTGCCATGAGTGCAGGGGACTGGACTAGACCTCTCGAGGTCCCTGTCAGTTCTTTGATCTTGATGCCCATGCAGCTGCAGCTATGCAGCTATTTTTACCATTCTACTGTGGGTATTGCTACCCAAGCTGGAAATGACCCCTCCAGCTCCATGGTAGACATACCCTGGGTTAAAATTACTCAGCACTTTGCAGAATTGGGCTCTAAATTGCCAATGTATTTTGGGGGGAATTTCACTTCTCTTAAATTCTGAAAAAAAAACTTATATACAAGTTGAAATTTCTAATTATTTCCTTTAAAATGCTGACTGTTTGATGACCTCCAAGAAGCAAATGGTCTGACATTATGCTCTTCTGGAATATGGACCAAGGAGGCTGGTTTCCTTGAAAAGCACAAAGCATTTTACTGTTAACCTTATTTTATTATTTTTTAATGCCATATCTCTTTTTGTAATTCTATATTAGCCCAGAAAACTGGGATGTGGAAAGGGATTCTAACTGTAATGGTATATGGGTAAGTAAATGATGTTAAATCTTGACATTTCTTCCTGATTCCCCCTCCCTTCTCTTCTTCTTCCCTTCCATCCATCCACCTCCCTATTTTACAATTAGTCTGTGTAAGTGTTTAGAATATTTTCATTTGCATACCAGATTGTGATATCGCAAGTAATACCACTGAAGTCACTGGGTCTACTTGCAGAATATCCTTGTGAATAAAGGACACCACTGTGGGTGGGTGGGAGTAGAGACACATCCAGAACATTCTGAAACATGACCCTTAGGCAGGAAACCTCACCATACTTCAGGTTTGTAACAATAAAACCCAAATATGCAAGTGTTTCCCAGTCTGGTGTTTTGTTTTGAGGTGTTGTGGGAGTGGTTGTTTTGCCAAAGTTTGAGGCGCCTTATGAAAGTCTGTGAGTGCAATGTCCAAAAGAGAATTCACGGAAGTTATAATAGTGCTTCCACAGGCTTAGCTGGAGACCATTGGGAAATTTAATTATTTACTGGCGAATATGGAAAAAATATCACTTTTATTAGTGCAGCATTTGCAAGAGACATCAAATCCAGTGTAAATCAAAACAGCATGACGTTTGCGATCTCTCAAACATTATGCTATTTAAATTTACATTGGATTTAACACCAAACTCCAGTGACATAGCAAGAACTTTAAACTTCCTTATGATCTCTATTTAAAAAAAGGGAATTCCCAGACAAAAAGCTTAGTTATAAGAGAATTAAGGTCATGAATAAACATCCACTGAATTAAAACAACATTATTATGATGTGAAGTTCTGAAAAGCCAATAATCCAAATGATAGTCTTATTATTTGATTTATGCTGTCATTTTGCAGGTATCAAATAGACTTCTCTTCCCTTTTCTCCTCTAACAGGGAGTAGATCCAAAAGATGGAATTCCATATGAGAAAAAATTCTGTAAAGGTAAATCATTAAATTTAATACATGGCTAATGCAATATTTATGTTGCGTATGTTTTTATGCAAATAGTCGTGGTCATTGTAAATCCAGAGAAAAGATGACAGATTTCACAACTTCTTTATAATGACAAAAATGGCAAATTCACTCTTTGCTTTAATGTGAGGAGAAAACTCAAAGGGCATATCCAATTATAATATCAATATAAATTTAGAAAAATCATTTAAAAAGTGACTTTAGAGTTGAAAGATACCCAGCTGAGAGAATTGGAATTTGATATTTTTATTCATAGACCAGGTACAGCGAAGGCAGCAGCAGAAGAGACCTCTTCATCCTGCCAATGTGCCTCAAGCTGAACTTGTAGGGACTCCCTCTAGCAGTGAGAGGACAGTTTAGTTTCTATGCACATCCAGTTCATCACTCTGCTAGAAATGCCAATAATGGTGCCAGTTGTAGTGATGATATTTTTCCTGGTATGGCTATCTATTCACTAGGAAATGGACTGACACTAACAACTCAGGCCATAGATAGATAGATAGATAGATAGACATACACCAGTATTATAATATGCTAATATTCAGAAACCATAATAACAACTTTCAAACCTACATTGACTCACATTAAATTAGTGACTTAGTGAAAAGCTTAGTGAAAAGCTCCTCTGCAAAGCTCCTTGTCATTTTAGACAGAAAGTACCACCCGAATGCTAAGTAACATTAATTATTAAAAAGCTAGATTATTCCAATGAAATTACCTTGAGAGCCCCTGACTCACAAATCTACTCTTAATATGAGTCACTACCAATTCCCTGAGTATTCTGATTTCCCTAAATGTTTGATTTTAAGTATTTTTAATAAATATTCCATAGGTAGAAAAAATGAATGTTAGATTCACAGCAGAGCCTGTGTTAAAATAACAATTTGAATAAAATCTTATGGGATTCTTTCTCATTAAGCAAGAAATTCTCTCTCTTATTCATACAGCATGCCTACTTGTTTTTCTTAGATTGTTGGCACGTCTGTTTAGGCAGGCTTTTGGTGCAGATGGAGTGAAAATCTCCCATTCTAGGATCTGAAATGAACACATTTCAAACACAAAGCCCTATTTCCATTTTACACACTGAATCTACCAGTGCCATGTCTTTTTTATCTTAATCTTGTTGTTTTTTATACAGAGATTCACTTTATGGTGTGACAAAGGCCAAGGGCATTTTAAAACTATTAATGAAATGTACTTATTAGATGCAGAGTCCAAGGGGATCATTCTGTTGGGAGATTCAGCTGGAGCTCATTTTCACATCCCTCCTGAATGGATGACAGCAGCACAGATGTCTCTGGTAAGGAATTCTGTTCTGATCCTTGAAGCAGTGCCAGCCTTGGATTGATATTTGCCTTCTCTCCTATTATACAGGGTGCCAAAAGAGAACAGGTGCAAAATGTTTTGGAAATTCATCACATTTTTGGAGGAAATCTCCATTGGAATGAATTCTGGAGAGTCTTAGGAAGGGGAAACATCCCAATCTATGCCAAAACACTGCCAAGGGGTTCTTTAAAAAACAAAAACAAAAACCCACCAAATTTATAAGATAAAGATAAGGGGGAAAATTCTTTGCTGCCATGACTTCTTTGACATGAGTGGAGTTAAGTCAGCAAAGAATTTGGCCCCAAAGCTCCACTATTGCACAGGAGATAGAACGCAGGACATTTGGCTTTATAAACGCAAGCCTTGAACAAAAGGAGAATGTTGTTTTGCTAACAACAGTGGGCCCAGTTTTGGAATCTTTTCCTACATGAAATACTATTTACATAAGCAGACTCAATGAAGTCAGTAGGACTCATTTCACTAGTCTTAAAGGAAAGAGATTGTCCAGGGTATTCTATCAATAGCATAATGATGGCTCTTCATTTGCGTCATATCTCAGCATGAGCTCCATGTTTTTCAAATGAAAAAAAGCCGGAATGTAAATTAAGCTAAGGATGCAGATATTGCGGTGCCATTGACTGAGGTGGAATAAAAAGGCAAGGGGAGTAAGTCACTTTAAAAAATGTCCACTTGTTGGTGAAGGGGAATCCTCCAAGATGCCCCATTCCTGATCTTTATTCTTCCCTGAACAGGCTCCCTTGTGTTGCAAGACTTGACTCTCTACTTGAGAAGAGCTGTATATTAATCCCTCTGGAGTATATCGGCACTGCACTTGGATCAGTAGCAGAGGGATTGCTCAGAAGTGACACAAGTTAGACAAAGAGACTGAATTTTTCTGTAGCTTGCTAAACTCACACTGGCCCCAGAGGAAGAGGAACATTGGAAATGTGCCATTTTTAAAGAAAATATTCAGTCCCAATAATTGCAGCATTACTAGAGGCATGCTAATTTCAATCAGAATTGTATGCGTTTTCCATCTTTCATTTACAAAGCCAAACTGATTTAAATTTTCTAGATTAGCAGTTGTTTTTCTTCGTTAGTAGTTTGAGAGATGATTATAAGAATGACATTGATGACAGAGCTGATGATGGAACATAATGAATTAGTGGTAATGATAATTGAGATTATCTTGTCTAATAAATATAGTAATAATAGTGATGATGATGGTGACAATGACAATAACAATACAATAACAAAGTGATGCATTCAAGCTACAGTTTTAGACTGTCAGTGTTTCTATTACAAATCACTGATGTTCAGATTTTAGAACTTTTCTAGAAACAATTTCTCTAGGCTGAAACTTGGCCCATAACCTTTCATACTCAAAGCATATTTTCTGTATGAAATGCAACAAAAATTGGTTTACAGCATCTGTTTTAAAATGTGTCAGGCTTACCCAGTTTCTTGTTAGCACAGGTTTAACCCTAGCACAGTTCAGATTAATCCAATACCTGCTTCTGATTTAAAAAACTACTTGTTGGAGGATTGGATGCGAGGGTGGATTAAAGCTAGCTGAGCCTCAGCGGCACTAAAATTGTGGGGCTTCCTCAAAATTTCATTCTCTCCTAGAGAGACATTCCAGCCACCTCATTCCTGAAACAGACATTTCCCCTCTCTGTCTCTTCCCAGCCCAGATGACACAATCCCTATCAGGCTCTTCCTCTTAGTCTCCCCAAGCCCTGAAAGATTCATTAACTTTCTTCCTACTCAAGTAGTGCAGTCCCATCCAGTCCAGCCCATCACGGACTGACTGGTTCTTGCTTTGTGCCCAGGCAAAGCAGGTCTGCTCCCATCGGAATCAAACGGATTCCCTTGTACCTTCCGTTTCGTCCCTGTCAGTTTCTCCCTCTCTCTGGTGCCCTTCCCCTCGTTTCTCAGTCAGTTGTCAGCCAGTCTACACTCTTCCTAGCTCAGTAACATGCCTCAGTTGCCCAGGTGTGACCAGTGTCCCCACAATTCCCTGTCTCTCAGCTCATTTGCTAGTCATGACTTGAGGGACTGAAGGGAGGGGCCTGCTGCATTCATAGTGGTGTCATATGTACCTGCTAATATGGCTGCATGTCCTACCTCTTCTTAGTTAGGAGGCTCTCTCCCTGCTGCTTTCCCTTCCTCCCCTATTCTCTTGGGTCACAAAGTGGCCTCTGTGAATGATTTGTATTAGGGAGCTGAATGCCTCTTGTTCTCATACCTTCTGCTGGTGCTAATGTTAATCTCCTAGGAGCAGGCTGCAGCTGGCAGCAACCCACTGTGCAGTGCACCTCCTACTGTTGTTGTCATGCTCTATTGTGACTCAATACTGCTTTCTGATTTTGGCTGGGCATTGGCCTTCTCTGAGTATTAGGCTTACAACTCAATGATCCACACTTAAATCCTCCCCTGACTAGATGGATCAGGGGTTGATAACGGGATATAGAAGCTTTCACATCTAAATCAGTGGTTTGAATATAGACCCCCTGGACTGGGATTGAATGTTGTTACTGTCTGATAGCTGTTCAGTGGCCAGTATATGAAATGGACTGGTCTTCTCAATGCAGCGCCTGGTAGACAAAAACCCCCAGCAGAATCCCAATTGACAGGCTCATTAGAGAGCTCAAGGACAGAATGCATATGGAGATTGTGCTATCCTTTTATTCCTAGAAGTGATCTCTCTAGGTCAGGGTTAAGGCGCATCAACAGCAGAGTGGTGACAAATAGAAGACTTTGTTTCAGAGTAGCAGCCATGTTAGTCTGTATTTGCAAAAAGAAAAGGAGTACTTGTGGCACCTTAGAGACTAACAAATTTATTAGAGCATAAGCTTTCGTGAGCTACAGCTCACTTCATCGGATGCATCCGATGAAGTGAGCTGTAGCTCACGAAAGCTTATGCTCTAATAAATTTGTTAGTCTCTAAGGTGCCACAAGTACTCCTTTTCTTTTTGAGAAGACTTTGTGTTTGTCCAGCTGACACCTTTCATGAGCACTATATTCACTTGCCATATTATCTTTTTAAAAGGAGAACGTATGTGATCATTGAGTGATGGAATTTTGAAAGAAATGCTTGTGTAAAAATATAAAACCTCAGACATAGACACCATGCGTTATGCATAGGGATAGACCTAAGACCTTCAACAGGCAAAACATGGGAGCAGCCCCATTAGTTGGCAGTGTGAGCCAGTCACTAGACCGTGACTTCTTCATATACTATCCCTTGTTCTTACGCTTGTGTGTCCTTTTGTTCGTACCAGTATCCAAGCTCTCCAATCAAACTTTTAAAAGTTTGGACATGCTGATTTGTACCCATAGAACTTGATTCTCTGTTGCCCTGCACCTCATGCAGTTATTTATGCCAGTGTAAAATTCTACCATTCTGCTTTGGTATGATTTTATATTCACTTTGCCCTCATATTGCAAAGATATAATGGCTTCATGAGACTCAGGATAGCAGAATCAAATTATTTTTTACTATGTACTATGCAAACTCTCCTACCAACCTGGGAAAATAGGACAGTTAAACATTAATGTAGAATTATATGGAGCATGGAGTGCTAAAAGTAGTTAAACATCTTTGCTCAAACAGTTGCAATAATGATATTTGATTTGATTTGTAGTTCATCATGAGAATGAACATTGTAGTCTAGTGGTCTGAGCACAGGATTGGGAGCAGTGAATCCCTGAGGGCTAATCCTATCTCTGACACTGACTCTCATCTAATTTCTGTGTCTCACTGTTTCCATCTGTAAAAAGGGGGTAACAACAATTTTCCTACCTTGCAAGGGGGTTGTGAATATTAATTGTTTCTCAAGCACTTTGAAGATATATAATGCTAAATATTATTGTTAAATATACTTCATGTACATGTTTAAATAAAATTCTAGTTGAATATGAATTTGTACAGGAAAATTGTTAATTTTCTTTCATTTAAAGAAACTAGTTTTTAGTTAGGCAGAGAGTGTAGATTAAAGCCAAAGAGCAAAGTCTCTTATCACTTGACCACTTTGTTTGTGAAAAGATTTACTACATTGCATGTGAGTTTTTTCTGACAACATAAATGAGTGGTTAAATTGGGATGAATTTTGGTGCATGGGAAAAGGAAAGGCTATTAGCATTATCTTGAGCCAATGCCAGTGAGTTCAAGCAGTGCACATCTTTACCTACAGGGCTTTGTTGGCCTGCCTAAAATTTAACCTAAAAGTTCTCTGCTTTTCCAATTCTAAGCCTTTCTTGAGCAGAAATTGCTAATCACAAATGTGTTTTTGGGTTGTGAACACAGAGAGAGTAGGGTAGTCACATCCAAAATCATCCTTAATTGAGACCACAGCAAGAACATGAATTTAAGCCTCCAGTGGGGAAAAGATTAGTGCGTTAACCTACTGCACCACTTAGCTCCCCATGTCACATAGCTACTGTTAATTTATTACAATACACTTTGCTTTGATTCCTCCAACCTTCCTGTGAATAAAAGTGAGTTACTGACCAGTTTTTCCCAGCATTCATTGCCTCCCAAAATGACTCAAAGATGAAGGTTCAAAAAGAAAATGTTTTTTCTGGAGTATTTAAATCTTGTGGGGAGTAGGAAATGAATATGCTGCCTTTTCAGATTTATTAAAGGGTGAAGTTTACAGTCTACAGCAATTCCATGCACCCTTCAGTTCATCAGCACCACACCATGGGAGACTATTAACTGCTGTTTGAAAGCTAATTAGATTAGGCAAGAATTTTCCAGGAGTTTAGTAAAGAGACTCTGAGGAATGTCTTTTGTGCTTTGTTATGCTGGCTGTTCCTGCTCTGCCATGCAATGGAAGTCAGGTTGAACCAGGGGAGGATTATAGAATAAATGATCAAATCTCCTTACTTAAGAAGTCTCAGGTTATCATTTTGGATAATTTAACAATCATCAGCATAAATGAGATCCAGATTTTCAAACGTGGGTGACTAAATTTAGTTAGATAAATCTATATTTAGGCACTTACAGAAGAGGTCTGATTTTTTATTCAGAGGTGTTGAGCATCCACAGCCTCACCAAGTTCCATGCAAACGGCAGGTTACTCCACACCTCTGATAAATCATCCCATGGATGTCTAAAATGGATTGTAGATACCTACAATCAGGCATCCCATTTTCAAAATTTTGGCCCAGTAAAATGAAAGTCAGGACAGACACTTACACTCTCTGGCCCATATCATGCCCTTCCACAGGAAAATTCCCAGGAGAACTGAATGCAGGTGGCAAAAAATCTGTAGGGATTCCATTCTATTATGTGGTAGGAAGGGACAGTGGTTTGAAAACAACAAGCAGATGGGAGTATGACCTCTTCTCCTCCAGTCCTCAGATGACCAAATGTCCACAGGTGTGATGTTGTCTAATTAAAATATAATCATGCAAAGCATTATTGCTACCACTGCTATATAATTGCAGCAAATCTTATACAAAATATAATCCATGGCCAGAAAAAATTAAGCAGCTTGCAGGCTGGATGACCTAGAGCCAACCTTTAAACTTATGTTAGAAAGGTATGCAAATGGTAATTAGGGCCATTCATGGTTGATAGGCTAGAACTTTGAAATGCAAACCTATATTGTTAGAAATTAGAAGTGATACTAATTGTATGCATCATAAATGCTAGCCATATAAACCAGTGGTTCTCAAAGCTGATCTTCCTCTTGTTCAGGGAAAGCTCCTGCCACACTGGACTGGTTTGTTTACCTGCCGCGTCTGCAGGTTCGGCCGATCATGGCTCTCACTGGCCACGGTTCGCTGCTCCAGGCCAATGGGGGCCACAGGAAGCAGGGCGGGCCAAGGGACGTGCTGGCCACCCTTCCCGCTGCCCCCATTGGTTTGGAGCAGCAAACCGTGGGCAGTGGGAGCTGTGATCGGCCGAACCTGTGGACGCGGCAGATAAACAAACCAGTCAAGCGCGCCAGGGGCTTTCCCTGAACAAGCGGGAGACCAGCTTTGAGAACCACTGATGTAAACAAACAGTTCCTGTTTGTCACTATAGCTACTAATTCAGAGATCAAAAGTGAATATTAACATTTAGCTGAATCTTGGGTGAAATAATGTTATTGTCTATATGTATCTTTAAAGTTTGTGATAAACTGCCAAATGGATAAATTGCCCTATGTTAATTTCTGTAACTAATTACTGGTGGTGTTCAGGAAACAGAAGATTACATCAAAAGCGTATTGTTTACCCAGGACTGTATGGTCAAGTGGAGGTTAGAAAACTGTGTAAAAGACAGTTGGGTCCCGATCCTGATATCTTAGATTTGCTTAAGCTTCATCAGGGGAAGCTTAAGCCACAAGATGAGATCCCAGTTAAACTGGTACAGCCTGAATATGACATTGGACATTGGGCTATAACCTAGGAACTAAATTATAAAGGAACTCTTTGCAACTACAAAGCTCACCATCTCTGCTATGAAACTGAACCTCAAGAATTGAACTCATGTCTGTATTATATTAATCTTTAAACCATACTGTCTCTCTTTTCTTTTTTAATAAATTTTAGTTTAGATAATAAGAATTGGCTGTAGCGTGTATTTGGGTAAGATCTGGAATATTCATTAACCTGGGAGGTAATGTGTCCAATCCTTTGGGATTGGTAGAACCTTTTCTTTTATATGATGAAATAAAATTTTCAGAAATCTTCATCATATTTGACTTGGGTACCTGGATGAAGACCTGAGGCTGGGTTTCTTCAGGGAAACTGTGTTGTTGGCTTCTGGGCAACCAGTGAGGTAATAAAAAATCTGTTTTATGGTGGCTTGGTAAATCTAAGTCTTGGAATATCCACCAGCTTTTGGTGGATTGTCTGCCCCATTCTTTGCAATTCACCTTAATTGAGTAACCTCAGCTGGCCCTAGGGTGACCAGATGTCCCGATTTTATAGGGACAGTTCCAATTTGGGGGGCTTTTTCTTATATAGGCACCTCTTAACCCCCGATTTTTTACACTTGCTATCTGGTCACCCTAGCTGGCCCCCACTGGGGTCCTGGTCACAACAGGTAAAACCTATCTACCCGGAGACAGTCACGGAGGATTAAGGCTTCCACTATTCTCTCTTGGTCCATTGACCTTAAAACCCCCTCACCAAATGCCTGCTCTGAGGTATTTGAATACAAGGAGCAACAATATATAAAAATTGATGCTGAGAGTATTAGTGAGTAAGTCTTCATGTGTTTTGCAGCAGATGAGTGGCTCTGTGCCTTATCAGTAGGGCCCTACCAAATTCACGACTGTGAAAAATGCATCACAGTCCGTGAAATCTGGTCTACCCCCATGAAATTTGGTCTTTTGTGTGCTTTTACTCTTTACTATACAGATTTCATGGGGGAGACCAGTGTTTTTCAAACTGGGGGGCCTGACCCAAAAGTGAGTTGCAGGGGGTCACAAGGTTATTTTAGGGGGTCCTGGTATTGCCACCCTTGTTTCTGCATTGCCTTCAGAGCTGGGTGGCCAGAGAGCAGCTGCTGTTGGCCAGGCACCCAGCTCTGAAGGTAGCGCCCCGCCAGCAGCAGAGCAGAAGTAAGGGTGGCAATACCATACCATGCCATCCTTACTTCTACATGAAGGCATAGCCGCTGCTTTCCAGCTGCCCAGCTCTGAAGGCAGTGCCACCACCAGAAACAGTGCAGATGTAGAGGTAGCAGTACCGCAATCCCCACCTTGCGACCCCCTCACAACTCCTTTTTGAGTCAGGACCCCTACAATTACAATACCATGAAATTTCAGATTTAAATAGTTGAAATCAGGAAATTTACAATTTTTTAAATCCTATGATTGTGAAATTGACCAAAATGGACTGTGAATTTGGTAGGGCCCTAATTATCAGTCCAGACACATCACCCTTAAATCACCAGAACCTCAAACATACAGAGATCACATGGAAGATTTTTGGCAGGGCAAGGAAGGTTGATACAACTTAGGTTCAGCTTCACTCCCATCAGTGGGTCTTGGGTCTAGCATATTTTGTGCTGTATTAATTCCCCCCGCACCCTCCCCCGCATAGAAACATTCAGCATGGGTGATCTGTCTCTTTGACATTGAAATACAAAGTTTATTGCACAGAGATATATGTCTTTATAGGAGTTAACCAAAGTGGAAAAGTACTGTAGATTTTTTTTATGTGGAGGGCTTTTCTGAACAACTCATGTTTAAAAAAAGACTCTTGTGTCTAGCAAAGGATATTGCCCTCCGGCTGCTCTGGCCATCTGCTTAGAATTGACTTACAAAATGCAGCACTTTCCTATTATAATGTTAGGTTTCAGAGTAGCAGTTGTGTTAGTCTGAATTCACAAAAAGAAAAGGAGTACTTGTGGCACCTTAGAGACTAACAAATTTATTTGAGCATAAGCTTTTGTGAGCTACAGCTCACTTCATCGGATGCGTTTGGTAGAAAATACAGTGGGAAGATTTATATACATACACAGAGAACATGAAGCAATGGGTTTTATCATACACACTGTAAGGAGTGATCACTTAAGATGAGCTATTACCAGCAGGAAGTGGGGGGGGGGGAGGAGAAGGAGGAAAACCTTTTATGGTGATAATCAAGGTTGGCCATTTCCAGCAGTTAACAAGAATGTCTGAGGAACAGTAGGGGCTGGGGTGGGGGGGAAGAAATAACATGGGGAAATAGTTTACTTTGTGTAATGACCCATCCACTCCCAGTCTCTATTCAAGCCTAAATTAATTGTATCCAGTTTGCAAATTAATTCCGATTCAGCAGTCTCTCATTGGAGTCTGTTTTTGAAGTATTTTTGTTGAAGGATAGCCACTCTCAGGTCTGTAATCGAGTGACCAGAGAGATTAAAGTTTTCTCTGACTGGTTTTTGAATGTTATAATTCTTGAAGTCTGATTTGTGTCCATTTATTCTTTTACGTAGAGACTGTCCAGTTTGACCAATGTACATGGCAGAGGGGCATTGCTGGCACATGATGGCATATATCACATTGGTAGATGCGCAGGTGAACGAGCCTCTGATAGTGTGGCTGAAGTGATTAGGCCCTATGATGATGTCCCCTGAATAGATATGTGGACAGAGTTGGCAACGGGCTTTGTTGCAAGGATAGGTTCCTGGGTTAGTGGTTCTGTTGTGTGGTGTGTGGTTGCTGGTGAGTATTTGCTTCAGGTTGGGGAGCTCTCTGTAAGCAAGGACTGGCCTGTCTCCCAAGATCTGTGAGAGTATTGGGTCGTCCTTCAGGATAGGTTGTAGATCCTTGATGATGCGTTAGAGAGGTTTTAGTTGGGTGCTGAAGGTGATGGCTAGTGGCGTTCTGTTATTTTCTTTGTTGGGTCTCTCCTGTAATAGGTGATTTCTGGGTACTCTTCTGTCTCTGTCAATCTGTTTCTTCACTTCAGCAGGTGGGTATTGTAGTTGTAAGAATGCATGATAGACATATTATAATGTGTCTAGGATAGGCGATTATCTCTAAATCTCATTTGAAAGGTGATTCTTTTGAAGGTAAAGGCTCTATACCATCCTGTTTTGAAATGCTGGTGACACTTCTTCTAGGAAGTTGAATTTTAGATAAATGTTCCTGAATTCAGTAGGTTTTGATTTCATGCTGTAGCAAGAGCAAAATAAATCCTTAATCTAGCTGTGATGCAATAAATATCTGTTTACCCAAGAGCAGCGTGGTTCTGGTCTTTAAATGAAATAGTTGGTTCACATTCATGTCTCATCTCCCTTCATGCAAGAAATATTTTCCTCACTTTTTAGATGCATAGCTCATGAAGAAAGCATAGTCTGAAAACTGTGCCCTACAGGCTTGTTCCTGCACCACTGAAGTTAATGGGAATCTGTCTATTTCAATGGGAGCTGGATCAGGCGCTGTGTTTGCTGAAATTCCACATTTTGGTACAGAACCATCCATGCTTTAGCTTCAGTCTCATCTCCTGCAAAGTTCATGCTATTTTCTGTAAGCAAACATTTTGGTCCTCAGGATACTGTTTTATTGAGAAATTGGATTTTTATTTTGCTCATTTTAAACCTGCAGTATTGCAAATTAGGAATGTTAAAGAGGTAAAGAAACAGGGTCTGCAGTTTTAATAATTACTTATTTATGCTGTTAGAAAAGAAACACAGCCTGAGATTTTCAAAGCTGCCATGGGGACTTGGACACCTATTTCCCATTAAAATCAAGGAAGCAATTCCCATTAAATTGAATGGGAACTGTGTATCCCAGACCAAATCCCTTAGGTGGCTTTGGAAATCTCAGTCATCATGTTTAGTATGTTAAATGGTTTTGTAGATGGGGGAAATTTTCATAGGCTCAGATGAGGATTAGGTGTCCAACTCCCTTTTGTAAAATATTCCCCTACAGTAAGGGGAAGGTTCTTTGGTTCAGGCTCACTTGATTTCAGCATAGCTTGGTAACTGTGTGCACAATCCCCCATTGTTTTGACTGCCCTGTATGGTAGAATTGTGACTCTTCAAGCAAGCACGTGATTGCCAAACCAGGCGAGGCTATACTCTGGTATACTAGTCTAAAACACTGCCAGAAAATGTTTCCTAAGCTAGAATACTGCTTCATAACTAGACTTAGCTGGAATAAAATTTGATGCTAGAATACAGTTTCAAAACTAGGCTGGAACATCCTTCTCATCATTTTCTGCTAAAGTCTGGTGCCTAGGGTGCAACATCATTTCCAAACCAGGATAGTCTAGAATATGGTGTTTAAACTAGGCCATGCTTGGATACCATTCTAATGTAGAACTCAGTTAGGGCCCCCTTCTAGACTGGGACATGTTTGAATGGTAGGTTAAGCTAGAATTATCTTTTTAGGTTACAACATGCTTTCTAAACGACATCCCTGTAGAGCTTGAGGGCTAGATTTTTAAAGGCATTTAGGCACTTAAAGATGCAGATAGGCCCGAGGCACTTTTGAAAATCCTGCTAGGCACCAGTCTGTATCTTCCCATGCTTAAATATCTTTAGAAGTCTGGCCTTAAGTACTTTGATGGATCAGGGTCTGTGCTAAACTGGAATACAGTTTTAGGTTGGAACATAGTTCTAAGCTAATACATCATTTCCAAGTCAGTTTCAACATGGCTAGGTGCTGGCTATACTATATTTAACCTAAATTAGCCTGAGAACCAGTTTAAAATCATATTGTAAAACTTGTTCCCTGACAACAGTTCCCAGCCCAGTGTTGGCAGGTCCTAAAGAAAGAAGTGATTTTAGATGCTTTTGTTTTAAAATACATTTCATCATCTTTTTTTAAGCCTTACATGTGTATTCTGTAATTGATAAGGGATCTTAAACATTATTTTATATTTACTGATTTTATTTTAAGCATTTCACTTCCTCTCTTATAATCAACATATTTTGGGCCAAAATTTCAAAAGTGACCAGCCAAATTGTGTGCTTAAACTCCTTCTCTTGTGCAGAGTTCCCAAGTACTTGTGCATCTTCAGTAAATGCCTCTTGCACACACAAATAGAATTGGAAGCAGACAGATTTGAAAATTGTCCCCAGTGTTTTTCTTAAGAGTGAGATGAAGGGTTATCAAGACAGAACTGTTTTCACCTTGGTAGCTAAAGCAGATTTACTGTAAGTAGGTCAAATATGATGTGACTTGCAGTCTCCCCTGCCCCCATCCCTGCCTCTAAGAATCAAAACCTGTAAGGATTGCAGGATTTAGCTCTTCTTTTGTTCATTGTTCACCTCTGGAAAGAATTATCCACATGCTGATTGTGTATAGTTGTGAGGGTTTTTAGAAAAACACAATTGCTTAAAAAGAAAATGAAGTCAATAAATTAAATGCAGTACAGCAGTATGTAGGTTTCCTTACTTTATGCTTTGACCTTCCTTTGTTTATAAACAGTTTTTCATCAACAGTTTTTCAGCATGAGCACAAAGGACTTGTGCATTTGTCTTTGAAAGTGTATCTCAGATTGCTAAAAGATGAACATTTACTCTGTCTTCTCACAGGATGAGACAGGGTGATTTCTCCAGGCTATTTTTCTTCCCTTTTGTGTTTTTTTTAACATTTTCACAAATCGAAATGGAAAAGAATAGAGTGCCATTTATTGACTGTACAATAGAGCTTTCATAGAAACTGTATCCTAAGACGTATTACAGAGATAAATAAGAGCAGAGGCTAGGAAAACATAAAGGCTGTATCTATATTCATGAAAGTTCTTACTAGCAGCTCTTCCTGCTGCTAGGAAAGTTTATACCCTGCTCCCTACTCTCCTTCTATTCATGTGCCCTCCCCCTGACTCCATTCCCCATCACTGGATTCTCCCCTACAGCAGAGGGATCCCCAGTCACATCTGTCTTGCCATGGGGATGATTCCTTCCAAACTCTGTGAATAAAAAAAATAAAAATAAAAATGTCTGTGGTAAAACCTGGAGCAGATTGACTGAGGCCAGGAAACCCAGATTCACTTTGTGAAGTTTCTAAAATGGCATGTGTTTGCACCCTACCCTTCCCACAGATCCTAGGGATCAGGGAGAAAAGAAGGCTTCAGCCCTGAGGTACATGATCCCTTAGGTAGTTATGCCTGGCATCCCATCTCCCCCATAGCATGGGCCCTTAGGAACTTTGCAGCCATTGGCTCCTTTGCCCACAGACAAAGGGTCCATGAGATGGGTGCAGAAATTAATGCTGCAAGCTGATATCTACCATGCCAGTGGTGCTGTAAGTATTGTACATGCTGTAGTTTGTGAAGCACTGTGGGGTCCTTCAGAATCACAGGTGATATGACAATGTACACATTTAAAATGTTTCTACTAGTCTGAAAGTGTTTATTGGTTCTACTCTTATTCTCCATGTTAGGGATAGGAAATATGTCAGAAATAAGTAGCAACTTTTTAAGTGTAACTATATAAATGTGTATATATAAATGTGTATACTATATAAGTATGGTATTATCAGTAATTGGCTGATGCTCCAAATTGAGAATGTTGTTTGATTCTGTGGATGGGATTTTATTTGGGAAAGCAAAACCATCTTAATTGCTTTTAAATTTCCTTTCAGAAATCATTTTCTGATGTCCCAGTGGCTCTTACCAATGAGCTTGACTGGCCCCATTTCTCAGGGACCACTGGATTTCTGAACTCCACAATTGGGTAAGCTCATAGAAGGACTAAGCCAAGTTTCAGCAAGCCTTGATGGGGAAAAAAGAAAAGAAAAGAAAGACGGGGGGAGGAGAAACCAAGCAAAGACGATTGGAGAAAAATCCAATGTTTGAATGGAAAAATAAAAGTGCTGGCATGCTCTGCCTCTGCTCTTCCTAAAATCATGATTGTCTCAAAGATTTTCCCCCACACTCTCTCTCCTCTCAAACATTTTCACTAATGTGTGGACTCCCAGACCTGCCTCACCTACTCCTTCAACTTTGCTTGCCCTCTGTGCAGTCTCTAGAGATGGTCAACATAATTTATTTGGGGGGGAAAAAATAAAGGTTAAATTTTCCTTTTTTCAAAACCAGAAACTTTAACATAAAGCTCTTGGTACACTGCCCCTCCCCAAAATTTAATTCCAAAAATTTTAAATGTGGATTTTTTTGGATTTGTACTTTTTCCCTTTCCTATTTCCTTTTTGCCATTGAATGAGTGATGTCTGCAGTTTTAGAGAGTGTTTCACTTTTTCATTTTTCTTTTCTCCTTTTTCCACTCTGCAACTTTTGCAAGTCCTCACCTTTGAAAAAGTTACAGTGAAAAAGGAAAATGAAACACTAACGTTGCCACTCTGTAATTTTTATAAAGTTGGAGATGTTTGGAAAAGTAGAGAACTAAAAGAGAAAATGAAAAAGTGGGGATGTGGGGGAGGGAAGCCCTTGACCTCATTCACTTTATTGCACTGAATGGCAAAAAGTTGAGGAATGGGGGCAACAAGAGGAAGAAAAGAAGGAAAATGCAAATGTTTTAGAAAAAGTATTTCACAAAAAATTAATAAATGCAAATGAAAAATTGCTCCATTTTGATCCCAGTGAAATGGAAACAACTTCGAATCAACAACATTTTTCCTGAAATTTTTTCCATTTTTTGACCAGCTCGAATAGGCTTCCATTTGTGGTATGGAGTGCAGAGGGGATAGCGTTACGGACACAGAGCAGCTCCACTACTGCTGCATGCCCTCGAGCAGTGGTGGGCAGCCTGTGGCCCATCACGGTAATCCGCGGGCAGGCCGCGACACAGTTTGCTGACGTTGACCGTCCGCAGGCACAGCCGCCCGCAGCTCCCAGGGGCCGCGGTTCGCCGTTCCCGGCCAATGGGAGCTGCGGGAAGCAGCACGGGCCGCAGGTTGCCCACCACTGCCCTAGAGCATTGACTCTCAACCTTTCTGGACTTCTGTACCCCCAAGCTTCACCTCACTTAAAACCTACTTGCTTACAAAATCAGACAAAAATACAAGTGTCACCACACACTATTACTGAAAAATGGCTGACTTTCTCATTTTTCCCATATAATTATAATATAAATCAATTGGAATATAAATATTGTACTTACATTTCAATGTACAGTATATAGAGAACTATAAACAAGTCGTTGTCTGTATGAAATTTTAGTTTGTACTGACTTTGCTGGTGCTTTTTATGTAGCCTGTGTAAAACTAGGCAAATATCTAGATGACCTGGAAGACCTCTGTGTACCCCCCAGGAGTACACATATCCCTGATTGAGAACCATGGCCTTAAAGAGGCTGTTCAGGGTGCATGTAGTGAAGTGGTCATGATAGGGTTAATAATGTCTAAATTATTATGGGATGGAATCCTGCTCCACTCCCACACCCTCTTATTTCCGGTTTAGTCAGTATGAGGGGTTTTTTGTCACCACTTTGTTGTGGTGTAATTAAATAAATATCAAGTTCCGAGCCTGCAGTCCTGTGAGTAGAGTTATTTTTCTTGCACTGAGTGGTCCCTTTACAAAACTAGGGACTTGGAGAAAAGACTTAGCCCTAGGGGTTAGCATATATATGCTTGGATTCTGAGTGTCATGGTTTACTCCCATGTTTTTAATTTACATATCTACTTTAAAATAATTGGGCTAATATATATCTGGAATATGTAAAAGCAGGACTGAAGCAAAGCTAGCTAAAATCCTATGTAAACTGAATTAAAAAACTGGGATATTATGCTGTTTTCTGTGAAGCATTTATTATTTATATTGATTAACTAAATATTGCATTCTTTGACCAATGCATCCTCTTTGCTTTGCTTTCCACCTCATGCTGAAGGCTGTAGAAATTTAATGTGTTACTTCTATAGCCTCTTTCATGGTTAATCGTCCGCATTATCACATTTCAAAGTAAGTAATATTATGTTTTTCATTCTTGGTTTCAAGACTTGTTATGGTTTTATATTTATCTGCATTGTGTTTGCCATCCTTTACCCCAAATTCCTCTACATCTGAGTTCAAACACAACTTCAACAGCCCCAGAAGGGATCAACAAGGGTTCTAGAGAGCGATCTTTTTATCAGCTTTCCTTAAAGCTATTCTCCTTTACAGGGATTTTTACATTTTTCTCTGCGGTACAAAGGAAACGGAAAAATTAATCAAATACAATCTGTCTTTCAAATCAGTCAGTCCAAGATTTAAAACACGAGGAAATGAATGTCCTGCCAATACTTCCTCACTCTTATTTACTGTTCCACAGCTATAACAAGAAGCCAAAATCCTTGCATGTCAGTAGTATTGCTTTGGTAGATGACATCCAGCATAAAGGTTGGTGAAGCAATTATCTGAAGAATCAGTATAAACATAACTAGAAATATGGACAATTTGAAAGCTCCTGTCAGCCTAGAGAGAGCTTTTGGGGGATATCTAGATTTCCACTTAAATCATTATATTTAATAGAAAATTATTAACTGTAAAAAGAGGAGGCAGAAAAACAAAGGAAGCTTTGGATCTAAAATTGATTTCTGAATTTTCAAAACCACTGAGTCTCCCTGTTCTTCAGAGAATTAAATCTAAAGGATGCTAATGCCTTGTTTGGCAGTTTCAGGCTTGGGATCCTACTGTGCCACACAGAAAAGCTTTCCTGGTCATTTATGTCAGAGAAGAGTTAAAATGAAAATCCTCAGAAATAGCCAGTGCAATTTAAACCTGACAAAGGCAGTTTTACCTTTTTCTCACCTACGGGCTGCTTCCTCTGGCTACTTGGTTTTCCCTTACCCTCGTTAACTTGCTGATTGCCTTATCCTGCCTTTCTATCCATCTTTTTAAATTGTTGTATGCGTCCAGCTTGCATACAACTCTGACGAATCTTCCTCAAAATGTTAATTTGAATCTCTTCCTAGAATTTTAATTATCAAATTGTCAAAATTACCATACTCCATTGGCTTAAATTATGCCAAAATTCCAAAATTAAACTCTGAGGGATGTGCTTAATGGCATAGCAAACAAAACATGCCAAATAATGCAAAATAATGGTTCAATCCTGCAAACACTTGGTCGTCCCATTGCCTTCGGTGGGACTACTATTAATAAAAAGTATTATACTTGATAGTAAATACTAACACCAGTAGTTAGTGTATGCAGAATTGGGATCTAAAACTGTTCAGATACTTTAATCTATTTTTAATATGTAATCTGCCAGCCCTTTTCTTTAAAGCTAGCCATGTTTCATTTGTACCATATGAGTTGAGTATCTTTTGTTAATGTGTTTCAGAGGCTGGACAGACTCTCTGTATCTACGTTTACGCAGAAGAAACCGCTGTAATCACAGAGACTTCCAGAATATTTCCAAAAATGGTACTATAACCTCATTTTTTCCACAGATGAAAATTTGATCTTGATGTTGAATTAATGGGTACAGCTCAGAAACACAATTCAGAAAAATGCTACATAACTGCATACATGCATTGTAGAGAAGTAGAGAACAGGATCTATTTAACACAGTGTCTTTTCTCTTCGGTTCAGTCTCTCTATTGATTCTGAATAAGAACTCATTTATGCTTGATCTCTTTCATCTCCTGTATGACTAATGAATGACTTCTGCCTGACTAATAATTGATGCATTTCACTGTAACTCTAAACTGGAATTCATTTTTCTCTGTCTAAATATTTTTTCTAAAATTAAAAAAGTTTAGTTCTTAACACTGAAGTTTGCATTGAGGTTTTGTGCCTCCAGAATTACAAACTTTAGAAATTGTTGCTGGATTGAAAGTTAAAATATTTCCTCCCCCATCTCACATGGCCATTCTACATCAGTGATAGAATTAAAAGCAAAAAGAAAAGGAGTACTTGTGGCACCTTAGAGACTAACAAATTAAAAGCCATTCAAAATTAAAACTGTTTGTCTGATACAGAAAGCCACCATGTTATGAGTCCTGGTTACAGAATGGGTAGTGTCTGACATGGTTGGAATACCATTTGGTCCTGCAGTGGAGATCGGAATAAATCATTCCTGAATTGTGCTATGACCTATGATTGGTCCACAGTCATCCTGCCTTCTCAAGGGCAGGTTGGCTCATGCATCTTATTCCTGCTCTAAAAAGAAGCAACATGCCTTCCTCCCTATCCCTGATTGTGTTGCATCCCCAACCTGACATTCAGGTGTGTGCTAGGAGGTATTCCTGCCCCATTGTACAGGAATGTTTGGAAGATTAGATGTTCTCTATGCAATACTACTCTTTATTCCCAGAGGGCTGTTGTAGAGTACTGGTCAGACTTTTGTATAGTGTGTACATACTAGAGCTATTTAAGGTGTTCTGGTGGCCTAGGGGATTGACACTCACAGGGTCAGAGGGCCCAGGTTCAAATCCCATTGGTCCCCTGGGGAAATGAAAATTGTCAGGCAAGATTATCATAATAGTCCCTTCTGGTTTTATAATCTGTGCATATAACATCACCTGTCTATAGCAGCTATATGTTCAATTTCCTTCTCTTTCTCTGGCCTCTCTTCTTTTTTTTATACATCTTGATGAGCTCCCCCTCTCTCTTTCTTTTCATTTCACATAGATATTTTACACTCCTGTTGCAGAAACCTGCAGGGTATAAAAAGAGGTGAGATTGTCCCAGGGCAAATTCTCTCAAGAAAACTGAGAGAAAAATTTAGGAAGACAAAAATTACAAGCAATAGAAAAGTCCAATGATGGCCTCCCTTCGTGTCTTCTCTTAATCACCCCCCTGACAGAGCATTGTAAAGTATATCCTCATATGGTGTAATATTTTCCCCAAATAGGAAAATTTAAATGGACACTGTCAACACTGGTAAAGCTAAAAACTGATCACTGAACTGACAATGGTCCCATCTGGGAGAACTAAACCTATCTGCCTAAAATAATGCTTCCTACTACTAGAAACATGAAAAGAAAGAAGATGCAAAGAAATTCACAATGCAGAAATCCATTTCCTCTATCATAGGACCAGTCCTGCAATGTGCTGAGCTTCCTCAGCTCCCAGTGAACCCACTGGGAAATGAAAATGCTTAGCATCTCCAGGACTCATGTGGCACTGTGTGGAATCAAGCCCATAACACTTAGACAAAGGGCTTTTTTATCATATGCCTCATAGAAAGCTGTGTGTCATCTTTTCTTTATATTCCTAGTGTCACTATGAAAACAAATAAAAGAAGGGCTGCTCCAGGTAAGAGCTTTCAGATGGGCCCAGACTCAGTTGATAGGAGATCAGTATTTTTACTTACTGACTTTGATGGGTTTTCCTTTAAAATTCAAACTTTGGAAATTAAAAGTGAAGCAGAAAGAGAGAGAGAGAGAAACAAAACAAAAAATCAGCCATTTAAAAACACATCTATCAAAATTCAGCTGAGGAATTGTTGCATATGTAAAGTTTTAGGTACTTAAAGGACAGTTTATTTTCTTGGTGTTGGTAGGGTTAGTGGAAAGTTTTGAGGTTCGTTTCCTATGTTTGTTCATTTTACAACATGCAGAAATGCTGATCACTGCAGGTTGGCAAAATCCTGTGCCCCGTCTGTATAGGTGGGGTCTTAAATGCATTGTGAGTGCTGTGGTTTTACTTTGTGGGGGTGGAAAACTGTGAAACATCTGCAGTGAGGCATTCCACATCTATGTACACAGTGGAGAAATGTTCCACAGCAGCATCCCGGGCCACAGTGTAAAGGGAGCCAGGAAAGGCTGAGGCCCGTAACAGCTTTACTAAACATAATGATGTCACAGCTTCCTCTAAAGTCTACTAGCCTATAAAGCCAGAAATGGGATGTCAGTGCCATTGCAAACTGGAGGGTCCCAATTTCCCAAGGTGACCTAGTAAACATTTATATCCATGGAGAGGTCTGAGGTAACAACTGTTACATCTGTGACAGTCTTAAGGGACAGAAAACCCCTTGTAAGTTATTTGTGAAGATTATTATGGCTCCATCTGAGCCCTGCATGGTTGGACTCATGGTCTCTGAGGCACTTGGCTTTACAGATGGAGAGATGCAAAAATAGTCACACTAGAAACTATAAAAATGCTCCAGAATACTCCTAAAATAGTTTATCTGTAACATATGTATTATATACAGAATATTTGATGATATGGTATAAAGGCTTTCTCTGCACTTATTTGGGATGATGCACATAGCTCACCAGTGGCTTTCCAACATGTTTAATACATGAGCTAGGTTAATAATTCATAACTAATAATTTTCTCTAGCAATTTCATTTCTTTTTTCAGTTTGCAAGTGATCTATAAACAGTTTACAAATCTAATTTATTTGCTTCTCAAAATTATTGCTCATTTTATATTTATTTTTTATTACAAGTATTTGCACTGTAAAAACAAAACAAAAGAAATAGTATTTTTCAATTCACCTAATACAAGCACTGTAGTGGAATCTCTTTATCATGAAAGTTGAACTTACAAATGTAGAATTATGTACAAAAAAACCTGCTTTCAAAAATAAAACAGCGTAAAATTTTAGAGCCTGCAAGTTCACTCAGTCCTACTTCTTGTTCAGCCAATCGTTCAGACAAACACGTTTGTTTACATTTACAGGAGATAATGCTGCCCGCTTCTTGTTTACAATGTCACCTAAAATGAGAACAGGCATTCTCATGGCACTGTTGTAGCCGGCATCGCAAGATATTTACGTGCCAGATGCACTAAAGATTCATATGTCCCTTCATGCTTCAACCACCATTCCAGAGGACATGCATCCATGCTGATGACTGGTTCTGCTTGATAACGATCCAAAGCAGTGTGGACCGACGCATGTTCATTTTCATTATCTGAGTCAGATGCCACCAGCAGAAGGTTGATTTTCTTCTTTGGTGGTTCGGGTTGTGTAGTTTCCGCATTTGAGTGTTGCTCTTTTAAGGCTTCTGAAAGCATGCTCCACACCTCGTCCGTCTCAGATTTTGGAAGGCACTTCGGATTCTTAAACCTTGGATCGAGTGCTGTAGCTATCTTTAGAAGTCTCACATTGGTACCCTCTTTGCATTTTTCAAATCTGCAGTGAAAGTGTTCTTAAAATGAACATGTGCTGGGTCATCATCCGAGACTGCTATATCATGAAATATGTGGCGGAATGCGGGTAAAACAGAGCAGGGGATATACAATTCTCCCCCAAGGAGTTGAGTCACAAATTTAATTAATGCATTTTTTAATGGGTGTCATCAGCATAGAAGCATGTCCTCTGGAATGGTGGCCGAAGCATGAAGGGGCATACAAATGTTTAACATATCTGGCATGTAAATCCCTTGCAGTGCCAGCTACAAAAGTGCCATGCAAATGCCCGTTTTCACCTATAGGCCACAGAGAGACAGAAATGACTTTGTCATTGTGGAATGATGGGATTGTGGACATGAATAAGGCCTTGATTCAGGAAAGTATTTAAATATAAGCTTTGTTGTTAAGCACTTGCTTAAAGTTATGCATGTGCTTAAGTGCTTTTTAGAACAGGGATATTTTCCTGATTTAAAGTCTAAGTGAAGTCTCCATTGCAGAATACCACAGGATGGGTCTGCTAGTTTCCTTTCCCCCTCTCCTTCCCCTCCCCCCCGCCCCGGGGCAGAAGGTCTGCATCTTACCAGCTGGGTGAAATGCTACTGAAATTCATAGCTGTATCGTATGTTGTGAAAGGTGCTGTTGGCATAGTCCCATTTTGCATATGCTTGTCACTCATAAGGTTACCAAGACGTGGGCCATTAATTTTTATTAAATTGTGAGAATGATTCACTTCTCAATGTATAGGGAAAGTTAGAAGCAGCTTGACTGTTCACAAACAAGGACAGGTGGTTTACTGGAGATGACTGTGTGGACAAAGCAGTCAAATCTAGATTCAAATCCAGATTCAGATTTACTCCAAAGTTCAGAAGTATTTTAATCCAGGGTTTTGAATCAGATCCATCACTATTATATAAAGTACCATTGGAAGCATGTTTATAGTGTTGGTCAGTTGCTGGCACTGTTTTGTGGAGGTGGAGGAAAAGGGGTCCACGGAAAGATTTTTATTCAATAAATAGAACCCAAAAGAAAGGGCATGGAGATTATGTGTGCTACATCCCTAAAAAAACAAATTCACTCTAAAGTTCTGTAATTTTAATGGTGTTACCCTATTTCTCTTTCTTCCACTGTGGTTGATCATGTAGGTGGTTCTTCAAAAAATCTTCTGGATTTAATGAAAAGGTAAGCACTTAATGGTATTTGTATTCTAGGTGCAGGTACAGTAGTTAATTAGAATTCTACCTTCCAAAAATAAATCAAAACAAAACTGTGCAGTGAATATACTGGCTGATAGTGCTGTAAGTCTTAAACCATAGATTTAATGACCTACCATATTTTGGAAAGCTGCCTATTTCTTCTGCATCATGAAGAATAAGTAATTGAAATAAAAACATTTGATTGAATTGCCTCATACTTAGGGCCTGGACCAAAGCCCACTGGAAGTCAATGGGAGTCTTTCCACTGACTTCAAAGAGGTCTGGATCAGGCCCATACATCAGTTATACTGATGTAACTCCATTGACTTCAATTGAGTTACTCTTGATTTACATCAGCATAAATTAATTATTAAACAGGCCCTTTGCCTTATTCTGTGAATGTAATTTCTGAAGTTTAGACTGATAAAGCTGAGTGGCTGAGGATGAACAAGCAACAAGCCCAAGTCTGATCTGAATATAGATGAGTAGGAGGTTTGGTTGGAGTTGCCACACCCAGAGTTAATAGAGGGAGGTACATTGTGGCTCCCACGCCCCAGGTCAATCAAAACTGATCCTTAGGATTTTCCTGTAATAGATCCTCTCTCTTTGCTCTTGTGCCCGTAATGCACAACAGGAGGAAGTGCTGAGTCATTGGAGAAACAAGTGTTTCTGTGTCATTGGGCCACCTCACCAGCAGGAGAGACATGTCGGTCTCCTTGAGCATCCCCAGCCACCAATGACTCAATTCCTTTCCCTCCATGAATGCGCTTAGCAGTTCCTCTTGGCTGTGGCTACTTGTCTACACTCCTGTGTGTCTGGCAGCTGCTTTCAAATGTAGCTTTGTCTTCTCGTTGCTAATTGTAAATATTTTTTCACCTTTCTCCTTTTCTTTGGCAGCTTGTTTTTAAAGAGGAAAAAGTTTGACTGTATTAAGCTAGGCTTAACCTATGCTGTGAAGTTTTGATGCATCACTTATTTCTGTGACAGTCTTTCAATAAGTTCAATGCATGTTTCTCTGCACCTAGCCCGCTCCGCCATGGGCTGGCCCATTGCCACCCCTTTCCGGAAGGCAGAAACCTAGCACAGAGCAGTGGCTCTGATTCCTAGCCACATGTGGCTGGCCCCTACACAGTGGGGACAAAGTAAGGAAAGCCCTTGCACGTTGTTCCCCATATTTCTGCATCCAGGCACGGCCAGCCCAGTTTAGCTTTTAGTGACTAGATGGGCCTTACACTTTACCCTGAAGGTGAATGAACTCTGCCTGTGTTGGATCAACAGGAAGAGAAAGTCCCAGAGTCGAGGGCCTTAAGCAACCACACTCTGCTTTCAGCCCCCAGACCTTTCAGATATAAGAGTGATGAGCAAGAGCATTCCAGCTGATGTCAGCTACAAGTGCAGTACATAGGAAGAAAAGCAGTGTCTTCATGTATTAGGACTCAAACCATATACTTTATAGAGCAATGAAAATAGAACAAGAGACTTTTGAACTGATCTTCTAATATAATGGCACGTTTGTAGAAAAATGTGAATTCATGAAATGCCAAGGTTTCAGGTCCTGAGCATTGGCTAGATGCCCCAATGGGAACAAGTATGTTCAGTTTGAGATAACCCTCTGCTAATCAGTCACTGGAATCTGATCCTCTTTGAATTTGGGGGTGAGGTGGTTTCCAGTTCAAATGTCTGGATCTGAAGTTACTCCTATGGGTTTCCAGGTCAGCTCCAAAGCCAGAAGGGGCTTATTTTCCAGTTCCACTTAATTTGTGTAAGATTTTCTTCCACCCTGAATGTTGGACATTTTTTGATAATCATGAAATTAACTGATTTAATGAGATTTCCTCCCTCTTGGGCAGTAGCTTTGAGAGTTTAGCTCTCAACGTTGCAGCCAAAACCATATCCTGATTCGATATTGTGCCTTAGTGTAAACCTAATCCGGAGTGAAACATGCCCTTCTTGTCCAATTTCTAATTAAAATGCTTTGGTCATTGATTTAGATTCTGATTGATGCAAAGAAGGTGGAATAGCAGCTAGTAAAGAAGTGAAAATAAACATATCCGGGGAAAAGGGAATTATGAAAAAAAAATGAAATTACCAAAATATAGGATTATAATAAAAACAGATTTAGAATTATTCAAACATAGCCTAAATCTAAAAGAAATACTTCACAATGTGCAGTATGCTCTGACAAGCATAGTGTGTAATTCAAACTACTGTATGAAAATGGTCTTCTCCATTAATATTGCTACTTATTTATTTTTTATATTTTTTAGCTTGGCTAGGAATCAACTGTTGGACAATCCAGCCATAGTTATCTATGCTTCAATTGGGAATGATGTCTGCAATGGGTAAGGCATCAAGAAACTAAAATACCATTTATATTACCATATATATGGCTTAGAGACCTTTTCACTAGCGAGACATTTCAATCTTATTACTACTTTATTCAATTAAATTATTACTTTGGCTGTTAGCAGTGCTCTTTTTTATCTGTGCTGAAAAATATTAGTCACAGTTACAGAGCTAGCTACTGCTGTGTTCCCTTTTGCATCTCTCAGTGCATCACCTCACAGATAGGCCTCTTTCCCTTACATGTGTCTAGGTGAAATCACATGATTCTTCCACTCTTAACCCAGACCTGGGGACACTATACTGTGTCATTCAATCATTAGCACACTACAGCTCCAACTGGACGTTTGCGTTTCATCCTTTCAGGAGCTTCTGAACCGCATTCTTAAAACAAAGTATTATTTAACAGTAGGAACAAAGCATGAGTGAAAATCAGATTTTAAAACAACAAGCAGTGTACAGGCATCTTACCTAAAGTCAGTACAAGCTGTATTTTGAATATATAAGGTACTCTGAAAAATCAGGTGCCAGGTATCTCAAATTCAGCACCCAAATTACTGTCTACTTTGGATCTTAATCTCTCTGTGCCTCAGTTCCCCATATGTAAAATGGGGACAATAATACTTATTCATTTCACATGGTTATTGTGCAAATAAATTCATTAATGTCTGTGAAGCACACAGATATTGTAGTGATGTGCACCATAAAGAAGCCATGAGGAAATTAATAGAGCACAGTTTGAATATTGTGTAATAAATAAGGCCACAGCCCACAGGCTGAACACTGAAAAAAAAATATTGAATAGCTGCTTATTAAGTCAACACTGCCCAACGAGTGCATTCAATGAGGCAAGAATCTTCTATATAACAGTAGAACCTAGTACTGAGCTATTAATTAGAAAATAAAGCATTTACATTATCCAGTGGCTCAGTAATATATCTAAAGCCTTGGAACAGAAGCAGGCTATAATGAAGTTCACAGTAATAGACAAGACATGACAATGACAAATACATACTACCTTTTCATGGTGATATGTAATCATAATATCATTACACAAATGAAATATCAGGTTTTATGCGTCTTCATGCAACAGCTTAGACATCAATCTAATCCTGGAAGCCATACAAACGCTAGTATCTGTCATGCAGGAGATCAGACCATATGATCATACTGGTCCCTTTTGTCCTTAGAATCTATGAATTTCCTTTACTCTGCAATATTTCTTTCTCTAATTAGGTAACCCCTCTGTTTTCCTGTCTCTAACATAATTTTGTATTATTTTACAAAATTATTTCTCTTCCCCAATGCAAAATTTTTTTTTGCCTCCCCCATTTGCATAGATTTTTCAAAATGCCATTGATTATTAATCTGTATTCAAAATAAACATTTCAAAATTTTTATCCCAGCCTTCATCACATGACAATGGTGCTTTTGTGTGGTGAAATATTATGTGCTGTCTGTTTTCCACCAAAAACATTACTGGGATCAAAAGCACAGGGTTATAAGAATACAGTCATTCTTGTTACTCTTTCTGTGAAGGGAAGATGCTGCTGCCTTATGCAGAAATTCACTGCTCCCACAGATCGAACTGAGTGGAAAGGAAACCATGGATTGGTTTTCAAGATGTCTCTATATATAGTGAAACTTGTTTTGAGGCATCCACAGAGGTTCTACTGAATGCAGAGCATCTACTGGGTATGACTTTAAACAAAAGTCTAGACAAATAAAAATGTCTTTTAAGGCAGCTTTAAACTGCAGTAATAAAGACCTTCCAGCCTAATCCTACATTTCTCTCTTCAAAAGAGATAAATACTGCTGTATACACTGCAGGAACAATTCTTAGCCAAAGCATGGCTAAAATGCCAATATTTCCTCCCATGTGGGGAGCTGGGCCGTGAATAATACAGGCATTTGTAGAGGAGAAAGATAATAAAATTGGCAGCACATGCACTACTTTCCCTCTAGTACCCACATTGTGGTGTCCAATTGTGGGGGTTAGAAAAATAAAGACAGATGGAGATTATATCTCTCTGCCTGCTGAGGCACAAATGTGGGACACAATGAGGCTCAAAGACCCAAAATGGGGAAGAAAAAAAAAAGAGAGGAAATAAGTAGTGCAAGAAGCTTAAAATGCTGTGGCTTTATTAAATGTATTCATTCAGTTTTATATAATAAACCATTTCTACAACCTCTTTCATGATTCTGTGTTTATGGTCTAAAGACATTACAACTGAAAGGATAGCAAACTAGCGTGAAATGGAGGTAATCCACTGTCTAAAATGAAGGACAGCTGAGATGTATGATGGGAAGAGATTAACATTTCATATGACAATGTTGCCATTACTGGCTCCACTACCTACTGTCCCCGGTTCTGAAAATGCTTTATGCTCATGAGCACTCCCATAAACTTGAATGGGACTAGTCATGTGTAAATGTATTCACTTACGTAAGTGTTTGCAGGACTGGGGCATCTCAGGACTATGGGTGAAATTTACCCCTGTATACAGGGCCAGCCCAAGGCCTATGAGCTGTTGATGTCCCACTGAAATCCTGTTTCGAGTATTTAAGTGGTGCATAGGCCTGATCTGGCCTTCTGAGGGAGGCCCAATCCTGTAGTACTCTGATGAATATAAGGGCTAAAGCACCACACCCCAAGCAAGGAATTCCATCTTGTCAGTTATCAGACAGCTGCAGCGGCACAGGAGCTAGCAAACAGAGCTCTAAACAGGGGAGTTTGAGTGGGAGTTTGCAAGGGGAGTTTGGATTGTGCTTGTTTGGGGTTTGCTTTTGCTGGGGGGGTGGTCTTTTTGGTGTGGCTTGTGTTTCCCAGATTAACAGGATTTAGGTGGGAAGGAGATGACAGATACAGAGGAAGCTGTGGGAGTGACTCCTGCAGTGAAAGACACATTGAGGATGACTGGATGTGGAAGCTGTGGTATGTACATGATCCTGGAGGGGGGAACCGGTAAGAGTTTTGTCTGCATGAAATGCCGTCTGATAGAGCTGATGGAGGAAAAGATCCGAGGTTTGGAGATGCAGGTGGAAAGTCTGGTTGAGTTTAGGAAGGGGTTTGAGCAGATGATGGAGCAAAGATATGAGATATCTGAAGGGAAAAGCTCAGACTCACGGATGGAAGCAGGGCTGGGGAATTTTGAGGAGAGACTGGATGAGGAAAGTGGTCAGTGGAAACATGTGACTCAAAGAACCAGGCAGAGAAAAAGACGGGCTAGTGAAGGAGAAATAGAGCTTAGGAACAGGTTTGCAGAGTTGGAAAATGAAGAAGGGGCTCAGCAGGTACTTGTTGAAGGTGGAAGGGTAAGGAAGAAGAGAAGAGAGGCTAGCCCTATAGAAAAAGGGGAAGAGTCAAGGGAGACTACACCAAATATGAGCCCCAGGAGGATACAGGATGGGTTGAAGAGAATTGTAAGGGAAAATAGGAATGGAAAGAACTTGCAGCCAGAGGGAACAGGGGAGAGACTGGAGAATAGCACTGTCACCAGGAAAAGGCAGGTCTATGTGATCGGGGACTCTTTATTGAGAAGAATAGACAGGCCTGTAACTAGAGCTGATCCTGAGAATAGAAGGGTGTGCTGTCTTCCGGGTGCTAAGATACGGGATGTAGACCTGAGGTTGAAAAGGATCCTCAAGGGAGCGGGAAAGAATCCCCTAATTATCCTTCATGTGGGAACAAATGATACAGCCAGATTCTCGCTGGAAAGTATCAAGGGAGACTATGCTAGGCTGGGGAAGACGCTTAAGGAAATTGAGGCTCAGGTGATCTTTAGCGGGATCCTTCCTGTTCCTAGAGAAGGGCAACAAAGGTGTGAGAAGATTATGACTGTCAACAGATGGCTTAGGCAGTGGTGCTATAAGGAGGGCTTTGGGATGTATGGCCACTGGGAGGCATTCACGGACAGAGGTCAGTTCTCTCGGGATGGACTTCATCTGAGTAGGGAAGGAAATAGACTTCTAGGATCGAGGCTGGCACAACTGATAAAGAGAGCTTTAAACTAGGAATTGGGGGGAGATGGATGGGAGATGTCCAGAAAATCGCCACGCCAGATTTTAGCATTGAGAGGGAAGAAGATGAAGTAAGAAAGGATACAGCCATGGGTAGGAGAATGTATATAAGGAGCGAGGGCGGTGTGGATACTAGTCTAATAGGTTATACTGGCTGTAGAATGACTGTGCCTAATAGGGTACAAAATGTGAGCGAGGCCAAACAGCAAAAATTAAGATGTTTATACACCAATGCGAGGAGTCTAGGTAACAAAATGGAGGAACTAGAGCTACTGGTGCAGGAAGTGAAACCAGATATTATAGGGATAACAGAAACATGGTGGAATAGTAGTCATGACTGGACTACAGGTATTGAAGGGTATGTGCTGTTTAGGAAAGACAGAAACAAAGGTAAAGGGGGTGGAGTAGCATTGTATATCAACGATGAGTTAGAATGTAAAGAAATAAGAAGCGATGCAATGGATAAGACAGAGTCTGTCTGGGCAAAAATTACATTGGGGAAGAAAACTAGTAAAGCCTCTCCTGCGATAGTGCTTGGGGTGTGCTATAGACCTCCGGGATCTAATTTGGTTATGGATAGAGCCCTTTTTAATGTCTTTAATAAAGTAAATACTAATGGAAACTGCGTGATCATGGGAGACTTTAACTTCCCAGATATAGACTGGAGGACCAGTGCTAGTAATAATAATAGGGCTCAGATTTTCCTAGATGCGATAGCTGATGGATTCCTTCATCAAGTAGTTGCTGAACCGACTAGAGGGGATGCCATTTTAGATTTAATTTTGGTGAGTAGCGAGGACCTCATAGAAGAAATGGTTGTAGGGGACAATCTTGGCTCAAGTGATCATGAGCTAATTCAGTTCAAACTAAATGGAAGGATTAACAAAAATAAATCTGCAACTAGGGTTTTTGATTTCAAAAGGGCTGACTTTCAAAAATTAAGGCAATTAGTTAGGGAAGTGGATTGGACTGAAGAACTTATGGATCTAAAGGCAGTTGAGGCCTGGGATTACTTTAAATCAAAACTGCAGAAGCTATCGGAAGCCTGTATCCCAAGAAAGGGGAAAAAATTCATAGGAAGGAGTTGTAGACCAAGCTGGATGAGCAAGCATCTTAGAGAGGTGATTATGAAGAAGCAGAAAGCATACAGGGAGTGGAAGATGGGAGGGATCAGCAAGGAAAGCTACCTAATTGAGGTCAGAAGATGTAGGGATAAAGTCAGAGAGGCTAAAAGTCGAGTAGAGTTGGACCTTGCAAAGGGAATTAAAACCAATAGTAAAAGGTTCTATAGCCATATAAATAAGAAGAAAACTAAGAAGGAAGAAGTGGGGCCGCTTAACACTGAGGATGGAGCGGAGGTTAAAGATAATCTAGGCATGGCCCAATATCTAAACAAATACTTTGCCTCAGTCTTTAATAAGGCTAAAGAGGATCTTGGGGATAATGGTAGCATGACAAATGGGAAGGAGGATATAGAGGTAGATATTACCATATCAGAGGTAGAAGCGAAACTGAAACAGCTTAATGGGACTAAATCGGGGGGCCCAGATAATCTTCATCCAAGAATATTAAAGGAATTGGCACCTGAAATTGCAAGCCCATTAGCAAGAATTTTTAATGAATCTGTAAACTCAGGAGTATTACCGAATGATTGGAGAATTGCTAATATAGTTCCTATTTTTAAGAAAGGAAAAAAAAGTGATCCAGGTAACTACAGGCCAGTTAGTTTGACATCTGTAGTATGCAAGGTCCTGGAAAAAATTTTGAAGGAGAAATTAGTTAAGGACATTGAAGTCAATGGTAAATGGGACAAAATACAACATGGTTTTACAAAAGGTAGATCGTGCCAAACCAACCTAATCTCCTTTTTTGAAAAAGTAACAGATTTTTTAGATAAAGGAAATGCAGTGGATCTAATTTACCTAGATTTCAGTAAGGCATTTGATACCGTGCCACATGGGGAATTATTAGTTAAATTGGAGAAGATGGGGATCAATATGAACATCAGAAGGTGGATAAGGAATTGGTTAAAGGGGAGACTGCAACGGGTCCTACTGAAAGGCGAACTGTCAGGTTGGAGGGAGGTTACCAGTGGAGTTCCTCAGGGATCGGTTTTGGGACCAATCTTATTTAATCTTTTTGTTACTGACCTTGGCACAAAAAGTGGGAGTGTGCTAATAAAGTTTGCAGATGATACAAAGCTGGGAGGTATTGCCAATTCGGAGAAGGATCGGGATATTATACAGGAGGATCTGGATGACCTTGTAAACTGGAGTAATAGTAATAGGATGAAATTTAATAGTGAGAAGTGTAAGGTTATGCATTTAGGGATTAATAACAAGAATTTTAGTTATAAGTTGGGGACGCATCAATTAGAAGTAACGGAAGAGGAGAAGGACCTTGGAGTATTGGTTGATCATAGGATGACTATGAGCTGCCAATGTGATATGGCTGTGAAAAAAGCTAATGCGGTTTTGGGATGCATCAGGAGAGGCATTTCCAGTAGGGATAAGGAGGTTTTAGTACAAGGCACTGGTGAGACCTCACCTAGAATACTGTGTGCAGTTCTGGTCTCCCATGTTTAAAAAGGATGAATTCAAACTGGAGCAGGTACAGAGAAGGGCTACTAGGATGATCCGAGGAATGGAAAACTTGTCTTATGAAAGGAGACTTAAGGAGCTTGGCTTGTTTAGCCTAACTAAAAGAAGGTTGAGGGGAGATATGATTGCTCTCTATAAATATATCAGAGGGATAAATATAGGAGAGGGAGAGGAATTATTTAAGCTCAGCACCAATGTGGACACAAGAACAAATGGGTATAAACTGGCCACCAGGAAGTTTAGACTTGAAATCAGACGAAGGTTTTTAACCGCCAGAGGAGTGAAGTTTTGGAATAACCTTCCAAGGGAAGCAGTGGGGGCAAAAGATCTATCTGGTTTTAAGATTCTACTCGATAAGTTTATGGAGGAGATGGTATGATGGGATAATGGGATTTTGGTAAGTAATTGATCTTTAAATATTCAGGGCAAATAGGCCAAATCCCCTGAGATGGGATATTAGATGGATGGGATCTGATTTACTATAGAAAATTCTTTCCTGGGTATCTGGCTGGTGAATCTTGCCCATGTGCTCAGGGTTTGGCTGATTGCCATGTTTGGGGTCAGGAGGGAGTTTTCCTCCAGGGCAGATTGGAGAGGCCCTGGAGGTTTTTTTGCCTTCCTCTGTAGCATGGGGCATGGTTGACTGGAGGGATGCTTCTCTGCTCCTTGAAGTTTTGAACCATGATTTGAGGACTTCAATAGCTCAGACATGGGTGAGGTTTTTCATAGGAGTGGTGGGTGACATTCTGTGGCCTGCGCTGTGCAGGAGGTCGGACTAGATGATCAGAGTGGTCCCTTCTGACCTTAGTATCTATGAATCTAAAAACTTGTTAGTGTGCAAACTTTTAAACAGTGTGTGTGTGTGTGTGTGTGTGAGAGAGAGAGAGAGAGAGAGAGAGAGAGGATAACAATGAGAAATATGTGTGTAGCTCTAAGGGTAATATATTGCCCTAATTATGTAAGGGCCCCTTAAAATAGATTGACACAAAGTAGCATTTTGTCAAACATCCACACATTAATATTTGCATGGTCTGCACTGACATAATGTACTGTGACAGAAATCAGTTTCTGAGTATCTTAGTGTTATGGATTGACATGATAGGAAGCTATTGCAGAGTACTGTGTCCAAGAACTGTGCTGATGTCCTTTGACGATGTGTTGACAGTGCATTCATCCTTAGTGTTCTCTGATGAGCCTTGAAGTAACTGCTGCAAAGACTGAAATGGAAATGTCTGTAAGACATCTTTTTGGTTTGTTTTTGTTTCAAACACGATCATGGAAAGGAAATTACAAAAAGATACATTAAAATAGCATCTGCCTGATATAAATGGACAAAGGTAGGAAAACTTGGAGTTAAGAATGTCACTTTGTCTTCAGCACAACCCATTGTGTTTCCATATTGCACAGGCCGTACATAAGAATGGTGGTTTTGGACTGTAAGTGCTGCAATATCTGTGGGCTAAACAAGGTGAATTAAGGGCAGACCAGCAAACCTTATCACAAAGACTCCGCTTATGCAACGTTCAGCTATAAAATAAATTGCACCTGCTTTCCACAGAGTTCATTGTTCATTACCAGCATTAAGGTTAGCTTTGCACTACCTTCGTGAGGTAGGTAAGTATTATTGTCCTTACTTTAAAGATGAGGAAACTGAGGCACAGAAATTTAGGGTATATCTACACAGCAAAGAAAAACCCACATCTGGCCCCTGCTAGCTGACTTGGGCTTGTGGGGCTCTGGCTGTAGGGTTGTTACATTGCTGTGTAGTCTACTGGGTTCAGGAACCCTCCCACCTTGCTGGGTCCTAGATCCCAGGCTCCAGCCCCAGGACCGGCTCTAGGCACCAGCAAAGCAAGCATGTGCTTGGGGCAGCACAATTCCAGGAGCAGCATTCTGGCCACTCCTTTTTTTTTTTTCTTGGGGTGGCAAAAAACCTAGAGCCAGCCCTGTCCAGCCCAAGCCTGGAAATCTACACAGCAGTGAAACAGCCCCACAGTCCAAGCCCCGTGAGCCCCGTGGCACGGGCCAGCCATGGGTTTTTCTTTGCTATATAGGCATACCCAGAGGTGAAAGTACAGAGCCGATGTGCTGTCCCGGGACCAGCTTTCCCAGATGGCAATTTAAAGCCCTGCGGTAGCGGCAGCGGGGCTGCAGCGGGAATTTAAAGGGCCCCGGAGCTCCAGCCGCTGCTACCGCCCCGGCCCTTTAAATCACCGCCTGAGCCCTGCTGCCAAAGCCCTGGGGTAGTGGTGGCGGGGCTCTGGAGTGGATTTAAAGGGCTGGGGCAGTAACAGCGGCTGGAGCACCAAGACTCTTTAAATCCCCGATGGAGCCCAGCTGCTGCTACCCCAGGGCTCGGGTGGGGATTTAAAGGGCTTGGGGCTTTGGCAGCCACTACCACAGCAGAGCCCCAGGCCCTTTAAAGCTCTGCCAGAGCCCAGAGCCCAGGGTTAGCGGTGGCAGCTGGGAGCCCCCAGAGCTCCTCAGTCATTTAAAGGGCCCAGGGCTCTGCTGCAATAGCAGCAGCTAGAGCCCTGGGCCCTTTAAATCACCCCTGAGCCCTGGGGTTTCCAGCTGCCTCTGCAGCTAGTAGCTCGGGGGTAATTTAAAGGGCCCCAGGCTCCCAGCCACCACTACTGCAGATTTAAAGGGCCTGGGGATTTAAGGCCCTGCCTCTTCCGGTTGAGGCCATGCCCCCTGCTCAGGACTCCAGCGTACCAGTAAATCCTCTAACTTATAGAGTCATAGATACTAAGGTCAGAAGGGACCATTCTGATCATCTAGTCTGACCTCCTGCACGACACAGTCCACAGAATCTCACCCACCCACTCCTGTGAAAAACCTCACCTATGTCTGAGCTATTGAAGTCCTCAAATCGTGGTTTAAAGACTTCAAGGAGAAGAGAATCCTCCCTCAAGTGACCCATGCCTCATGCTACAGAGGAAGGCGAAAAACCTCCAGGGCCTCTTCCAATCTGTCCTGGAGGAAAATTCCTTCCTGACCCCAAATATGGCGATCAGCTAAACCCTGAGCACATGGGCAAGATTCACCAGCCAGATACTACAGAAAATTCTTTCCTGAGTAACTCAGATCCCACCCATCTAATATCCCATCACAGGCCATTAGGCCTATTTACCCTGAATATTTAAAGATCAATTAATTACCAAAATCACGTTATCCCATCATACCATCTCCTCCATAAATTTATCGAGTTTAATCTTAAAGCCAGATAGATCTTTTGCCTCCACTGCTTCCCTTGGAAGGCTATTCTGAAATTTCATTCCTCTTTGATGGTTAGAAACCTTCATCTTATTTCAAGTCTAAACTTCCTGGTGGCCAGTTTATATCCATTTGTTCTTGTGTCCACATTGGTACTAAGCTTAAATGATTCCTCTCCCTCTCCGGTATTTGATATATTGCTCTCTGATATATTTATAGAGAGCAATCATATCTCCCCTCAACCTTCTTTTAGTTAGGCTAAACAAGCCAAGCTCCTTGAGTCTCCTTTCTTAAGACAAGTTTTCCATTCCTCAGATCATCCTAGTAGCCCTTCTCTGTACCTGTTCCAGTTTGAATTCATCCTTTTTAAACATGGGAGACCAGAACTGCACACAGTATTCCAGGTGAGGTCTCACCAGTGCCTTGTATAACGGTACAAAACCTCCTTATCCCTACTAGAAATACCTCTCCTGATGCATCCCAGAACCGCATTAGCTTTTTTCACAGCCATATCACATTGGCAGCTCATAGTCATCCTATGATCAACCAATACTCCAAGGTCCTTCTCCTCCTCTGTTACTTCTAATTGATGCGTCCCCAGTTTATAACTAAAATTCTTGTTATTAATCCCTTACTTTCACCCCGGGCATACCCTTAGTGACTTGCCCAAGAACAAAGTCTGGATGGAATCTGGGTCTCCTGACTGATAGTACTGTAACCTGTCCCCAAGCCCACAAGGAGAAAAAAGAGGACAGGCATGATAATGAAAACAGATATAGCAATACACGATGTGAGTTAGATCCCCAGGTGGTGGTAATTCATTCATTAATTGAAAGCACTTAACTTCTTTGTATTGACTAGTCCAAATCCTCAATTTAAATCTGTATAGCTCCAATGACTTCAGTGAAGCCAACCCAGTTCACATCACAATATTTTTAACACTATGGCTAAATTATAAATAGTTCTCTGCATGTATTCAATTTTCAAGCTGTGTTTTGTTGTGATTGGTCAGACAAGGCTTATGGGATTGTGTCTGCTTCATGGCTTGAGCACTTCCAATATGAATACTTAGGTGCACAAAGCTCAAATTTGCTTTCTGTGAATTCTTGTACATGTGATTTTAGAATCACTTCCTGCCGACACTGATTGCATGAACATTTGTGGAGAGCAAAAGCAAAAAGGACACACGCATGGCTGAAATACATTCATTTTAAATTAAATATGAATATTAATGGGAACTGTTTTACAGCATTCAGCCAGCACTAATAGAAAGCAATAGTCTTAGACTTTCATGAATGACTTTAAGACAATTTAACTCCAAGTTCAGAGCAGCAGTGTAAACCTAAGCTCATTCATCCCATACAGCATCTGGTCCATTTAGTACTATTTCCCAGTAGTTTGTATTCAATAAGATTTTGTTCCATATTGTGCATGGCAGCACACACATACACATTCTGAATTTTAACCACAGTATCTTAAACTTCCATTTTGAAATGACTTTTGAGAGCCAATATGATACGGACTCCCACAGTAATCTTGCCAGCAAATTAAAGTAGTATGGGCTGGATGAATGGACTATAAGGTGGATAGAAAGCTGGCTAGATCGTCGGGTTCAATAGGTAGTGATCAATGGCTCCATGTCTAGTTGGCAGCCAGTATCAAGCAGAGTGCCCCAAGGGTCGGTCCTGGGGCTGGCTTTGTTCAATATCTTCATTAATGATCTGGAGGATGGCATGGACTGCACCCCCAGCAAGTTTGCAGATGACACTAAACTGGGAGGAGTGGTAGATACGCTGGAGGGTAGGGATAGGATACAGAGGGACCTAGACAAATTAAAGGATTGGGCCAAAAGAAATCGGATGAGGTTCAACAAGGACAAGTGCAGAGTCCTGCACTTAGGAGGGAAGAATCCCATTCACCGCTACAGACTAGGGACCGAGTGGCTAGACAGCAGTTCTGCAGTAAAGGACCTGGGGTTACAGTGGACGAGAAGCTGGATATGAGTCAACAGTGTGCCCTTGTTGCCAAGAAGGCTAACGGCATTTCGGGCTGTATAAGTAGGGGCATTGCCAGCGGATTAAGGGACGTGATTGTTCCCCTCTATTCGACATTGGTGAGGCCTCATCTGGAATATTGTGTCCAGTTTTGGGCCCTACACTACACGAAGGTTGTGGAAAAATTGGAAAGCATCCAGTGGAGGGCGACAAAAATGATTAGAGGGCTGGAACACATGACTTATGAGGAGAGGTTTAGGGAACTGGGATTGTTTAGTCTGCAGAAGAGAAGAATGAGGCGGGGATTGGATAGCTGCTTTCAACTACTTGAAAGGGGATTCCAAAGAGGATGGATCTAGACTGTTCTCAGTGGTAGCAGATGACAGAATGAGGAGTAATGGTCTCAAGTTGCAGTGGGGGAGGTTTAGGTTGGATATTAGGAAAAACTTTTTCACTAGGAGGGTGGTGAAGCATTGGAATGCATTACCTAGGGCGGTGTGGAATCTCCTTCCTTAGAGATTTTTAAGGTTAGGCTTGACAAAGCCCTAGCTGGGATGATTTAGTTGGGGATTGGTCCTGCTTTGAGCAAGGGGTTGGACTAGATTACCTCCTGAGGTCCCTTCCAACCCTGATATTCTGTGATTCTATGAACTGTAAATACAATACTTTATTTTTGACACTAAAAATAGGTGTCTATGGTAATGTCCTTTCCCAGCATCCACGTCAAATAGCCAGACTGAGTACTGGGCAGACGTGGATAGATAAGGAGGAGGGACTCAATGAGGTGACTCGATGAATAAACAGCATAAACAGAGTGGTGGAGAGAGAGAGCTGAAGCATCCATGTAGGCAGCTCCTCCCATAGATTGTTTATGACCTGTCCCCTGTGCACTTCCACGCAGGGAGCCCAAGGGACCTGGGCTCCTAGCCAATTAGCAGGTGCGTGGGTAGCCCTCTGGTTCCTAACACCCTCTCTTTCGCAGTAAAACACCACAAGTTGCATGGTCTGGGGACATCTTAGCCACAGAGATGAGGACTGGATGTGCGCCGCAGAGCCATGTTCTTAAAACTGGCCTGTTATCTCTCGAGTCAGTGGAGCACAAGTAACAGGAGTGTGTACAGTAAGAGTGCATGTGTGTGTGTGTCAGGAAGTTTTGGATATAATAAACCAGTTGTTTAAATCCATATAAAAGAGGGATGTTCTCTAGGCAGCCCATTTTTTAATTCAAATTTATTTTGCATTAAAGAGGTTTTTTGAAGCTGTTTCCTGCTGAATGTAATAAGGGAAAGGTAAATCTGCTCTGACTAATGACTGAGACTCCCGATCAGTGAAAACCGAAGTCTTTGTTGCTGTATCTCACTGACAATCGCAGTATTTTAATAATGTGCCTGCGCAATTATTCTGTGGAAAATGAAATGTCGGCTGCTCCTACATCTAATTTCCTACATTTGCTACAACTGCAGTATCCGCTCTCCCTTGGAGCACTGGTAAAAGACGCACAAGATTTGAAAGCCTCATCTATACACGATGTCTGTCTGTTATACCCAGATAACAAGGTATTGAATGGGAGATGTACACAGTAGTTTGGAAAACATCTGTTGTTATCCAATGCAACTTCATAACAGTATCCTAAATTTACACCACATCTTTCATCCTAAGTGATTTATATACTCAAGAATCATTTCATCCACTTCTGGGGTGAAACACAGCAGCTGTTTAACAAAACACAACAAAACAATGCAAAAATTTAGAACAGTAAGTGAAGAATATCTTCTCCAAATGAAACTTCAGGGGGAAATTTAGCACAGTTGTGTGTAAATACCCAAACTGGAATTTTACAAGTACATCACTGTATTTACTATCGCTGTTTTCTTGGAAAGTGACATGGAATCTTTAATGACCACAAAGACAGGACCTTGGTTTTGTGTCTCATCCAAAAAAATTGTACCTTAAGGTAGAAAATTAGTGTCACTCTCACCATGTCTGGGTACTGGTTCAGTACTGATTTAGAGGATAAAATGCCAGGCTGAATCACAAATACCATTTCCTCAGCACTTTGATGTTCCTTGGTGTTCCCCAGGCAAAATTATAATCCCACGAGAATCAAGGTACTGGATGATATGGTATAGGTTTGTGGATTTTAAGGCCAGAAGGAATCACTTACAATAATCTAGTCTGCCCTATAATCCTAATTCCCATCTCACCGTGCATAAAAATTAACTCAGTTGAAATCAGTAGAGTTACCTCACAACAAAATCAGTGCAAGAAAGAAGAGAATCAGGCCTTGGGTCCTTTTATATAGGGAGGCCACTCTGTGTGCTTATTAAAAAGCATGCACTTGCTTGTTTTTTGTTGTGTTGAGGGTTTTTTACATGACTTGTGACTGTGGAAATAAGTGATACCAAACCAAAGAACATTGTTTTCATTCCATTTTAATCAGCTATTACAAAATGGAGAAGCACTGACTAATAACACTGCTGTTTCATGCTAAACACTGTCTTTTTGTGTGTGAGCACATTAATCAGTAAACTATCTGACCTTTTTTTCTATCCTTTCATATATAGGAAACCTGACACAGTGGCTCACATGACTACACCCAACCAAATGCACGCCAATGTCATGCAGATGCTGCAGTATCTAAACTCTCAACTTCCTAAAGGCAGCCATGTGATTTTAACAGGCTTGGTAGACGGTCGCTTTCTGTGGGATCAATTACATAGCAGATACCATCCTCTTGGTAAATATCTGACCTTGTTTTTAATTTCCTAGGCATGAATCTTGAACTCCACTGATGTACATTACATGATGGTTTTAGGATTGGTGAGCCCCTGAACTCAGTGGTATTATACCAGGGTTGGATTTGTCCCGGTTCATCCAAAACTGCTGTATAACTGGCTGATCATTGTTTTTGGGGAGGTTGTTCCTGGAGCTAAACAGAGTCATTTACATGAACATCTGTCCACACCCAAATTTTAGATGTTTAGATAAAATTGGACCCAGATTTGAACAACCCCATGTCTAGATTTTGCAGAACAAACCCCAGCCAATGAAATTTTGCAAAAACAAAGTCATGCCCAATAGCTCCCAGTGAAAGTGGAGCTGTGCAACCCCAAAGTTGACAACATTAACAAGAATGTGCTTGGGCTTTTTTTAAACATAGAATTGTAATAAGGCACTTTGGGACAGTTCTTGGAATCCTCTCATTTCAGAATACATGTGAGGCTGCACCCATGACCATGGTAAGCTCTTCGGGGGCCTGTATTTTTGTTCTGTGTTTGTACAGCACCTAGCACAGTAGGGTCCTGGGCCATGACTGGGGCTCTACACACTATGGTTATGTTACTACTACTAATAATAATTAATAATTTATAAATGCACACCCTGTTTCGTGGCTTGATATTATGCCAAGCGAAGAAGGAGGCATTGCCATGAAGGGCTGCTCATGTATGGGCCGGTGGGAAACTCCCTGGAATTCACAATTTTTTGTATGTGCAGACAAGTTATGTTGCTTGGGATGTGCTTTTTGGGGTTCACCTACCCAAAATTAATAAGAAATGTAAAGTTTTGTACAAAGAGAGAGAACGAGACTGCAAAATGTTTAGCATATTCTCCTCCAAAGCCTCTGATCCCACTGAGGGTTACCGAAAGAAACTACAACATTTGCTCAAGAAACTCCCTGAAAAAGCACAAGAATAAATCCGCACAGATACACCCCTGGAACCTCAACCAGGGGTATTCTATCTGCTACCCAAGATCCATAAACCTGGAAATCCTGGACGCCCCATCATCTCAAGCATTGGCACCCTGACAGCAGGATTGTCTGGCTATGTAGACTCCCTCCTCAGGCCCTACGCTACCAGCACTCCCAGCTATCTTCGAGACACCACTGAGTTCCTGAGGAAACTACAATCCATTGGTGATCTTCCTGAAAACACCATCCTAGCCACTATGGATGTAGAAGCCCTCTACACCAACATTCCACACAAAGATGGACTACAAGCCGTCAGGAACAGTATCCCCGATAATGTCACGGCTAACCTGGTGGCTGAACTTTGTGACTTTGTCCTCACCCATAACTATTTCACATTTGGGGACAATGTATACCTTCAAATCAGCGGCACTGCGATGGGTACCCACATGGCCCCACAGTATGCCAACATTTTTATGACTTAGAAGAATGCTTCCTCAGCTCTCATCCCCTAATGCCCCTACTCTACTTACGCTACAGTGATGACATCTTCATCATCTGGACCCATGGAAAAGAAGCCCTTGAGGAATTCCACCATGACTTCAACAATTTCCGTCTCACCATCAACCTCAGTCTGGACCAGTCCACACAAGAGATCCACTTCCTGGACACTACGGTGCTAATAAGTGATGGTCACATAAACACCACCCTATACTGGAAACTTACTGACCGCTATTCCTACCTACATGCCTCCAGCTTTCACCCAGATCACACCACACGATCCATTGTCTACAGCCAAGCTCTACGATACAACTGCGTTTGCTCCAACCCCTCAGACAGAGACAAACACCTACAAGATCTCTATCATGCATTCTTACAACTACAATACCCACCTGCTGAAGTGAAGAAACAGATTGACAGAGACAGAAGAGTACCCAGAAGTCACCTATTACAGGACAGGCCCAACAAAGAAAAGAACAGAATGCCACTAGCCATCACCTTCAGCCCCCAACTAAAACCTCTCCAACGCATCATCAAGGATCTATAACCTTTCCTGAAGGACGACCCATCACTCTCACAGATCTTGGGAGACAGGCCAGTCCTTGCTTACAGACCGTCCCCCAACCTGAAGCAAATACTCACCAGGAACCACACACCACACAACAGAACCACTAACCCAGGAACCTATCCTTGCAACAAAGCCCGTTGCCAACTCTGTCCACATATCTATTCAGGGGACATCATCATAGGGCCTAATCACATCAGCCACACTATCAGAGGCTCGTTCACCTGCGCATCTAACAATGGAATATATGCCATCATGTGCCAGCAATGCCCCTCTGCCATGTACATTGGTCAAACTGGACAGTCTCTATGTAAAAGAATAAATGGACACAAATCAGATGTCAAGAATTATAACATTCAAAAACCAGTTGGAGAACACTTCAATCTCTCTGGTCACTCGATTACAGACCTGAGAGTGGCTATCCTTCAACAAAAAAACTTCATAAACAGACTCCAATGAGAGACTGCTGAATTGGAATTAATTTGCAAAGTGGATACAATTAACTTAGGCTTGAATAGAGACTGGGAGTGGATGGGTCATTACACAAAGTAAAACTATTTCCCCATGTTATTTCCCCCCCTCCCCTCACTGTTCCTCAGATGTTCTTGTCAACTGCTGGAAATGGCCCACCTTGATTATTACCTACAAAAGGTTTTTTTCCTCCCCCCATGCTGGTAATAGCTCATCTTAAGTGATCACTCTCCTTGCAGTGTGTATGATAACACCCATTGTTTCATGTTCTCTATGTATATAAATCATCTCCTCACTGTATTTTCCACTGAATGCATCCAATGAAGTGAGCTGTAGCTCACAAAAGCTTATGCTCAAATAAATTTGTTAGTCTCTAAGGTGCCACAAGTACTCCTTTTCTTTTTGTGTAAGGAACTGTGTATGCACACAATCATCCAGGGATCAACTCTGGGACTATTTGCACCAAGGGTTTAAGGCACACACCCGTATCACTAGGAGTGATTAAGGAGTACTCTAAAGGAGTAATTGCCTTAGCTCTAAGTATAAGTGGAAGGCTGTTGTAGTTGCTGGGTCCAGTCAATAGAGGAAGAGTTGATCATACTGCTAAACCAGTACAATATACCTGCAACTGATTTTGCCAAGCTCTGGGTATTAGAGCTCTTCAAAGCTTCTATGATTTCTCTCTCTCCTAGGTTCATCCTGTAAATTATTGGCACTGATATTACAGCCTGAGAAAGTTGTCCTATATAGCATATGCTACTCTAACCCTTAAAAGAACACATTTTCCTACCCCACCACAGAGTGAACAATCTCCTTTTCTATTCCACTTTGCCAGTATCCCTATATGCTTTCTTAAAAGGGGTACTTAAAGTACAGAGGTGCCTGTAACACTTCTCTTTTTTGCTAATGTAAATGCATTGCTTTGCCAAATGCATATTGATCCCAAAGGTGTTTCCTTGTAGCAGAGAGCTGATCGTCAGATGTCAGGTTTAGCATTTTGCTATCAGTTTAATCAGTGAGTGACAACGAGAGAAGTGAGCAGCCAAAAAATGCCTATAGTTCTCAGAGCAAGCAGGGCCAATGTGTGACTTGATGAATGTCAGAGGAAGTCTGCCTGGGGTTTAAGTTAGTGTTTGAATTCGCTCACCCACGCAGATGTATACATTTCCTTCTATGACAGGCAAATTGTTTCTACCTTTTAAAGATAACCTTTCTATGGTAAACATGAAAACAGTGCGTACCCAGACGCCTTCAATCTTCCTTTTGGGTTTGAAATGGCTAAATTTGTTTGGAGAGCGAAAGAAGCGTTAATGGATAAAGCATCAGTCATTCACACTGGAGATTTGAACAGGCTATTATATGACTACACTTGCACGGAGGTTGAATTGCCTGTGGAAGAAGGGGGAGACGTAGGTATGTGGGAGAATGACAATAGTTCCTGAACAATGAGACTCAGATAACTGGCATTGCAGAAAGTTCATGCTGCTGCTGCTGTCACCATACCTGGGGCAAAATTCTGGGTCTTGCAGGATATGAGTAACTCTTGTTGACTTTAGCGGGAATTACTTGAATCCTGACGGTGGAAAATAAGCTTCTATTCCCCTTACCAGTGTGAGTAGTTCTACTAGTGGGATTACTCATGCAAGTAAAGCGAACAGGATTTGATGCCTAATCTGCAAACTTTCAGTTCCTCTTAGCCTACATGGTATAAAACTTGGTAACCAGGTACAGTAGAGGGTTTCAAACAAGAAAATTGGACTTAAAATATGAAAAGCTAAACACTTCTTTTTTTCAGGTCAGCTAAATAAAGATATCACATATGAACAAGTGTATTCATTCCTAAGTTGTCTTCAGGTAAGTTTTCCTCTTCAACTGGTTAAATATCTCTTTTTTTCCTGTCTTTCCTTTCCTTTTCTTTCCTTTCCTATCACTGAATCAGTATTTTGTTTGATCACACAGATCAGTCCCTGCAATGGGTGGATGTCTTCAAATGAAACCCTCAGGAACCTCACCTCAGAGGTATGTCTAAAAAGGACAGTTTAATAATTTCTTTGGTCATCCCCTTTTTAAAGGGAGTGGTTTTGGATTGTGCTCTTGGTTTTCTTTGAAGATAAGGTCCCAAATGAAAGATATCAGTATTTTTATTTTCATAGAGATGGAGGCAAGCCCAGAAAATGAAGGTCTGGATTTCAAACACCTCTGAAGTTCAGGGCTCTTCAAGTCTGGGATCTGGGCTTAAGTTATGGAATTCAGATTTGGATTCTAGTTCTGATTATGCCCCAGACTTAGTCACATGGGACATGATTTACCATTGCACTATGACACAAATAGATGTATTGTAACCGCTTGTTCTTTAAGAAGAGAGCTTATTTAATAAAAAGCAAAGATGCCTGCTTGGAACCCATGTGAGTGAACAGGGCAAAGAGGAAAAGTAATTGTGACTACAAAATCCAACTGCCTTTATTTCAGTGGGAGCAGAAGCAAGTCCTAACGGGCCAAACTGTAAGGTCGTTACTCAGGCAAATCCCACTGACTTAAGTGCCAATTTACCTGAGCAAGAAGTGCCTGAAAACTGGATTTGGCCCAAAGTACCTTAATGTGCAGGGCTACACAATGTTGCCAATGCAGGTTTCTCTATAAATTATCCTGGAAACCTGACCCTACAACTGGCCAATGAATCATCTGAGGGCCACAAAATGTTAGCAACTTACTTTCTCTAAATCAGGGGTCTCAAACTCAATTTAGCTTAGGGCCAGTGCCAATCCTCAAATCCTCCCAGCGAGCCAATAATGTCACTCATGCCACCAAGAACTCGCCCTCCAAAACTCTGCCTCCCCCAAAACTCCTCCCACATTTCTAAGGCTCTGGGAGGGAGTTTGGGTGGGGGAGGAGGTCTGGGTTAGGGGATTGAGGTGCAGGCTCTGGGAGGGTGTTTGGGTGCAGAAGGGGTGAGAGGTTGGGCTCTGGGAGGGAGTTTGGGAGGGGAGGGGGTCTGGAGTGCAGGCTCTGGGAGGGAGTTTGGGTGCTGGGTGCAGGCTCTGGGCTGGGGCAGGGGGTGGGGGTGCAGTAGGAGGGGGTGGGGTTGCAGGCTCTGGGAAGGATGAGGGAGGAGCAGGGAGGGGTGCAGGCTCTGGGAGAGAGTTTGGGGACAGGAGGAGGTATGTGGGGAGGGATGGGGGTGTAGGCTCTGGAAGGGGGTCAGAGGGTGCGGCACTTACCTGGGGCTCCAATGCAGGGCAGGCCGGGGGGCCCACACACACTGCTGCCCCCAGGCACCATCCCTGCAGCTTCCCATTGACCACAGGGGCGCTTGGGGCAGGGGCAGCGCACGGAGGCACAGCCCTGCCCCGCCCCAGGGCCGCAGGGAGGGGCCGGCAGACAGGTGGAGCGAACAGGCAGATGCTGCTCACCTCCGCTGTGCTGCCGGGGCCCCAGGCCATTGTGAATTGCCTGGGGTGGGGGAGCGCCCAGGGGCAGCAGGTGGGGCCAAGAGAGAGACCCAGCCCCAAAACTGCTGGAGTCCCACAGGCCACACTGGGGAGGGAGATGGCCTGTGGGCTGTGAGTTTAAGACCCCTGCTCTAAATATACAAATATATTTGAGGTTCTCTCCCCTGCAGTCATGCAAAACAAATCAGTGGTTTGTCCAGACTGGCAGTTCTGGGTGTATTTGTGATAATGTTTCTATTCACTAGACAATAATTATGGCCCCAATTTTACAAAGACTTACCCACGTGGTTACCTTTATGTGCTGTGAGTAGTACCATTGATCATCAATGCATGTAGTTAAGAACACACAGAAGTCTTTGCAGGATTGGAGCCTACGCCTTTTTATAAGACAATATAAACTCTCAGTACATATCTGTTGTCCAGGAACTATTCATATGTCTGCAGGTCAACATTCTGAGCTCTTGTCTGAAAATAACTTTGTACGTTCTTACCTAAACTGTGCACATTAAATGAGATTCTGATCTCCATTACGGTGGAAGAAATCACACTGGAGATACATGAGTTAGTTGAGTCCACTGAAGTCAATGGAGTTACTCTGGATTTACTCTGCAGTAAGGGAGATCAGGATATGGCATGTAAATACTGCACCAGCAGCATGGGAAGGGGCAATGTACAGGGAAGGAGAGAACTTTGCCTATATAAGGAATTTCAATTTTCCGCAAACTGTAGGAGCGATGAAAAGGGCCTCCAAAACGAGGGTTCTAAGCCCTGGTCTACACTACAGAGTAACGTCAACGTAAGGCAGCTTCTGTTGACCTAACTATGTCAGTGTACACACTACTGCCTTGCTCCCGCCGATGTAAGTGCCCTACTACACTAACATCATAACTCCACCTCCACAAGAGGTGTAGGGTTTATGTTGACATAGTTACGGCAACGCAGTGTTCATGAAGACACTGTGTTACTTACATTGGCTGTCATTCTTGTCAATTTCACAGCTCCAAAATTGACAAGAAAGCCTAGGGCTGGTGGTGGGCTCCAGCTAGAGCCCGGCTGCCTCCCATCCTAGCTCCCCTCTCAGGGAGCTGAGAAGCCCAGACGGCTGCTCCTCACACATTGGTTACAAAAGGTGAACCCAAGTGAAGTGGTTTCAGTGGCAGTGAAAATCTCATTAATTTCTTGGCTTTTTTTCCAGAGAGCTTTACAGCTTTCCAATGTCCTGAAAGAAATAGCAAGATCTGAGATGTTTGCCAATTTTGATGTTTTCTACATGGATTTCCCACTGGGGAAAAGTAAGTTGCATTTTGTACTATTCAACAAGCATTTAGATAAGAATGAGACAAACAGCTTTAATATGCTTCTTATTTTTAGTGCTGTACAGTGAAAATAGCAGCACATTCAGCCAGCATGGACCTAGTGATAGGGCTGATGGTCACGTGAGGAGACTCTTCTTAGTTTCTCATCCCAGTTCCACTATCTCTAGGATAGACAGCGCACACAGCCCCTGAGATAGAGTGCCCCATGTTGCTCACCCGCTGGCCTCCTGGCTGATTAATAAGGGGCATTCATAGGTTTCCAAGCAATGCAGGATCTTGGATGTGTTGCGGGGGTATAAAATACAGGGGCACTGTGAAACTCTGAGGAGCCTGAGAGGTCCCACACAGGGGAAATAGCATTCAGCCTGCAGCACTCTGAACAGCTAGAATTGCACTTAGAGTAAGCAGCACTTTTAATCCAAACATCTCAAAGTGATTCACACACAATAATAAATTAAGCCTTACAAGGCATCTGTGAGGTAGAGCAGGCAAACAGGTTACTAACCATTAACTGGGTGATGAGAGATCATTCTCTGTGAGGATCCCTCAGTCCAGCAGCAGGCTTCTACCCCAGGTCCGAAGTATTCCTAGTCTATTGACCTGCAGGGCATGCTGCAGGACACATCTGTTTATGCAAGCTGCCACAGAGGTGAGCTTTGGAAAGGAATCAGATGCGTGGGTGAGAGGGAAGTTTGGTGCTCCGCAAGTGATCGAATTTTTAATGTATGGCATTTGCATCTCAACCCTTGGATAGATACCCGTTTTTCATTTTTGTACATATCTAATAATAGTAACAGAGGTTCTTCAAGCTGAGTCTCTGCACATTTGTTTTAATAATGAAGAAACTAAGGCTCAGAAAAAGTAAGCATTTACCCAAGCTCCCAAAAGCTGTTGGAGGCCTGGGCGTAAATATAGGATGGATTGGAGGGAAGGAGGCATTCCTCTTCTGTTGGGATTAGGGAGAACTCGAGGGGAGCACCAAAGGGGCAAGAGGGGCAGCATCAGCAAGAGGCATGTGTACAATTAGCTGCTTGTCCCCCTCAACTTTAAGGCCAAAATTCCTCCAGTGATTAGAGGTACTATAAGGCTGGCAAGGAAACTGAAGTTTTCCAGCTTTCCAATCCTCTGCCCTCCCCATTGACTTTCCCTCTCAGTTTAATATTTCTTCTCTATTGTGGTTACATATTGTAGAAATAGCATTTTTGTTTTTAAAATATCCTGATGTAATGCTTTATTAAAAACCTACACAATCATTTTTAAACCCCCAAAAACCTCCATGGAGTTGGCTCCTGGGCCAGATGATTCTAATAAAAAAATATTGCTGTTTATACTGTGGTACACCAGATTTTCTAGGTTGGAGTTTGTCAAGGTTCCTTCCCCACTCTGAACTCTAGTGTACAGATGTGGGGACCTGCATAAAAGACCCCTTAAGCTTATTGTTACCAGCTTAAGTTAAAAACTTCCCCAAGATACAAACTTTGCCTTGTCCTTGAACTGTATGCTGCCACCACCAAGCATCTTACACAAAGACCAGGGGAAGAGCCCACTTGGAGACGTCTTCTCCCCCCCCCCAAAATATCCCCCCAAGCCCTACACCCCCTTTCCTGGGGAAGGCTTGATAAGAATCCACAACCAATTTGTACAGGTGAACACAGACCCAAACCCTTGGATCTTAAGAACAATGAAAAATCAATCAGGTTCTTAAAAGAAGAATTTTAATTAAAGAAAAGGTAAAAGAATCACCTCTGTAAAATCAGGATGGTAAATACCTTACCGGGTAATCAGATTCAAAACATAGAGAATCCCTCTGGGCAAAACCTTAAGTTACAAAAAGACATAAAAACAGGAATATACATTCCATCCAGCACAGCTTATTTTACCAGCTATTAAACAAAAGGAAATCTAACGCATTTCTAGCTACATTACTTACTAACTAACAGGGGTTGTGAGGCTGCATTCCTGATCTTTTCCTGGCAAAAGCATCACACAGACAGACAGACCCTTTGTTCCCCCCAGATTTGAAAGTATCTTGTCTCTTCATTGGTCATTTTGGGTCAGGTGCCAGGTAGGTTATCGTAGCTTCTTAACCCTTTACAGGTGAAAAAGGTTTTGCGTCTGGCCAGGAGGGATTTTATAGCACTGTATACAGAAAGGTGGTTATCCTTCTCTTTATATTTATGGCACGGCCCCACAAATCACAGATAGGGTGAACGACGGGCTGTGATTTTTTCCTGGAGCTCTAGGAGAAAACGGAGTTAATAAGACACATGCACCTCTAAATATACTACTAACTGTATAAAGACTAACAATATTTTCCACATCTCAAGGACGATTTTAATCAGTTGATTCTGGAACAGCTTCGGTGCTATTGTTGTTCATGCTAGCTCAGGTATTCTACACATGCTGCTATCACACCTCTGATTGCAGTGTAGACATACCGTGATACTTTCTCAGGGAGTTCAGGACTGTGAGTCATCTTGTTACTCCCATGCCCCATCGAGAAAGGGACTTGTTGGAGCTAAACTATGTGATAGGATCCCCGGAGTACAACCTGGGGCTGGGGTGCCCCCTTAACTATCCAGCCTGGACTCTCTCTCTCACAATGCTTTGTTTGTGACAAGCAGCAAAGCCCTCCAGGCACTGTTATCACTCAAGCATGTGGAGCCCCGTACCCAGCTAGAATGCATGAATGCTCCCTGAGCCACCCACGAATCACCCGACAAAAGACACCAGCAAATCTCCCAAGCCCCCAGCCTTGTATCCCCAGACTAAACCATCTTGCCCTGGCCAGAAGCCTGACCTGCGTACGTTTATTACCCAGTCCACCCGTCTCTCACTGTGGAGAGGACACACACTAGCTTTTGTAAACTGAACTAAGATTGCCCAAGCACTTCAATGAAAACGCACTGTTTTAGGTAAAATATAAAACAGATTTATTAACTACAGAAAGATCAATTTTAAGTGATTATAAGTGGTAGTCACAAAAGGTCAGAGATAATTACCAAAGAAAATAAAAGGTAAGCACACAATCTAAATCTTAAACCTTATTAGACTAGGCAATATTTGGATCAAGCAATTTTCTTTCCCCCCTAGATGTTACAGGTCTTAACAAACAGGGTTTCCCTTTAAGCTTGGGAACAGTTTCCTCAGTTCATGTCTTTGTCTTCCCAGTGTTCTTGTTGCTTCCAGTGTAGGTGGGGGAGAGAAAGGCCAAAGTATGATGCTACTATTTTATATCCTCAGTCCATGTACCTGGAAAACACCAATCCAGACATGTTCTGGTGAGCTTTGCTGAGTTACAGAGTTGAGCAATCCCCCATTGTGTGATGCTTGCGTAGCGCTCCTAAAGCATTGCAAATCCCTTGTTTACAACTCCCCTGCTGATGAATGGTCACTTAACACTGGGTGTAGGAGTGGGTCACCACCCTTGTTGTTGCTGGGAACTAGCAGTAAGTTCAAACTTACAACATATTTCAGTCACAACCATAGAGCAAAAATCTCATAACTTCAGACATACTAACAATATGCGTATTTGGACAGAACAATGCATTTCAGCAGATCATGAGTTTTCATATGCTATCTTAAATGACATGCTTTGTATGAAATGTATCATAATTTTATGACAGGGATGACTAAATGGGGGTTGCTTTGAGGTACAGAATGCCAGACACTCCCTGCTGTTAGGCTCCCAGACTGTCTCCTCAGAAGGTCTGCCTGCCTTTACTCTACCTTGCAGGTTAAGCTCAGGTGCGCTCCAATCCCCAAACCTCCTTAAAATGTGTTCCCCTACAGTACCCAGCCCCTGTCAGTGGACACTCACAGAGACGACCAAGTTTGCTGTTTCCAAGGGACAGCGTATATACCAGCCTGTTATCTCAGCTGAAGATTCACCCTTTAATATATTGCACTGAGATGAACTTATAGTAAAACCAAGAATAAGTTTATTTAAAAAAAAAACAAGCACTGGGACTCAGGATCCACTTTTGGATCAGAAGCCAGTGGTTTTGAAACAATGGGATGCCCTGTGTGACAGCAGAGCTAGGATTCCAGGGTGCCTGTGGCTCAGGGGCTGTGCACGGGTTGTGCAATAGACAGACAGTGAAGTACAACTTCCAGCCAGTATTGTCATTGTGGCTTTTCTGGCAGGGGTAACTATCAATCAGAAATCGGTCCATAGGCTTATTTAAAGTAGGAGTAGAAAAAAAAAGTGAAGTGAAAATTATTAAGGGCTGGATGATCCTGTCCTGTGGAGAGAGGGCAGACAAAATTGCCAGGAAACTCTGTGAGATGAAGCTCACTGAGCTTCTCAGCTTCACAGGTCCTGGGAGGGAGCCTTGCAGATCTGGACACATATTAATGGCATCGGTCTGTGATGCCTTTGGGGTGTGTAGCACCAACACTCCCCTGCACCATGCTAGTGCAATTCTATTTGCTCCATGAACTAGTGTTCAAGGGAATGGGAGGGCTCCCTGCATCTTCTCTCCCTGCTGTGCAACCTGGCAAGGGCAGGCAGAGTCTGCCACTTAAACACTAGTGTAGCCTACAAATCTTGTCCCAGAACCACTGGTCTGGTTGAGCTGTGCTTGGTGCAGGGCCAGAGTGTGTGATACAGCCATGTAGCACCGCCACGGGAGGGGTGTATGTAATGGTCCAATGAGTTACAAAGCCTAATGCTGCATCATTGGCTAGAGATTAAATATATCCGAACAGATTCTCAGCTGGTGTAAATCAGCACCGCTCCATGGAGATTAGGGGCCCAGCACTGGTTTACACCAGTTGAGAACCTGTCCAATAGCTTCTGAAGACGTTTGAGAACATGGGATACGTGGCTGAAGGCCAATCTCTCCCCTACCCACTTTAATATCAATACAGGTGAACTCCCTTCCGTGCCAAGGAAAAGAATAAAACATGTTTTGCTCAAACACTAATTTGAATCCCAAAATGAAATGGTACCTTCAATCCAAAATCCTCACAGTATTACGCTTCCTAGGATTGGTCCGTGCCTATGCCTCCCAAAGGAAATTTTTACAAGATCCTTAATGCATAAAAAAAGATACTAACAGGAATACAAACCAAAAGGCATCATCCCTTTGCATTATATCTTTGCATCCTTGAATTATACCTCTCCTATTCCTTCTTGCCTATATGAAGACAGTAATTGTTGTCTTACTTGAGATCACATGTCCTGGATTAAAGTATATAGTATTGAGGTATGGCTGAGTAATATTGTATCACTAATGTATCCCAGATCCCTTATGAAAATGCACTGTGTATATCTCATGAGCAAATTTTTTTAAATAATATAATCGCCTAATTTTAAGAAGGACTTGGAGCACCATGATTTTTGTGTGTGTGTAATGTACAAGGAAGATCCAGAAAGTATGGTGTGTTACAAATAAGCAATACATTTTTTTTAAAATCTATCTGTTTTGCATCACTTATTCTTTGTCTGTTTAAATCAATATTGTGGGTCTGATTCTACAGATAAATCCGTGTTTGAAAAAATCTGAATCGGGCCCAAGGTGCAACAGCAGTGATTCTAGGGCAGGTTGTTGAGCCAAGCAGAAATGCTGTTTTCAAAAGGGAGATGGAGGAAGAGAATATGTTCCCTCATGATGGAATATGTGCATAATACCATTAAAAATTCTCAATCCATCATTATAAAATAAATTATTGAATTAGGAGTTGGCTAAGGCCATTTCCACTGGTCTGATGCATGATCGCCATTCAACCCTTTCCAAGAAAGGAAGCTTTTTATTCCTTCCATGGCTCTGGGGCTTACAGAACAGCACCATTTGCCTTGAATGCAGTGCTTATATAATTCAGAAAGGTTATTTTGTCAGAGTTGAAAAGGGCCACTCGCAAGAAAAGTAACTGAAAATGACATTCTGTTCCTGAAGACATCAACCCAACTGTCTACTGGTACAGTCTCTTTTTCCAAGCAGAAATGTCTTTATTTTTGGCTTTGCTGAAGATGCTGTTGATGTAAAATGAGGGAGTGTTAAATATTTCACAGTGTCACTCACTACAGCAGCATATTTAGTTGGAAGGCAAAGTTAATTGTTTTACAATCATTTATGTTCAAAGAACTTCCCTGTATAAATACATTGGATAAAAAAATAAAGGCTTAAATACTACCCTACCGAAAGGGGAGTGAATGCGGTATTGGCTCTGCACTATTTCATAAATTAGCATAATCTTTATGCACAGCCGTTGTTTGCTAAAAATACTCTATCTGATGTGGCATGAAGGGGATGTGATGTGTGTGTGTGTTTAATCCTTTGTGATTATGTGATTGACAGTTGCTGATGAGTGGCACAAACTAGGAGGAGAAAGCTGGCAGCTGATAGAACCTGCTGATGGATTCCATCCTAGTCAGGTAAAATAAAATGTGGGGAAAAAAGGGGCGAAGTTGTTTAGGTTTTCAAAGACTCGTGCTTCAAACTCCCTGGAACCTCAAGTTCAAATCTCAGGAGGGGTTGTCAGCCCGACATCCTTCTAAGATGAGTACATTGCGTTCCCTTGTGTTTGGAGGACAGATTATAAACTGAGGTTGGTTCTGCTCTGCATTAAAGATACTTGCGTCCTTGGCCAAAGTTTCCCTGCTTTCCCATGTAGTTCAGAGTGCCATGAGTCTGCATAATGCCCCCGAATAGTTCCATTGCAGTTGTACTGTGTTGTATACTGTAGTTGGAAACCTTCAGTCTCAATTTGCTGCTTTCCTTCACTTGTATGTTGTTCATTGAGGCAAAGACTGGGTCTGTGTACACAGCAGCTTGGAGGTGTAGCGATAACACACTAAAAGTGTGTATGGCACCACAGGCAGAGGATCAAATTAGCCAGCTGAGTACAAGCCCGCCTGACCACTGGGTACGTACTCAGGCACCTAGCCTGAGCCAACGTCCATGCTACCATGGTCACTGCTATTTTAGTGCACTAGCTCAAGCACAGTTCATGCGTGTATGTCTACCCGAGCTAGGAGTTACACCTCCCAGCTACAGTGAAGACATACCCTTACACGTGTGCTTCACTACTACCCACATGCTTCAAGTTAAGCACATACATGAAATTTTGCAAGCTCAGGCCCTAGTATATTAAGCTACTCAGTTAGGGCGAGTTTGCGCTCCACTGCCTCATGGATGCACAATGGGGAGGGGGCACAAGAAGCCTTCCACCTCATTTCATGTTTGATATCCAGGAGCTGGCCACATGGAATTGTCTTATTCCATATCTGTAAGAGAGCATAGTTTGGCATTTAAAAAAAATGATCTAGAACAACTTTCTCTTTGCTGGTTTCTTGGCTTTCAAAAATCCACAAGAAGTAAAATATCGGCAAATATTTCCAGCATTGCTCCCGAGTAGGACTAGCTGCCACAGTGCACAAACGCTTCCAGTGCTGCAGCTGCAACAGGCCATGGCAGATCTCCCAGCAGTCACTGCCTGGCATGAATATTAACTGTTAGCAGCCATCTCCTCTGGCGTGAGTGAATAGTTCTGAACTGCCCCTTGTCAGTGGCAAGACTCCTGTTCTGTGCAGTGGCCTTAGGGTCCTGCCTTATATGGGGCCAAGTTCTGTGGTCTTTCCTTAGTTTATATTTGGTCCTTAACTCAGGCCAAATTCCACTTGTCTCTATAGGAATTTGCTTCAATAAGGACCAACTGCCAGATTTTTAAAGGTATTTAGGTGCCTATCTCCCATGGCTTTGCATGGGAGTTAGGCACCTACTAGGAGTATTGCCTAACTACCTTTAAAAATCTGGCCCCATGTACAAACTGAGTAAAGGCCTCTGGATTTGTCCCATAGGTTTTGTAAAGGGATTTGGGACCCTTAAGGATGAAAGGCTATATAGATGTAAAATATTATTGTGATTATTTTATTAGACGGAATTAGGTAAAATCAAGCCATAGTCCCATTAATCATCACATACTTTAGAGATGGATTTAGAAACATTTGCACTCCTTCCTATATTAGAAACACATACCCTTGAACCATAGGCAGATCAGCTATTGGAATGTCTGACCTATTCTCCAGACTGGTTGTGGCAGCATGTTGAATTTTGGTCACTGCCTGAAGGAATTGAGGGTTATTTTCCATGGTGGTGTTTCTGTGTCAGATAAAGTTGACGGGACACTATGGCAAAGCCACTGCTAGGAGTATTGCTTTCAAGGGCATTACTGCCTACTGTGATGGCATTCAGTATGGTGGCCCTGGTTAATCACAGAATATATGTGAAGTACCCTACAGGGGGTGGGAGATTTGAACACCAGTCCATCCCTAGTTGTAATACAGCCCAATATTCTCAAATGTTGCTGTTGGCCATGCAGTGAGGGCTGTGAGTGTTAAAGTCGTATTAGATATTACAGGCCTCATCTATTTTTTATATCCGTAATAGACAGCTGAGGCAATAGACAAGCATCTCTCTTTCCAAGTTAAAACAGACTCCTGCTAGAAGTGAGTCTCCTTTGCAGCAAAAAGAAAAGGAGTACTTGTGGCACCTTAGAGACTAACAAATTTATTAGCGCATAAGCTTTCGTGAGCTACAGCTCACTTCATCGGATGCATCCGATGAAGTGAGCTGTAGCTCACGAAAGCTTATGCTCTAATAAATTTGTTAGTCTCTAAGGTGCCACAAGTACTCCTTTTCTTTTTGCGAATACAGACTAACACGGCTGCTACTCTGAAACCTGTCCTTTGCAGCAGACATTCTTGCTTGGCTAACAGTACAAATAGCTTGTCACAAAAAAGTACCATCTCAGAGCCTAATGTAGTGGGGAAAGCTTGGAATGGGCTCATTTTTCACGGCAGGACTGTTTGAATGAAACATTTGCAAAGCTTGGTGAACTATTTGAGGTTAATAGGCCTGTTGTTTTTTAGTTGGCAACAGCATTGAAATAACAAATTACAGTCCAAAGCCTTGGATCTGACTGAGCTGTGCAAAGAGCAGAACCTGGGGCTTCAGGGCAGAGCAAAAGTGGTATTACATCACCTTTATGCCTTCTTATCCTGAGGCTCAGCAGAGGTTGCGCCAAGTTACCCCTAACTTCAATGGCTGCCAAAGGGCCAATAGTAGCATCCATGGATTGCCGGAGTGTATCAGTGCTCCAGGCCCCTTTTCTCCTGCCCACACTCCCTATGCTGTGAAGATGACAGAGTGAGCTACAGTAGCTGCATGCCACTAGGTGATTCTCATCTGCAAGGAGAGTTGTCAGCTGGCCACTTAGGGGACAGCTGTAAATCGGTTTTGTGCTACTGGGACATTAGAAAGTAGCTATTAACGGGGACCAGGATCTGGCCAGAGTTTAGACTTCTGTTTGGATTATTTCTCTCACCTCTACCATTAGCCTTTTGCAGCTCTTAAAGTCTAGTGCTCATGCTGTTAGCATGATGAGGAGGGCTTCGCAGTCTCTTTTTCTCTTATTTTCCAGGGGCCTGATCCGCTTTCATAGAACTGGAAGGGACCTAGAGAGGCCATTTAGTCCAGTCTCCTGCACGTGTAGCAGGACTAATTATCTAGAACAGAGGTGGGCAAACTACAACCCGCAGGCCACATCCAGCCCACGGGACTGTCTTGCCCAGCCCTTGAGCTCCTGGCCCAGGAGGCTAGCCCCCAGCCTTTCCCCTGCTGTTCCCCCCACCCGCACAGCCTCAGCTTGCTGTGCTGCCAGCACTCTGGTCCACTGCTCCTGCTGGGAAGCACTGTGGCATGGCTGCCCGTCCTGCCGCTCTGAGCGGCACGGTAAGGGAGTGGGGGGGTTGGATCAGGGGCAGGCAGTTCTGAGGGCCAGTTCTGGGACAGGGAGCGGTTGGATGGGGCAGAGGTGGTCCGGGGACAAAGAGCAGGGGGGGTTGAATAGGGGGTGGGAGTGCCGGGGGGCCTGTCGGGGGCAGGGAGGTAGAGAGGCATCAGGACGGAGGGGCCGGAGAGGGGAAGTCTTGGTCTTGCTCCTAATATATTTGTAGAATGTTTTCTTGTTACCCTTTATGGCTCTGGCTAGTTTGAGCTCATTTTGTCCCTACAGACTTGTGTTATTTGTTTATATTCATCCTTAGTAATTTGACCTAGTATCCACTTTTTGTAGGACTCTGTTTTGATTTTTAGATCACTGAAGATCTCATGGTTAAGGTGCCTATTTAAATTATCAAACCCCAACTCAACTGTGACCTAACCTTGCAGGTGTCTAAATCCCCTAGGTGTCTACATTTCTGCATTCTCCCACCTCTGATGCCTGCACAGCCCAGTCTGGTAGATGTGCGCAGGGGCCATCCAATGCAAAGGAAAAAGAGGACACAGATCAGAAATGGGGCTCACAATATTGTATGTCCTTATAATCATCATCTTTTAGACACACCTGGCTCTCTCCCCTTCAGCTCTGCCATATCTCACGTGTCTTCTTAGACGATATTTGGAGCTGGAATCCTGGCTTTGTACAGCACCTTGCACAAATCAGCTCTTTAGGCAAAAGTGTTACAACTAGCTCTAACGATAATGCTTAAGCAGAGCTGGTGGGGGAAGCACCCAGATTTCTTAGCTCTCAGTTCTGAGTGATAGCCAAATGGTCATCCTTCTCCTGCCAACCTATCCTTTCCCATAAACAATCTGGGCTCAATTTTCAAATGTAGGCATCATTACTGCAAACAGTTAACCATGTGATTAGCACAGGCAGCAGGTAGCTAAGGCTAATGAGGGTTCAGCCTCTTCTCCCCCCCCCCCCCGAATCTGAGCCACTCCTGTACACTTGCCCGCTTGGCAGGTTGAGCGCCAGCTCCAGAGAGCCAGGGCCTTGATGCTGAGCTGGCTGGGTCCCCAGCCGCAGGATGATCTGGAACAATCCCCAGACCGAGGTAGCAGGAAGGTGAGATGAGTCCACGGAACCCCAGTGGCGATTCAACCCCTCCCAAGCACAGATCGGGTTGGTGCCAGCAAGGGAGACAGAGGGAGGACTGAGGGGCAGGGGAAGGGGCTGCTGAGGTAGGAGCAAGATACAAACACAGCCAGTTGCAGCCACTGCTACTGCCACACAGATTCCTGCCATAGACACCTGTGTGACAGGGTCCTCAGAATACAAACTGGACTGTGGGACCACTGAGCCCTCCAAACCCTAGGCTGCCCCTCACACTGTGGTGCTAATATCAAGCTAAAAGCCTCTGACAGGCACTGCACTTACACAGCCATCCACAAACAGTGACACACCAAACTGAGTTACATGAATGATCTCCCAGCCATTCATAAGCCATAAATAGAGAGGCTTCAGCCAATGTCCCACCTCAGAACCGTAACGTCTTGCGCTGCTCAAGGACCCCTTGGACAGTGCAAACTTATTAACAAGTTCATCACTTCTTCATAGGAAAGTGGACATGCACCAGCCTTCGTTTTTGATTGAAGTGCTAGGGGAATCTCAGCTCAACACATTTTAGGTAAAACAAAACATTTATTAACTACAGAAAGATAGATTGTAAGTGATTATATAAGTAGCAGGCATCGAGAGCAGAGTTGGTTACCTAGGAAATAAAAATAAATTCACAATCTAAACTCTAACCTAGACTAAGCAAGACTTGAACCAAACTGTCATCCTTCCAACCTGGAACCAATCTCCCTAAGTCAAAGTCTTTATCTTCCAGATTTTGAGATGGGGGGAGAGAGGCCAAGTGATGATGTCTTCTTCCAGAGGCTAGAAAGATCCTTGCTGTGATGTGGGTTAGTCTGCCCAGCCCCGTGGAATATCTACCTTCTCTGAGAAGTCTCAGGGATAGTGGACTCTTCTTGATGGGCCATTAACAATGTCTGGGTCCTCCTTTGTTGCAACTGAAAGGCTGACTGTGGGCATTTCCCAACCTTGCAACATATTTCAGTAGCACATAAAGCAGTACTTCCTAACTTCACTTACAATGATACAACAGCACAATCCAACAGGATATTAAGGTTCAACAGATCAAGACTTTTAAAATGATACCTCACAAGGCATGCATTGTACCAAACATAGCATAATCAGAGCATAGGGGTAAATATGGGGGTTCCAGGGTGCTACTTTGAGGTACAGAATTTTCACTCCCTGAAAGGGCTTAAGTGCCACTTTCAAGCAAGTGTGGAAATGCACACCCTAATTCAAGTGCCCAAGTTTTTCATTTGGGATCCACCTATTAAGAAAGTAAATCACTCTTATAGAGACTTTACCTAAGTTGCAATGTATTTTTCCAAATGTTGAAGTGGGAACTATAGAGGGTGAGATTGTGAAAAGCACTCAGCTGTGGCCTATCTCTGCCTCTACTGCAGTGGGCACAGTCAGGCCAAGGCTAAGTGATTTTGAGAATCCCATCCTTAATGTTGTCTTGTGATTCATTCCTTCAGGGAAGTTACATCAGGCTGTATTTATACTGTAATTTTTTTTGAGAGTTTTTTAAAAAAGACAGTAAATACCATTATTTTCCTTTAAGCTCCCAGAATCTGTTTTACTAGAAAAATCCCACTAAAAGTCATTGCAAGGCCTACGTAGCTTTAAGGGCAATGGTTGTTTTAAAAGCAGCCGATTACTTTGTACATATGACACGACCATGCATTTCAACAGGCTCCTATAAAAACAAAACCGTTATTTGTTTCATGAATCTACAAAAAAAAAATTCTAAGCCCTGAGTCACAATCAGAGCCTGTATGAGATGCTCTAGAGGATTTCTAATGATTACGTACAGGCAGGAAAACACAGCTTTAGGGTGATTAGAGTCTCCCTTAAGTCATGACAAAATCCATTTTTATGAGAAAGACAAAGCTAAAATGACATGTGGACAAGTTATGTAATTAAAATTAAAGGGAAATGTACCCTGCCCCAGCTCTCAGCAGCTCGACCAAACAAAAAACAAAAAAACCATGCACGGCCAGATCCCCACTGGTGTAAATTGGTATAGCTCCCCATTGAAATCAGATAGTATACTTTTCTGCAGTTGTAGGTTCCTGGCTGACATCTGACCCTTCTGGGTCTCTGCTCATCTGGCAGGTACTTAGTAGCACATGCAAAATGCAGTTGGTGATCTTCTTAGCCATTTGATTTAGGTACAAACAAATGTCCACAACCTGCTGCTAGAATTGGTACTCTTGTTGGCTTTGAAGAAAACCAAAAATGATCCAGTGCTGAGATTCTCATCCCCAAAGCGGCCTTTTTGGTCAGAGTTGAAGCTCATTGGTACCACAGTGTCAGATCAGTTGAGTGCCACATCTTGGCCACTCACTAGACTGCTGTGAGGGGACTTAGGGTATGTCTATACTACCCGCCGGATCAGCAGGCAGCAATCGGTCCAGGGGGGGTTGATTTATCACGTCTAGTCTAGACACGATAAATCGACCCCCCAGCGCTCTCCCGTCGACTCCTGTACTCCACCACCGCTAGAGGTGCAGGTGGAGTCGATGGGGGAGCGGCAGCAGTCGACTCACCGCAGTGAAGACACCGCGGTGAGTAGGTCTAAGTACGTCAACTTCAACTATGTTATTCATGTAGCTGAAGTTGCGTAACTTAGATAGATTCCCACCAGTGTAGACCAGGCCTCAGACACCAGATCCCATATGTTTTAAGCTTCTTGAGATTGAACAAAGTCCAGTCACTGCCATGGGTTCCCTAGGCACACTCATGGGGTGTAGATCTTCTATCTGACATACCCTGCTGGGAGCTTAGACCACAAGGCCCACTGCCCAATCTGGCACCAGGTCACAGCCCTCAGATTACTACCTACCTCGACAGCTTAAACATAACCTCTCCCAAAACTCCACCTGCAGTTGTGAACCTTCTGGTTTTACCAGCTCCAGGGGCCTCTGATAAGGTAGACTCCTGTGCAAAGTCTCTATGTGGCCTATGTTTAACACAATGGTTCTCAAACTGGTGACCCCTTTCACATAGCAAGCCTCTGAGTGTGACACCCTCCCCCCCTTAAATATATTTTTAAAAGTGTTTTTAATTTATAACAGCATTATAAATGATGGAGGTAAAGCAGGGCTTGGGCTGGAGGCTGACAGCTCACGACCCCCATGTATTAACCTCGCAACCCCCAGTTTGAGAACCCTGAGTTTAACACATTATTGCTCTCCCTTTAATAGCACAAGACACCAACAGATTCACACAAAAATAACCTACCCTCATTGCCCTGTCTCAGTTTCCTCACCACCCCAGACCATTCATTGCGCTGGAGTCAGGGGAGCCATCATTTGTGTTCTGAACAACTGAGCCTTCTTTTCCCAGCTTGTCTCCTGTGACCTCATCTGCTCCATCCCCTTCTCCTCTCCTGCCCAACCTTCCCAGGGCTCTTTCAATCTCATGGGTAGGTGACTCAAGGAGCAGCCTTGACAGGTGATCACAAGCCACTAGCAGGTGCCAAGTGTCCTTTCCCCTGATAAATCAGGTTTCAGAGTAGCAGCCGTGTTAGTCTGTATTCACAAAAAGAAAAGGAGGACTTGTGGCACCTTAGAGACTAACAAATTTATTTGAGCATAAGCTTTCGTGAGCTACAGCTCACTTCATCGGATGCATTGCGTCTCTAAGGTGCCACAAGTACTCCTTTTCTTCCTGATAAATCAGTATCCTCAGTGGGAGCCAACCTGTTGCCCAGGATGGTGGATGTAGAACAGAGGACCAGCCTGGGTTAATGACCCTGTGTTGTCAACCCTGTACCTCTCAGAATTTCAGTCCACCGCGGAGATAACTAGCCTTTGCAGTTAAAATGAAGTTTGCAGCTTGTAAAACAATGTACACAGAGTTCAGTTTCTCACAGAATCCATAAATTGTAGAGATTCTCCCAAACATCAGGCAAAGCAAAATAGAAACACTCATGCTAGCCTCTGTTCACCTGTTCTGTGAAGAAATGGACTTCAGTCTTCTGGGCCATCATTAAAAGTGCCTTTCACAGATACAGAATTTAAAAAAAAAATCCTTTAAAACAAAAATCTCCAAAGCATTGGGATTTTGAGCCTACTCTGAAACATCTGTGTTGGACAAGCAATTTGGTCCCATCATCTCACCATCATCTTTAATGTAATGGCTTTGTTAGTCCTATTTTAGTCTTGTAATTATAATCAATGCAACAGTGGATCTTCTGAGATGAAAGTAAAGCAACCGTATAATCAAAATGAAGAGGTAGAATTGTAGATCAGAAATTATGGTTTTAAAAAAAAAAGCATTAACTGCATATGAAAGAACTTTTGTTACAGAAGAGTCAGACTGAAATAGAGCTACTTTAAAAAAAAAAAGTGTTTTTTTGCACTGAAGTTGTATTGTTTATCAAATCACCCTCTTGCCCTTCTACAGTGTTTAAGCAGCCACTTTGGGAAGACAGTCACTCTGCTAATGAAGGGACTAATTAAGACATATGTAACTAATCAATGCAGTCTTCATGCAAAGGGACTGGCAATCAACCAGCACCACTCCTGAAGTAGCACTTGCTGGTTTGATCTCATTTTCAGAGGAGCTGAGCACCTGCGGTTCCCATTGACTTCAAGGGGGGTAAAAGGGATTTGCAAAAGCACCTGACTGATTCAGGCACAAAAAGTCCTTTGACTTTCAACAGATTTTTGCTTTAAATCCTGAAGGTGCTTTTGAAAGCTCCTCTAAGAGTGTTCACTACCTCTGAAAAATCAGGCCCAGTTTGTTTGTTTGAAATAGCAGCTCACTGAGAAGGCAGCAGCTATACGAGGCTGTAGCCTGCAACAGAATATGCTGCCTTGAATGCAGCAGAGTGGACTAGATGACCTAGTGAGGTCCCTTCCAGTCCTATACTTCTGAGGTTCTCTGCTTGAGACTTGCAGCCAATTTACCCATTTTTTCATACCTCATAATAATCTGAAAGCACATCTAAAAATGAATTTTAAGTAGCTGCTGCATAGAGCTGTCTACAGGTACAAGCAGCCTAGATTACTTTCCTTCTCTGATGAGTGGCTTGAACAAGACAGTTTCATTCAAGTGCTTGTTTAATCTAAGATTAGAAAAACCTGCAAAAATAAAGGCTACCAGCTAAACCTGCTTCCAATTACAAGGACCAGTCACTTTCCTCAGGTCAATTGCATCTTAGATCTCATACCAGGAACACCACTTCCGCCCAGCTCCTTGCTGTGCCTAGGAGTTGGACTGAATGACCTTGCCCCAGTAGTACCATCTCTTCTCTTCTATTCCAGATTTGCTTTACTTCCTCACAAAAAGAAAATATTGCACCTGCTCACTGTATAAGTGGAACTGACCTGCAGGTGTAAGGAAAGCAGGATTCTGCCCATCAGAGTGAATGCTCTTGGGGGCAGGGACTGTCTTTTTGTTCTGTGTTTGTACAGCACCTTGCACAATGAAGTACTGCTCCATGCTGAATGCTCCTAGGCACTATGATAATACATATAAAAACAATAAGAAACTGACAGTATTTATGTAAACTGTTTGCAGATTACTTCAGCCCTGGGGGCACGCATTATCTGGCAGAAGGCACTAAGCGAATGGCCCCATGTGCTTGGAAAGGAGAATCCCTTCAATAAACAGATTGAAGGTATTTTCAAAGATCAAGGGGGACACTGAGTTCAACATTGCCTGAGCCATGCAGCACTATCTATTCTTACTAGTGTCTTCCAGGCTGCAAAGAAAAGAAACAAAGCCAGCCTCTTTTGGCCAGATGACATAAGAGCCATCTTTCCAAAAAGTGTTGCACCTCATCTGCAAAGCTACATACATGAGTAACCTAGGCTTTAGCTATGGTTATGTACAGAGTCATGAAAATGAATCAATGGATGTTTACCAACAGGACTATTTAACCACCTCAATCTACAACAGGGCTTTCTCTGCCTCTAGTAAATTGAAGAAGCCTACCTCAGGATTTCTTTGGTGATCTCCCTGTGGATGACTTTGAGTTTTTGTTTGATCGGATTAACCATTCATTGATGTTGCCATAAATTGTATATAATGGTTTGTATGGCTGTGTCGATCTTTTATTAAAACTGCTATTTGCTTATTAAAAATGTGCCATGGATGACTATGAAACAGAATTTTGATTTGCTTGGCAGCGCTAAGTCAATCTGATTGAGCAGAGGTGTTTCCCCTGCCCCCATTGATAGTATGTAGGGTCCATCTTGACAACCCTTTATGCATCTGGAAAAAAGATATAGTTAAACTCTTTAAAAAAGTAGTATTATTTACACTATTTGTGAGTTGTCAAAGTCACACAAAAATACTGGGGCCAGCCTGCAGCCTTTACTCACATGAAGCTTTTGAAGCTAAGAAGGGGTCAGTTCAGGTTAGGACTCTATATACAAGTGATAGAGGGTTGGATCCATTGGTAGCAGTGACATCACGGCAAGCAGGTAAATGTAGCAAACAAAAACAGTTACAAAGTTAGACTTTGCATAAACTTTTAGCCCTAATGAAGAAGAGTTCATGCCCCTTATTCCATTCCTTATACCAATCTATACATGAGCGGTGCTAGCCAGTAGGAAAAATCTGTTAAACAAGCATACTTAGGTCCACATAATATAGTTAAAGCATTAAAGAATACAGCCTGTGATCAGATTGTAAGCACTCTGGGGCAGGGACTGTCTTTGTTCTCTGTTTTGTACAGTGCTTAGCACAATGGAGTCCTAGTTCATCATGGAGGCTTCCAGATGCTACCGCAATACAAATAGTAGGCAATATGGCCTAAGCCTGCAAGCTTCCGAGTGCACTTAACTCATATTGAAGTCAGCGTGAAGTGAGGCTGCTCAGTACTGCAGGTAAGCTGGGGGTGAGTTGTAACTACTGTGTCTGCTGCTATTAACTGAGCCGTCAAGCTGGCAGGCCACAAACCCCAAATTGGCTGTGGGTTCTAGCCTTAGATTTCAGCAAACCAAGTATGTAGGGTAAACTCATCAGACACTAATACATCAGTCACAGACAGGCCCCTTATCTAGCTTATTACCTAGGCAAGCCCGCCTTTATGATGGATGGTCCCTTACACCAAAAGAAAAAAAAACAACATTATTCCCAGTCCTAAAGGACCAGTCACTTACCCCAGGTCAATTGCATCTTAAACTCTTGTAGCCAATCCTTGAATTAATTAGGAGAAGGGAAGTTTTTTACAAGGTTAAACATACACAGTGGTTTGCAACCTATTTACCAGTGTGGACTGCAGGTTGAGACCAGCAGCAGACACACACTGGCCCACCCAGCCCTGTGCTGCTAGCATGCCCCTTTCTCTCAGGGGCAGGCCCACGCCACGTACCACACTGACCTCCTGCACAACACCCCCATCCCGATTCCCTATGCCCAGTGCCACCTCTACAGACCCCCAACTGCACAGCGCCCTGCACAAACCACCCCACCCATGGCCAAGCTCCAACACAAACCACCCAGTGCCCCCTACCCCCTCACTGCCCACAGCTCCCCCTCCAAACCCACTCTCCCACGCCCCACTGGGAGGTGACTGTGTCTGCTGGGGATCACAGTGGCCCCTCGGAAGAGATGCGATCAGCCAGGTTGGCGCAGGAGCAGGGCTTGCCCAGGCAAGGCGCCCTCAGGACCCACTTACCCAGCAGGGCACCTTACATTGGACTGCTGAGCTCTTCCCCTGCCACAGGGGGCTGCTTCGTCTTCGCTGCTGGAAGGAAAGCTCCAGCAGGACTGCGTGCATTGGTGGATTAGCTAATGGGGCCCATGCCTGGAAAAACGTTAGCCCTGCCCTGCTCCCCGGCAGGAGTGCCGGGGGAAGCCCAGTGCCCAAACTGCAGCTGCAGCCCTGGGACGGGAGGAGCCGTCTCCCAGCCTCAGGGCAGTGGCTCTCACCCTTGCTACGGCCCTGGGACCATGGCGGCGGGGGTGATGGTGGTAGGGAGCAGAACTTCTCTGGTCTCGGGCCACAGTGGGGGGGGTGCAAATGGGGGAGGACCATGAGTGGAACAGGGGCAGGGGCCACAGGAGAACGGGCAGAATGGGTATGGCTATGGGCAGGGCAGTAGGCAGAAGGGGTGTGGAGCCCCCCCTTGCTCTGGCCCAGGGCCCCACAAAACTTTAATCTGCCTATGGCCATGTGGTGCTGTCTCCCACCCCCGACCAGACCAGAGTGGGAAACTTTTGAGCACACAGCTGGACCCCAGCAGCGCTCCAATTGGGCTGCATGCAGCCCACAGGCCAAGAACCACTGACATACACACAAATGTGTCAGTTTTATGTTTCTAAAGGGAATAGAAGCTTCTTTAACAAGCAATCGTGGGTATAATAGGCCAGAGGAGGCCAATAGTCCTCCCCAAACAGGATGCAGCACACCTCCCTTTGGCCTTACCCACACTACATTCCCCAAGGCCCTGCTCCCACCTCCTGCTCTTCCCCATGGCCCCACTCACACTGCACCTCTTCCTGCCCCTCCTACCTCTTCCCCTCCCTCCCCTCATGCCTTTTTACTCCTTGAAAGGCCAGGGAGGAGGGGAGAAACAGGACTGTAAGGGGATGGGGGTGGAGAGGAAGGGGCAGGACAGCCCCGCAGGGAGGAGGTGAAGAGGTTCAGGTGGCAGGCAGGGCACCTTGGGGGAGGGGCATGAGCAATGGGCAAGCCTCAGGGGGTAGGGGGCAAGCAGGAATGGGGCCTGGGGTGAAACCTCCAGGGCAGGAGGCTGAACAGGGAGTAGGACCATGGTCCAGGCACTGATAGGGAGCCTCCAGCACTCCAGCCCAGCCTCCCCAAGTGCAGGAGTCACATGCCACCCATCTGAGCTATATACACATGTCCTTTAAGTCTAATCCAGGCTAAAGACTGGGGCTCTCTTGCTTATACCTAGAAAACCTTGCCCTCAAGCAACAGCCAGCTACAGTTCCTTCATGTCAGGGCTTTTATTTTTATTGCTCCCCTACCCCTGCTTTGAGTTGCAAACTTAGCTGGTGGGGAAAAAAGCAATCAAAAACACTTTTGTCCTCTGATGTTCGAGAATAGTTTGTTTGGAGTCAAGATGCGTTTCCTGTGGGACATGACTTAACACCTTCTATTGGAAGCCAGCATTTCACTCTAATTATCTCTTTCCTGTCTGGTGATTTACAAAGGCTTATAATTCAAACACTTAAATAGACTAATAAAATTAAAATATCCATTCCCATTTAAACCACTTTTTTCCCCGGTCCTCTTGTCACACTCACTGGAGGTGCTACAGTCAGCAGCCCCGATTCAAAGCACATGGGAACAAATTTAGTTAAAATACAATAATTCCTTTTTTAAAAAAATTAGTTGCTTTCAAGCCCCTCAAATAGCTTTTATAGTTCACATTTAAGAGGATTAAAGAGAAAAGTCACTGAAATATAACCACTGAAAATTTAAACTGTTCACTGATAAACTAATGAAACATGTTTCTGCTCACTGTAAGCCTACATGACTCAGTTGCCCCCTGGATTGTATTTAAAACCCATCATCCAGGTCAGCTTTAATACTAAAATAAATTAATGCGAGTAGAAAGGCAAAACTGTGTGTTACGAGAATAAGTATTTTATCACCCAGGTTGATTGACCAATACCCTTGAGTGAGTTAGAGTTTGGATCTCCTGCCTAAGACGACATTTCTCACATCAGCCTGTCATGGGATCTGAGTGCACCATGTATTTACAGACTAAAATTTAGAAATGCACTATTTTTCTCCTTCCACCAATAAAGCTAAGCTTCCTTTGTACAGTAAGACCTACTCTATAGATATCAGTTTTCCAAAGTTTTAAAAACACTTCCATACACACAAAATTTTGGATCCAATCTCTTGCTGTTTTATTAGGGCTGGAAGCTAGCTATGGAAGGATGGGAGTCCCTGGCTTTCTGTTGGGACAGAGATCCCATTTCTAGTTTTAGAGTTGCAAGGTATCAAATATACCCATCACTGTGCAGGAATTATGTTGGCAATAGAAGGCTTTTAAGCTGCTCAAGTGTTTGGACTACTTGCAGTTCAAAAAGGGATTGATTGTGAACAGCATGCAAATGAAGTGGTCAGTAGTTCAAAATAGAGTCCAAAGTTTATTTCAATAAAATTTAAATTCACAGATAGGCCTGATAAAAAAAAGCAGGGGGGGGGCAGTTTTCTGTAACTTGCATTGAATTCTGAAGTACCTACATTTCATGTGTCATCAGCTCCATTACCCTCAGCTTGGGAGGTCTCTCTTGACGCTGCTTTGAGCATTGCTTATGGTTTTGAGTGTGTCCATCACTGGTGGCCAAGAGTCTTTCTTTGCAATTTTCCTGGAAGCTGTTCACTTGTGAAAGAAGATAGGTGCATAAACTTGGAGACTATGCTCTATCTGGATAGAGGACTTTAGACACTGGAAGTTCAAGCTTCATGCTGCCCTGCCAACTTGCTTCAGTCCTGACCAGGATGGACCACTGCTAGTCTCCATACCCAACACTTGGGCTCTGATTAAATTGCCAGGAGGGTAGAGGTCTGTAGCATGATTACTTGACCTCTGAACTGGAGTGAATGTACCTAACAAACAGACCAGACAATTGTCAGATCACTACAGACTTAGTATGGTATGGACCAGACATCAACAATGCATCTTGTTTTCTATATACAAGTCAGTCTTCCCCACCACTGAGCACAACCCAATCCACCATCTGTATATGGACTAGAAGCCCTGAAATGTTCTCTTCTCCCCCACCAATCCAAAGTTTACTTCTATTACTGCAGACGACCCATTTCTGAGAAGCTTACTCAGTGTTTTTATTCTTTACATAAAGGGAATAAAATAAATCTTAATACATCATTCTGAAATATTTAAAGACACAAAAAAACTAGATTCAAGAGCGATAGTACAAAATGACAGGATGAAAGGTATGGGTGACAGAATTTAGTGTTTCAAGTGTAAAATTTAACAGTTTATAGCGATTTAAAAGTACACTACTGCACTCGCAGTAGTGCTATAGTACTTTACACTAAGCCCAGTGGAAAGCTTGTGAACATTGCATATTTGGACTTTAACTGAGTAGTTCTGCCATTTTACTGATGGCCTGAAGTACAGAGAGTTTTACCTGCACCTACAGCAAACTCTATGCTATTACTTATGGCCAGAAAACTATTAGTTGGTATATAGCAGCTTTGTTGAGTTTTATTAAAAAACAATTTTACAATATATTTTCCTGGTGCTCAAATGCGGAATAGTGAGAATTATAGTCTGTACAAATCATGAGATTCCAGAACCACACATTTGGGCAGTTTGAAACTAAATTTATAAAAACCCTAGTAAAATATTCAAGACATTTTATTTCTATGAAAATGTGCAACATACTGCATACATAATTCAACTCCTGTAAACCACATAGTGTGTGCCATGCACTTGTCCATAAACTGGTTTGTATAAGAAATGGCAGACAAGATTAAGAATGTAAGAAACAAATAGTTATGGATGTATCTGTACATTTTTTGTTCTGCTCACAAGTAGTTTCCACAAGTGAAAGTTTATACTGCGTGCTGTAAAGTGCACAAAACTGGCAACTTTTATGCCTAAGGAAAAACTACTAAAAACTTCAAAGCATTGAAGTTCCTTCCTGCTTCAGCACTCTACCTAGTAAACTGCGTGTACTCTGAGGAGTCACTGTTCCCTTAAGGAAAATACAGTTAACTAGTACACTTGTGTTTTACAAGAAATTTCTGATTTCCTGTGATAAACCTAAGTCCTGATTTAGCTGTTTCAGAATAAACTGATATTTTAAGAGAACATACTAAGCTGTATAGATTTCCAAGAAGTGGAGGTTTATATTTAGCACATTCAAAGAACTTAATTGCTTCCTGTCACACTCATAAATGTTAGGAAAAAAAAGATCAGTTAAAATTCTAAGAGAAATACAAATACTGCATAATATAGTCCTGTATAATGAATGGCACATGCTCTTCCAGATTTAAAGCATAAAGTATAATAAGTAACCCAGAGGACCTTAGACAATCCTACATATAAAAGGATTATAATATAATTTCTGTTTGTTTTCTTGTACATAAAATCTCATGGCAATTTTCCTTTTAGTTTCAAGGCTTTCCAATAGGTTTATAGCATGCATCAGGCTGCCACATACGAAGGTCAACAAGAACTTGGTTGAGTTTTTGCATCCAAAGGTTACGCTCTTCTTTAGTATCAGCAGATAACCAGTTCCTTTAAAAAAAAAAAAAATTAATAAGATCTGTTGCGTCATCCTTCTCTCTCCATCCAAGTCACTAAGGCCAACCACCCTTCCGAAAATGTCCTGTTAGTCCTCCAACCAATCAAGACTCAGAGCTCAAAAAAAAAATGGAGGGAAAAAACAACAAACAACAAAAAAAACACACTTGCTCGCCACACAAAGTGCTGTCAGGACACTAATACTGCTCTCAAAATGAGAGCTGCGGTTCCTCATTCTCACAAGTCTGGATGTGAGCAGAACAGCGAAACAGAACTAAACAAAATGGCTCAAGATTAACCCACTCAGTGTCTTAACATGGCAGTGGATAATGATCCTATTCAAATTCTGAAGATCAACAGCATCATAGCCTGTTAATATCAATCCTAATACGCTGCAGAAAGGTTACAGCTCATATTTATTCACTTACTTGGTAACACAGAGAGTGTCTTTACATTGGCTGACCAGAGTCTCTCTATCATCTTCCCTCTGAGGTCGGACAGTGATTAGCTCAAAAGTGTTGGGTCGGGCACAGAACTCTCTGTTGGCTGGTTCAATCCGACGATTAGTGCAGTTTGCCAAGTTTATCCGGCCCATAGGATGCTGAAAGTTAGTGGAAAAGTCAGGTTATAGCAAACAGGATTTCTAATTCTACATAGCACTGTTTGCCAAAAGGTATCCCATGATGTGCACCCAGAACAGATTTTCCACCCATACACAAACAGGGTTCACTTCACCCAAAAGTTGAAACAGACATATCTGGAATGGGAGACTGCAGATATTACAGTGGAATAAGCAAGCCCTACCCTGCCATGTATTACATGGCTGCAGAATTCAATACTTGCTACAGAACTATGCTCCAGCATCTATTTAAATTTTCAGAGTTGAATGATATAATGGGTGTGGGGGGGAGGAGAGAGTCAGACAATTATTGAATTACAATTGTCAACATCACATGTCAAAATATACAAAATAAATATCCTTAAATCAAACTACGTTCTCAAGAAGCACTTTTCTTACTTTACCTATATGTAAATTTCAGTCACCATCATCTATGGAAAAAAATTGTTGGTTTGTGTGTGTATACTGTGAAATTGACATTTATAAACAAAAAAATAAAATCCTTCCAAACCTACTCATTAGTCACAAAGATAGCTTTGGAAGTATGAACCAAAGCTGATGCAGTGATGGTTGCCCAAATCTATTGAAAGCCTGAAACAGTAGCATTGAGATGTAAACTGCACCATTCATTTTAGCGTACAGCATGATTCTATAGCCACAGGATTTGGTATAAGGAAAGTTAGTTGTATTATATTGTATGATCCCTGCACTGTTCCACAGAGGGAGAGCTGTAGTCTAGGCTTGCAGCTAGGGAGCCAGGAGAACAAGGTTAGGGCTCACAAGCTGAGCCACTTAAGGGATTTCCCTTGGCACATGGGGAAGAAGGTTCTGAGCTGGGCTACTGAAACAACTATGGAGATGTTTTCTTAGAAAGGCCAACCTAAGACGACCTATGGTTTAAAGTAATCATTGACAAATTTTAATGTTATAGGAGCCATAGTTCTGGTTGGGAATGAAAGACTGAGATAAGATAAGTTAACTATGCCACCGAATGTAGGGGTTCTTGCCATGGTATACACAAGATCTTGTGTATAGGCCAATAGGAAGAACAGTGACTCAACAAAAAAAAATTACATGCTGTTAATAATGTTACCTATTACCATAGCTGCCTTGCCCACAGTTTTTAGAAAGAGGCAATGATACAACCTGGAAGACTTGATACAAGGAAATTTGGGAAGCAATCCCAAAGCTCCTTAGACAGCAAGGTATGGAGAAGTTCCCTATCCAAGTCATCTTTCAGGCTGTAAAATAGAGTATAATCTCTTCCACCCAGCAGGGAGGAAGAGTACATGATTCATTATGGCAAAGCTGGCCAGTGCACTGTCTTCTGCTAACAGGGAGATGCTATATCTATGCATGTGAACTGGCATAGAAAGCCCAAGAGATCCAGTGTTTGACCCAGAATTTTAAGAGGAAATTTGTGCTTTGACAATAAATTAGTCTTTTAATGGTAAACTGCCTAAGTGAGTCAAAACACACCTTGAAGGGAGTCCTCAGGAGTTGAAAACATTTACATACACATATAGAACCAGACTGAGGAGCCAAGAGGGGTCCAAATCAATGAGAGATGAATCTTTCTGATTTAGGCCATTAGCTAAAGAGTAACAAACTGTCTACAAGGCATGTGTTTAAGCACCACACACTCAACCACATTAAGGAGCTGCAAGACTACAAGCCATAGTTGTAACATGGTTTTGTAAATTCCATAGGCAGTAAGTCATGCTATAAATACAATTGGGCCCCTACTATGGTAAAGCATACTGCTTAAAAGTAAGCTTTATTGACGGGGTTTGTCAGACTAAGGATGCTGTTCTTCCTGACAAACTTGTGAAGTAATCCACATATCATTTAAACGAAACTTGCTTATTAGAGTTGTCAGGGGTGTTACATCACCTATTAAATTGAAGAACAAGACACATCAATCATCAGACAAGATCACTAACAGAAAAAGCTTTAAAATCTTGAAAATTAAATAGAGAAAATGAGGACCTGCTGCCCCACTACCATGGAAACTGCTACCAACTTTAGGGTCTGCCTCTTGGTTTTTGTCCTGAGTTATACAGAAGTTAATCAAATTGAGAGAAGAGTTATCTTGCACACCCCACCCCAAAAAGCTTTAAGAGCGTAGGTTTCTAAGGACTAACTCTGCATCAGTAAAAAATGAATGCAGGATTAAGGGAAAACAGATACTGTGAAATATATTTCAGATTAGAATCCCCACATTAAGCAATATAATAGGTGGATCATAAACTACATTACCTTTCGCTTTTCATCATCTGGATATGTCCAATAAGAGATGCAGTTGCCAGAGAGCACACACCAGCGCCGATGCCAAGCCCCAAATCCACTAACATCTTCAAACATTGTCTAAAAAAGAAAAATTAAGTGACCTGTGTGACTTAGACATGTCTACACACCAGTTTATCCTGGTTTAAACTACGTTGGTTAATCATACTGGTATAAGCACTTTTATATCTACCACTGTGTCGTTTGTTTGGTTTTTTTGGGGGTGGGGGGGCAGGAAGGGACTGCCTCCCACTTTAATGATATTAGTATATTAAATTTGTGTATAGTCAAGGCTATAGTAAATCAGAGGCTAGATCTTGCCTTTAGACACAGTAGGGCAGTTTTTCAAGAGTTCAGCACCCAGCATGCTGAGCTTTCGAAATCTGGCAGTGTCATGGTGTCCCTATGCATTTTGGAACCAGAGGATAGCATTGGCCACCACCAGCACTTAGAATTCACTATACATGTGACATTTCCTCCCATCCCTCGCCTCAATATTAAAACATGCTTTGTCTTCCCAGAATACTTAATTCTTGTATAGGGCTTTTCACAAGATCCGATTCACTACTAAGAGCTGGCATTTGTAATGACCATGATGTGACACCAGGTTGCCTTCCACAGACCTCACATCCATTAAGCTTTTTTGTGTGAAAAAGCTGTTGATGTGCGTATTGAGCTTTTTTATTTTTTAACACACATCTACAATCTAGAAGTTAATCCTAGATTTAGAGTGCTGCTACCCCCAATATTAAAAAAAAAGAAAAAAAAAGTTAGTTTAAAAGATAATTTATTAAAAAGTTTATCTTCTAGCACTGAATTGCAAGCATCTCAAGCGTTAGCTAGAATAGTGATTTTCAACCTCTGGTCCATGGACTTCAGAGGGTCCACAGATTAGTTTAAAATTAAGGGGTTCACATCTCCATTCAAAAAATTTTTAGGGGTCCACAAAATGAAAAAAGGTTGAAAACCACTGACCTAGGACAGACACTGGCAGAACTGGTTCAGCAAAATGCTATTGTAAGAGTGCAATATAGGAGTCATTAAAAACGTTAAGTGATCACATAGTTTATCATAACATGGTCAAATTCTACATAACTGAGTGAGGAGTCAAGCAAGCTTAAATAAGAAGTTGGAGGGGGATTTTCAGATGTTACAAAACTACTGAAGATAGTTAAGTCCCAAGCAGACTGCCAAGAATTACAAAGGGATCTCAGAAACTGGGTGACTGGGCAACAAAATTGCAGATGAAATTCCATGTTAATAAATCCAAAGTAGTGCCCATTGGAAAACATAATCCCGACTATACATACAAAATGATAGGGTCTAAATTAGTTGTTACCACTCAAGAAAAATCTTGGAGTCATTAAGGATAGTTCTCTGAAAACATCCACTCAACATGCAATGACAGTCAAAAAAGCTAACAATGTTGGAAATCATTAGGAAAGGGATAGATAAGAAGACAGAAAATATATTGTCTGTATATAAATTCACGGTACGTTCATGTCTTGAATATTGTGTGCAGATCTGGTTGCCCTACCTCAAAGATATATTGGAATTGGAAAAGGTACAGAAAAGGGCAACAAAAATGGTTAGAGGTATGGAACAGCTTCCATATGAGGAGAGATTAAGACTGGGACTTTTCAGCTTGGAAAAGAGATGACAAAGGGGGTCTAGAAAATCATGACTGGTGTGGAGAAAATAAACAAGTGTTAGTTTCTTCTTCTCATAACATAAGAGCTAGGGGTCACCAAATGAAGTTAATAGGCAGCAGGTTTAAAACAAACAAAAAAGTATTTTTTCCACACAACGCTCATACAACCTATAGACCTCCTTGCCAGAGGATGTTGTGAAGGCCAAGACTATAACAGGGTTCAAAAAATAACTAGATAAGTTCATGGAGTATAGGTCCATCAATGGCTATTTAGCCAGGATGGGGAGGGATAGTGTCCCTAACCTCTGTTTGCCAGAAGCCAGGAATGGGCAACAAGGGATGGATCACTTGATGATTACATGTTCTGTTCATTCCCTCTGAAGCACTTGGCATTGACCACTGTTAGAAGACAAGATACTGGGCTAGCCTACACCTCTATATTTCTTTAGTTTATGCAGAGCATTTACTTCTCTTGGCAAGATTAGCAGTTTTCCTGTATCACATTACACACCCTTTTCTAGGCAATTCAGAAGGTAACACATTTCAATAGTACAGGAAGCCAGTGTAAAAGAGCCCACTCTAGAAGGCTTTTAAGACTATAGTGAAAACAAATATTATTGTTTGTTCTTAGCATAGTATAGCAGTCCATTTAACTGCATGAAAATAGAAGTTTAATGCTGACCCAAAAAAAGAGGCTGTTAAGGAAAGTGTGGGCATCGATAACGAAGCATGCAACGATTTGCAGATCAAAATAATGATGAAGAGGATTCCAAGAGGTAGAACGTAAGCTCCAATTTCATCAATATAGAGAGGAAAGGAAGACAGATCTTGGACTAGGAATTAATCAAATTATAGTAGACACTTGTGTTTTGCAAAGGCATTTTACAACACATTTAGTGCCATCTGCTGGATACAACTACAATAATGCATTTCGCTAGGCTGGAATGGCAGCTACATTTGAACAACCAAGGCCAGATTAATTAAGGTTTGGTTTTACAGATGTTGATTTTAAACAATTTGTTTCTGATACAATGAGAGTAACTTGCCTGCTATGAGCCAAAAGCTAGAAGGAGAGCATAATGAGTACATTAAAAAAAAAAAGTTTTGCTTGTTCACAAAACAGAATACATTCTATTACATACGATTTGCTTTTAATAGGTCAAAAAGAGTCCAAGTCGTCAGAAAAAAAGCCTCTGGCAGCCTCTAGAATCTCACCCAATGTCACTGTCATTTACTAGCCAGATTAGCTCCTTCAAAGGGAGGTTAATGGAAGAGCACAATGACAATAAAAGGTCTGGCCACAACCATACAAAACAGACAATTAGACTTAAATTAAAAAAAAAAAACAAAAAACAGTCCATCAAAAGGCAATATTGATACCAAGCGATTTCAGCCTAAAACAACTTTGCAGATTCAATAGGCTCTGCTTTTTAGCGAGGCAAATAAGATATCTTAAACCAGTCTTAGAAACTTTACTTTAACTCAGAAGATATGAGTAGCGTGGAATCATTTCCACCTGAGCATTTATTAAGCCTGGTTTGGTTACTGCCCAGAAAATAAATGTGTTTGTTTTACTTAATGGAAGTCAGCATGCTTTAACAAACAGTGAGCAAGTTACTTACCAAAAATCCCTTTTCCTCCACACAGGAGTCTACTTGACATTTTAGTTTTAGATGTATGTGGCCTTCCAAAGGAGACAAAAAGGGAACCTGCAAAAAACCAAAGCCCCTAACTTAGTTATTTAATTTTGATGCATCTCAACAGCTTTGTTCTCAGTACAAACAAATCAGCAACAGCAAGAGATTAGCAACGAATGGTTTTGACATCTGTCATTGGAAGAGTGGCCTGAGATCCCTAAGTACCAGGGCTAACAGCCACTTGCTGTCAAAAGTGTTATTGATCTTCCGACTCCACTTACAAGGGCTTATCTACACAAGGAGCTATTCCTGAGGAACTCAGTGTGTGGATGCTCTTATCTGGAATAAGAGTGCCATATTCCAAATAAAATCAATCCACTCCCAAAGTCTACACAAGGAGTTAATCAGGAATAGCTACTCCACTTTAAATTCACATCCTACCTTAAGCTGAATTACTTCTCAGTGTAGACAAACCCAAATTTTACTTTTCTAGGGTATGAGCAGGATGCTATTTGTATAGCCATCTAGAAAGATTCATGTTCAAGGTTTGGCTATGTGCATTTAATCTACTGTCCTCAGTATTAGGAGGCACTTGGATGCCATCTGAACTCTCCTTTTTCTTACAAATGTATTTAACCCACCCACCCCCCCACACACACCCAGCCCCAAGTAAAGTGGAAAACATGACCACAAGATAAGATATCCACCAATAGTGCTTTTTAGCTAAACCTAAAAAGCTTGGTTAGAGTATTCATTACAGTTAAGCCATGAGACAAAATAGGTTTTAACAGTTGTTTGTATAAACCTATTAAAACATTACCAAGCTAAACTAGGCATAAGTAGGCTCTGTGTCACTAAAGGGTAATTAGAATGCTAAGCTGTTGAACAGAACATAGAATCATAGAATCATAGAATATCAGGGTTGGAAGGGACCCCAGAAGGTCATCTAGTCCAACCCCCTGCTCAAAGCAGGACCAAGTCCCAGTTAAATCATCCCAGCCAGGGCTTTGTCAAGCCTGACCTTAAAAACCTCTAAGGAAGGAGATTCTACCACCTCCCTAGGTAACGCATTCCAGTGTTTCACCACCCTCTTAGTGAAAAAGTTTTTCCTAATATCCAATCTAAACCTCCCCCATTGCAACTTGAGACCATTACTCCTCGTTCTGTCATCTGCTACCATTGAGAACAGTCTAGAGCCATCCTCTTTGAAACCCCCTTTCAGGTAGTTGAAAGCAGCTATCAAATCCCCCCTCATTCTTCTCTTCTGCAGACTAAACAATCCCAGCTCCCTCAGCCTCTCCTCATAAGTCATGTGCTCTAGACCCCTAATCATTTTTGTTGCCCTTCGCTGTACTCTTTCCAATTTATCCACATCCTTCCTGTAGTGTGGGGCCCAAAACTGGACACAGTACTCCAGATGAGGCCTCACCAGTGTCGAATAGAGGGGAACGATCACGTCCCTCGATCTGCTCGCTATGCCCCTACTTATACATCCCAAAATGCCATTGGCCTTCTTGGCAACAAGGGCACACTGCTGACTCATATCCAGCTTCTCGTCCACTGTCACCCCTAGGTCCTTTTCCGCAGAACTGCTGCCGAGCCATTCGGTCCCTAGTCTGTAGCGGTGCATTGGATTCTTCCATCCTAAGTGCAGGACCCTGCATTTATCCTTATTGAACCTCATAAGATTTCTTTTGGCCCAATCCTCCAATTTGTCTAGGTCCTTCTGTATCCTATCCCTCCCCTCCAGCGTATCTACCACTCCTCCCAGTTTAGTATCATCCGCAAATTTGCTGAGAGTGCAATCCACACCATCCTCCAGGTCATTTATGAAGATATTGAACAAAACGGGCCCCAGGACCGACCCCTGGGGCACTCCACTTGACACCGGCTGCCAACTAGACATGGAGCCATTGATCACTACCCGTTGAGCCCGACAATCTAGCCAGCTTTCTACCCACCTTATAGTGCATTCATCCAGCCCATACTTCCTTAACTTGCTGACAAGAATGCTGTGGGAGACCGTGTCAAAAGCTTTGCTAAAGTCAAGAAACAATACATCCACTGCTTTCCCTTCATCCACAGAACCAGTAATCTCATCATAAAAGGCGATTAGATTAGTCAGGCATGACCTTCCCTTGGTGAATCCATGCTGACTGTTCCTGATCACTTTCCTCTCCTCTAAGTGCTTCAGGATTGATTCTTTGAGGACCTGCTCCATGATTTTTCCAGGGACTGAGGTGAGGCTGACCGGCCTGTAGTTCCCAGGATCCTCCTTCTTCCCTTTTTTAAAAGATGGGCACTACATTAGCCTTTTTCCAGTCATCCGGGACTTCCCCCGTTCGCCACGAGTTTTCAAAGATAATGGCCAAGGGCTCTGCAATCACAGCCGCCAATTCCTTCAGCACTCTCGGATGCAATTCGTCCGGCCCCATGGACTTGTGCACGTCCAGCTTTTCTAAATAGTCCCTAACCACCTCTATCTCTACAGAGGGCTGGCCATCTCTTCCCCGTTTTGTGTTGCCCAGCACAGCAGTCTGGGAGCTGACCTTGTTAGTGAAAACAGAGGCAAAAAAAGCATTGAGTACATTAGCTTTTTCCACATCCTCTGTCACTAGCTTGCCTCCCTCATTCAGTAAGGGGCCCACACTTTCCTTGGCTTTCTTCTTGTTGCCAACATACCTGAAGAAACCCTTCTTGTTACTCTTGACATCTCTTGCTAGCTGTAGCTCCAGGTGCGATTTGGCCCTCCTGATATCTTTCCTACATGCCCGAGCAATATTTTTATACTCTTCCCTGGTCATATGTCCAACCTTCCACTTCTTGTAAGCTTCTTTTTTATGTTTAAGATCCGCTAGGATTTCACCATTAAGCCAAGCTGGTCGCCTGCCATATTTACTATTCTTTCGACTCATCGGGATGGTTTGTCCCTGTAACCTCAACAGGGATTCCTTGAAATACAGCCAGCTCTCCTGGACTCCCTTCCCTTTCATGTTAGTCCCCCAGGGGATCCTGGCCATCTGTTCCCTGAGGGAGTCAAAGTCTGCTTTCCTGAAGTCCAGGGTCCGTATCCTGCTGCTTACCTTTCTTCCCTGCGTCAGGATCCTGAACTCAACCAACTCATGGTCACTGCCTCCCAGATTCCCATCCACTTTTGCTTCCCCCACTAATTCTACCCGGTTTGTGAGCAGCAGGTCAAGAAAAGCGCTCCCCCTAGTTGGCTCCCCTAGCACTTGCACCAGGAAATTGTCCCCTACGCTTTCCAAAAACTTCCTGGATTGTCTATGCACCGCTGTATTGCTCTCCCAGCAGATATCAGGAAAATTAAAGTCACCCATGAGAATCAGGGCATGCGATCTAGTAGCTTCCGTGAGTTGCCGGAAGAAAGCCTCGTCCACCTCATCCCCCTGGTCCGGTGGTCTATAGCAGACTCCCACCATGACATCACTCTTGTTGCACACACTTCTAAACTTAATCCAGAGACACTCAGGTTTTTCCACAGTTTCGTACCGGAGCTCTGAGCAGTCATACTGCTCCCTTACATACAGTGCTACTCCCCCACCTTTTCTGCCCTGCCTGTCCTTCCTGAACAGTTTACATGCATACATACATACATGCCTTTAAACAATTCCATGCAAGCATGAAGACTCATTCATATCTAACTTCTGTCATCATCCCAAATCATTCACAGGTCTTTACTTCAGGGACAGATAAAGTGTTTATAACAAGCCAACTGTTAAACCTCAATTTTGCCTTGTAGAAATTGTTTCAGTAGGGAAAAACTTCATGATATAAAAAAGGTGAAAGGTTCACAGAATCTCCACAGGATTAGAATGATTTGGTAACTTAGAATCTAAGTGTGTTATTTTGAAGAATAAATGTGTTTGTTTTTCACGTTACTGATGAGATCCACTGTAGCCATGCAATGTCTAAAAGCAAAAAGAGCTCATGCTTCCAGCAGATACACCAATATTGAAACACCAATGTGCTTACTACTATACATGAAGAAGAGTCCCTTCTCCCTGAGATGACTTGATGTGTATATCAAGTGAAGAAGCATCAAACAGAACCAATGCCATCCATCACAATTGATAGAAATTTTGCCAGTGACTTCTATGGGAACAAGATCAGGCCCTTCATATTTATTGCTTAAGGGCATGTACAATATCAAGGAGAAAACTCCCTAAATAAGATGACTTAGTAGTCAGAAATGTTAGCACTCTTTGAATTGAAAAGCTTTTAGGTAGTCAGTATGTTTAGCCCAGATACGTAAAGCATATCTGCAGAGGCAAGAGATCTGACCATTTTTAGAGTACTAGACTATCCCAGGTGAAGTGTGTGGTTTTATTCCTGCACTAGGTAAAGGAATAGAGAAACCTTGGCAAATGTATCTTGAACACCACAAGAGAGGAAGTCTTCAGGTACCAAATAAGTTTAAAAAAGCAAGACTATTATAGTTTGAAGAGAAAAAGCACTAATGCTGGATATTTGCTTACAACAACAGAAGTCCCATGGCTCCATAGTTTGCTACGTGCCAAGAGAAAGTTACTTCTATTCAATCAAACTACAGTAAAATCCACTTTAAAAAAAAGTTATTTTAAGCAAGTTAGTCTGGCTCCCTTATTTCCCCTTTCATTTCCAGTGACTACTACAAACTACTTTGTAAATGATAGGAAAGTTATTAAATATAGCTGCATACATTGAGATTTATCAAGTGACTAAGAAGAGTTGGGGACTATTGCCAGCTATTTTGTGTGTGGGAGGGTTCTTGGAGACCTCCTCTTGTGTGGGAGAAATATGCTTCTCTTGACAAAGTTTTCCTCAGTTTCGAAAATTCCTTGAATGAGAGGTAGATGTGCGGGACAACTGCATGAAGAGAAAACTCTAGTCCATGACCTTTGGTAACCTAGCCTGGAACTACCATTAACACTGATGGACTTAGAGCTTCTCTGTAGTTTATGAATACTATATATTGACATGGATATTGGCATGTTGACTGTAAGAATACACAGTTTTTCCTTATAGACCCTATTAAGCTAAAGCAAGCAAAAAGGAAAGGGGGGGGGGGGGGAGGAAAAAAAAAAGAAAAAAAAAAAAAAAGAGTGGCTCAAGATAAGCCACTTCTCCATGAATACTTGAGGGCTTAAGAGACAATGCCAGGACAGGGAGGGACCCCTTTCCCCATACACCTCAAAGTGCGGGGAAAGTACCTCAGGGGAACTAGACTAAGATGCAAGCACCTGCTGAGGTGTCTGAAGTTACCTAAAAGCTTGCCAAGCAGGCTAAGACATACGTGGAGACTGTTTAACAGTAGGAGAAAAGTAGGATCACTTGACAGCATTAGTTTGTAAAAAAACAAAAAAACCCCAACATCGTTTAAATTTGGAAGCTTTGGTATTAAGTAAAAGTGTTGGCATTTAAACAAATTTGAGTTCTAGCATGCTGGACAGACTAACACTGCAGAGATTTCTTTTTAAATGACCCAGTTGTATTATATTTCACTTGTCAATTTGCTAAGTTTATAGGAGAATCTTTGTAAGCGTCCATCTAGAAAGATTTCAACTTCTAACTACTGCAGAAGAAGAAGAGCAACAGACATGAGCAACATGCACTAGGAAAAGAGCGTCTTAAGTTTTATTCACAAGCAAGTAAACATAGCAACCTTGTCCGGGAACATAAAGCCCAGTAGCTCTCTTTCCTTCCCTCCATAATTTATCTGGGGGAAAAAAAGAAATATGCTGAATGTGACTAGGTGTGAAATGAAGCGTTTTTTTGTTTTGTTTTGTTTTTAAAAGCAGCATAAAACTACATTTGGAGTATATTTCACTCCTCTCTCTGCAGCCAGTCTTGCATTATAAGATATTAAGGGCAGAAGCATTTGTAACACCACTGTGATGGTCATCTAAGCCCCCATAAGGGGAAGTATAAAGCAAATTAAAAAGCAGTTCAGTGCAGTTGAGGGGCAGGATATAGCTAAAGCTTTAAAAAAAAAAAAAGTCACATGCTTGTAAGCAGCGTCAGATCTCCACTCTTCCTGTATAACAATGTGCATTTATGGTATTGAGAAACCAAATATCTTAAAATGATATTCCTAGAGAATTTCTAGGAAAAATCTGTATTTCCCAGCTTGGCCCATAAATTTATTCAAACATCATCAGATGATCATCATGGTTTCTATAATTTACTTTTCCCATCCAAAAAAGGAGAGCACTCAAACATGAAGAACTGAGCACAAAGGTAAAAAAGACACTATTTCCCAAAGAACCAGAAGACTCCAATAACCAAATCAAGTACTTAATAATCCAAGAACAATTCCCACAAGAGGCCCAAGTCAAAAAGGAAAAAAAAATTTTTATTTTTTTTAAATAATTAAAGGAAGCATCAAAGGGGATCAGAATTGGCATCTGGAGCTTGTTTGCAAATCCCTAGCCTGTCATGGTCTATAAAGATACCTTACTCCAGAATTGAATTGCACTAAATCCAATCCTTCTCTACCAGACTTCAGTATGACACTTCAAAGTTTATTGGAGAATTCTTGAAGTAACAAGAGTTAACTTGCAGAAATATAAAAAAGTAACAGACTAGACCAGCTCTTGGCATATAGTAATAAAATTGTTTAACAGGCATTTACATTGTAAAGGGTCTGTTTTTTCTCTTTGTTATGCAGTTAGTGTTTACAAATTCTAGAGTCACTCACGTGGAATGTAACTGTGACAAAGCCATATTTACACAAAACAAGTTCTACAGACAACAGCTCTCCATCATTTTTTAAAAATCCATCATGAAGAAGAACATGGATGCTAACAAAAGTTTTAATTAGTACCTGAATTCAATCTGCATAAGATATATGTAGTCAGGAGTATCAGTTACATGGCAAGAATGTTGTTTGGTGGTTTTTTTTTTTTTTTTGTTTAAGTCAACTCCAAATGAAATTCAGTGCAGAGGAATTCAGATAATGTGACTTCTGACAATAACTGAACAGTTAAGTGGTTTATTTCTCAGGTTATAGAATATTTTTAGAATTGGCTGTTTACAGACCATTCTTAAAGACCTGCATGAATGATCTTACTTCTGATAAATTTTGTTGATCTAGAATGGATACCAATGCGCTGGTGGCCATATGCTATTGTATCTTACATTTAGCCATAGTAACAGTGGTTCTCAGTGCCAAATATTAGATTTTTTTTTTGTATTGCAAACCTGTACTTCAGTCCTCTAAAAACTACATGTGGTATTGTCTCAAAATTTTTAAATGATTTTATTTTTAAGTAGCAATATTGCCTAGAAACATGAGGCCAGGCAAAATTCCATTCTTTCATAGTAGCACACGGATATATTTGAAGTAGTAGTGAAAAATAGGTTCCATTACCTTGTCCAAAGTAAATTTGGAGTTCCCTATTGAGGACAGTGAAACCTTGTGAGATCCAACAAGTACAAAGTTACTAGTGCGCACAGCATTGGGGCCACCTGGACTGGCCATCACTGTGATGAATTAAAAAAATAATAAAAGAAAAAAGTTAAGACAACATAACACATGAAAAATTGTATAAAGTGTTGCTGGGCTCATACACTACAATATTAAGTAAGAGATGGAAAGAATGGAAAGGGAAGAATAATTTTTCTGCAACTTCTCCCCTGATTCTGCATGAGTGGGCTGTGCCTCATCCCTGTGAAAGGCAGACACATGGAGCATTTATGCAGAGTTGGGCAGAAGCCATACAGCAGAGATTATTTCCTCAAAGTTAGGACTATAGACATATGAGAAGTGCCAATGAAATGCACATTTATGATACTTTGAAATCCATTCTTATCATTGGTTCTCAGAGTTAGGTCTCCAACGAACAAGACTGTTATAAAATTACGTTATGCAACATTGCATCTGTTGAAAGCAACAGAGCTCAATATATGGATTAAAAATAGAATAACCATCAAGTGTTGGTTTACTTAAACACACTTTTCCAGGTAAAAAATGGATACTATAAATATTTGATGCTAGATGTTAGTTTTGGAGTTGTACAGTAAAATTCAGCTACTCACAGCAATAATTTACATGTAAACCTGGGGCCAGATTCTCAGCTGGTGTAAACTGACAGAGCTTCATGACTCATACCAACTGAGAATTTATCTTGGGATTAAGTACAAGACAATCCTGTTGAGAGATTATTATTGCTTTTGCTACCCCGCATTACAGATATTCCCTTTGGTACAAGGTGGTTATGTTTTGCTTACCTGGTGTAAGAAGGGTGCTTTTCTGGAAAGACAGAAAGATTCATTAGGGAAAGAAAATAGAGAAATCAACAATTTTAGAAGCTTGCTTTGTGTAAATTAAGACTAGTTTTAAGTCAAACACTGCACTTGAAATTCTAGATCTCTTAAAAATAAAGCATATGTACTAATTTTATCCTTTTTAATGAGTATTTAGAATGCTCACTAGCACATGGTTATGTGCTGAAAAGGCTTGATAGAAAGCTAGGTAGTTTCGAGTTTCAAGTGAAAGAAGATACAAGCTGTCTGAAGTGGGGAAACAATGTTGTTCAGCATGTGTGAACATGGCCTTTAGAAAAGGCAATTTAATTTCCAGAAGTCATTAGAGTATTACACTAGTACTTACAGTAGTAATAGATGTCAATAATCTCTTTGGAGTAATAACCTATGAAAAACAAGACAGCATGAAGGCCAAGTACATTTCAGATTGCACACTGTAATTAAAACCAAGTATAGTTTTAATATGTATGATAAAAATGCCATTCAAGTTTTATGGTCTAAAGCAATTCTGACCAGTGATTACCTCTTGTCTTGAGTCAGCCAGGTTTGTTTTCCTACACCCAAGACCCAAGGTTGAATAATTCCACTGAAGCATGTAATAAAATACACAGATCAAGAGGTAGAAAACATACATTTACATTAATTGGGTCTGGACAGCAGGTGTTTTAAAACGAATATCCAAGCCTTCCATTCATGTGCAAATCTTTGGTGCATTTAGCAGCTCAACTTGCATCTGTTACTCTAGTAACTTTAGCAGTTAATTGAAATGAGAATCAAATAATGCATACTATTGTAAGTAAATGAGTGCCTAATGTTTGTGTTCTTGTATATTGACAAGTGTAAAGTTATAACTTATCAAATGAACATAAATATATTACCTGGAGCTTTGTTTAGTTTAAGAGAAAAATACATGAACAGTAATTAAGAACAAGACAAGTCCATCCTTGCAACTGATGGGAAAAGATACACAAGAGATAATTTGTCATCAAAAGCAGATACAGTAGACCGATTGCCAGGAGGCTGGAACAGAAAAAGTTTTCTAGATGACTTGACCCCTGCAAACTTTCATTGAGCTCTGAAAAGTACCTACTGAATGGTCCTGGTTCTCCCTTCCCTAGACAACAGAAAAACTGCAGTTCCAGCTAACAAATCAACGCAGTGCTTCTAAGAAGGCTGGTTCCCGGCAAACTTTGAAGCACTCCAGAAACTACAGCACATAGGAGGGAGGTGGACCCAGGATCTCAGATTCTCAGGCTTGTATCAGCTGGACAAGGGAGAGAGAATCAGACAGTCCCTTCCGCTCAAGAGGTCTGTGGCAAGTGGCAAGACACTAATATGTTTTTAATGAGTCACAATGAAAATCCTTCAATGAGCAAAAACTGATCTTAAAAAGTAAAAATCTTGGTTCTGTGATGACCATTCCTCCTCTCCGAGCTGCAACCAATTTCCTCAGAAGAAGTGAGAGCTGAGGAGTTGCAGCACTATTGGGTACTTTGAATGGATGTACTGCACACCTCCAACCCTGGATCTGTACAGTTGAAGATTACCATAGCATAGGCTGGGGGCGGGAGAGAAGAGTGCACACAAGAGGTCTCAAGATCATCTTTATATGGGAAAAAAAGTGGAAGGTTGAAGGAAAAGGAAATCCAAAGGCCAACGTTTGCAGGAGCTAAGCCTAAGCAAGCCTTAAGTCGTGTAGGAGCCTAATTTACATAGGCAGGGCAGGGGTGATAGGGGAAAGAAACTTTTGGTTCTTTGTTTTAAATTAGAGGGTTCAAAGTCCCTTGCTCCCCCGCCCAAAGAATAGTTAACCTTTTTTTAAGCTTTAAAAAAAAAAAAAAAAAAGCCACACGAAGTCTATAGTAATCTTTGCCAATAGTCATAGAGAAACACCACAGTTAAGGTTTCAATCTTTGCTCCATTATAGTAGTGATATACAGTTGCCTTTACCCCAAAACACACATTTTCAAAATACCAAAGGTTAGCTCACAGAAGTATACATTTTCCTAAATATGAAAAAAGAGCAAATATTTTAAAATTTAAACAAAAATCCCACAAAAAAAACAAAAACAACTCATAGGCTTTCAGGAGTGGCCAACATTTGTGTATTTACTTACTGAAAGAATAGGGAAATTAACTCATTATTCTCTTATTAAATACTGTAGCTTCTGATAGTCCTGTGCATAGACCTGTAATTGGTGCTTGCACTCTATACTAGCTTCAATTTGCTTTAAAAATGATAATCTTATTAAAATAGCATTTGCTTACTTTATCCTAATGACTACATTGGCAATATTCTAATTTTGTGCTTAATACATTTCCATTGACCAATCTGTAGAGCCTTGTGCAGATACAAAATTTAGATCCTCATCTATCCACAATCCACAAAAATGGTCCATGGATGCAGACATCTGTGGATGTAAAGCAGATATCTGCAGATTTGCAGGGCTCTACCCATTTGGCTGCAGTACAGGGCACTAGCACACAGTTTACATGTTTTGGAGCGTGAGGAGGTAGAGAAGGGAACGAGCACACTAAGAATCATTACCAAAGAGGCAAAAAAGTGTCTTGTACTACATGAAAGCTTGGAAAGCGTGCCACTTTGCAAAACTGTTAGAAGAGAAAAACAACCAACTTTCAGACCTGACGTAATTAAGAGCCACGTGAAAATGGCCAAGTCTCAATTCTACTCAGTTGAAGGACTTCAAATATAAAAAGACATTTAGAGAGAGAGTACATTACCTTTTCTTTTGATCAGTCTGTTTAAAGTGATGAAAGGTAAGTATAGTAAGAAAGATTTTTTGTGAATGAAGAAAACTTCCCAATAACCAAATCAGTAAGAGGAAATTGCATCCACTTTCAATATTTTCAAAATTAAAAACAGACTGTAGCTCAGTTCTTCTCTCCTTGCTTTATATTGCTTCTAGTGTACCTTTCTTATTGAACTAGCGTGTCAGTTCTTGTGTTTACCTTTGACTTAGTTGCCTTTTTCCTCTTATCAGTAGTGCCTGTGCCTTCTTTCCTCTGTACCTGTAAGACAAGAAAGCATTTGAGAAATGGAGAGTGCCTGGCTCCCCCAAGTGGCCTTTTAATAAAAAGACAAGTACATACCAAATGGTAAACTTCAACATTTATTTCAAAGTCATTGGACACATCTTGCCTAAAATAAAGAGAATAGACTATAGTTAAAAGCATTAATAATGCCAGTAGTGTTTTAAAAAAGTTAGTTATCCCCTCAAAACAGAAGAGGGGTTCACAGTAACTAGTTATTCTGAAAGCAACATCTACAGTAGTCAAAAGCGTTGGGTGTGAATCTAAGATATAATGTAATAACAGATATTCTTTATCGGTACACCATAGCACTGCTCTTCCAGGCAAGCATGGTGGTCTGTCAAGTCTTTTCCATCTCTACTACAAACCTGTTTTCAACAAACAAAGCGTTCCAGCACATGAAACATTAGAATATTTGAGACCAATACATTGCTATCTTGAGATAGATTCCAGATTCACAAGCAAAAGAAAGTGAAATATGGTAGAACCTCGATTATATGATCATTTTCCCCCCAAAATGGAAAAAAGAAAGTGATGTTAAAGAACAAGTTGATATTCCTTCACATTCTGAACCCTTCGGTGCACTGGAAATCTCTTTGCAGTGGTCTGAAGTACAAGAAAGTGATGCAATGCACTGTGCTGCAATTTATGCATCACACCTTCTGTTATTTTGAGATGTTCAATTTTATGAACTCTCAATCCTCAATTAATTCATAAGATAAGGGGTTTTATGTAATGTGTGTATGACATTAGGTTGTAACCACTCCCTCCAAACAGTGTCCCACCTACAGCAGGACAAAAGTATGTTCAGAATGCAGATTCATCTCTCCAGACCAAAATTTACATAGACTACTACCTTTCAGAATAGTTACCTTTACCATCACCTCAAAATAGGTTTCAGTGCCTTGCATGCTCCTCACTTTCCAAGGTTTAAAATTTTATATTATATTTCACTTTTAATAGGGTTGGCAGAATCTAGAAGGATATTGATGTTTAAGCATTTTTTTCAGTCAATTTTCAATTCAAGGAAATCATGGGAGTGGGGGGGGGGGAAGAGATTGGACAATTATTTAATGACAGACGTTGAGATTCAAAAAGTTAAAACTATATAACAATTAAAACAAATCAACATCACATGTCAAAATAATATACACAAAATAAATATGCTTACATCAAACTAATAAGTTCTCAAGCAGCATTTCTTTATTTGTTTGTGCATAAATAGTGATGACATTTACCACAAAATTTTAAACAGTAGACTCGGAATGATAAAATTAGCATCTATCCCCATCCTAAATCATCCAACTAAACTCACATTATTGTAAAGAATAACTTTAAGCCAGCTATTCCTCTAACATTTGAGAGGTACGTAGTTAAATTTTAGTCCAAAACAGTGTTGTCGTCAGAGACAACACAAACCAAAAATGGCCTAGTAGAAAGTCAGTCATTACAGCCAGCAGAAAACTCTCAGGGAGAGTGACTAATCAGCCATTGCAGATGTCCAAGAGATGACAGGAGAAAAACAATCCATTCATTAAATTGTTCTTTATGGAAAAAAGTTTGTTCCAAATACTTCTAGAAGAAAATACTCATGCCACAAGACCTGTGAATTTTTGTGGAATATAATACCCTTACAGAAAGGTTAACATTTTAAATTAGTTTAGACAAGATTCTCAGGTATGCTCTTCTTCAAAAGCCAGCTAGTTGAGTTCTGAAACTGTTTTTTTGTACTTACAGAGTAAACGTTGTAGTAAAAGTAAGAGCATCTCCATTTAGGCAATTTGCAGTGCTTGATACAGGAGTTGCTACCATGTTTTCTGCTCCCGATCTCAACAATATTATGTAGTAGTAGTTAGTTGCTTCTGTGGACAGATTTGAGATGATCACTGTAAGTAGGGTCTGTGCACCCCATGGAACAAGGACCCCAATTTCTACAAAGTTAGCTTATTGCATGACCATGAAAATACCCTTCATTCCCACCTTCCACAGATATTTCAGTCAAAAATACTTAGTGAAGAATAATTAATCGCAATTTAATTCATTACGTTCAGACAGTCCAGCTCTCCAGGGTTCAGCAGTTAAGATGTGATCTGTGTAGTTCATCTAGGTCTTACCCTGACCCGCTACATGCCAGAGGATGGAGGGGAGCTTGTAGTCAACATTCAGCAGTTCCTCATCTTAGCTCTACAGGCCTCTGCTGCTGTTCTCTTAACATCCTGACTACCCAGTCTGCATACTAGCTTCCTATGCTCCCTGGCTCATTAACCCTCTCCTTCCTTCCTGCCTACATATGTAGAACAATGAAGGAGTATATACTGTCATCTCATTAATTCCCCCTTGCAGGGAAAGGTACAGAGTAAGAGGCAGCTGCAGGCATATTGAGCAGGGCAAAGAGGCAAAACAAGAATCCTGGGTATCTGGCTGCAAACAAACAAACTACAGCAAAAGTGCAGAGTTCTGTGGCATCTTAGAAAAACACCAAGCTCCACAGCTGCTCAAAATGAGATGACTGGAACAGTTCTCTCAGGCATTGGTTCAGGCACTTAGCAATGGCTAAGACATTGGTTCAGGCACAGACAATGGCTTACACTGTTCACATTTGAGGTTCTCTTCAACAAAAAAAATGAAAGCTGAGATTTTGAAGCACAATTATGGCAAATTCCACATTTGTGGAATACATAGTGACCTGACTGCAAATGAGATGCAAAATGAAAAATGGTTTTGGCCAATTTACATAACACTATTGACAGAATCGCTAAAAAGGGAACAAAATACAGCAGCATGTTTATAACACATCAGATACGTGTGCATTCCCGCTGCCAAGATTCACACTGGAGAACGTTACCAGAATTCACAGTTTAGATTTTATGATTCATTATATGTAAAAACAGCTGTATATCTTTAAACAGCCTATCACATACAGTCAATAAGAGTTACTAAACCAAATCTTGTCCTCACAATTTAGTGTTGCAAAAAGCAGTTAACACATTAGAAACCACTGAAGTTTCTGGCGGTATTACATAAATCACTGACATTGGATAAAGCGTGCTGGTTAATGCAAGTTTGCAAATGGTCAGATTTAACCACCACGGGGCACAGGAATTTCAGGTTTTCAAGTGTTTGCCGCAAAAATCTTCAAAAAGTTATTAAGCAGATACGATTTTAGTTAGTTTGGCTAGATGAAATATTGCACCTTCAGATCCATGTTTAACAAATTCAGATCTTGACTTAACTCTTCTCAACTCATTTGATTTAGACACACCAAGCACAGACAGATGACTACTTTTCAGAAAGAGTATTTAATCTGAAACGTAACTAGTTCCTCAGCAACACTAGGTTAAGCAAGTACTGAGCAAAATTTAAAGAAAAACAAAACAAAACAAAACCCCTCATAACTCAACATCCTCACCGATACAAGGCTAATATTAGATATTAGTCAAGAAATTCATACAGCAAGTTTAAATAGCACAGAAAGTAGAGAACTAAAATCCAAGATTTCCCCCCAAAACATCAGGGAAAACTACAGGATCAGATCTTTTATTCAAACACCAGGACTTAGAGGACGTCAGAATTTCTTGAACATTTTTAGAGAGTTATGAGGTACCGTATCAAAAGGAAGAAGCTTACTTTTACATTTCCTTGGTCTATTGATAAGAACAGCTTGAAGTTCAGAGGATTTTCACTATACTAGTTCTGGATGCATCAATTTATACTAATTAAGGACCTAATTATTCCACATAGGCAGTCAAATTAATTTGCATGATCAAGGCCCAAATAGGGTTATTTTACAATATTATTCGCAGTACAGGCAGCCAGCTAAAGAGAATCAAGGTTTTCTGAAATTCAAAGGTTGATGACACAGGTTTTTTGGCACATTTTTACCAAACGCTAGTGGATCACTAAATCTGCAACTTCTACCTATTGTACAGAGCTTGACAACAGGTTTCATTCAGGATTTGCTTCTCCTATGAATCATTTCCAGGCATTACCTCATCTCAGAACAAAAATTATTCTCTGAGAAACCACACTATGAAAGCAATCCATCCAAAGACTAGGCAGCTGAGTACTCAATAATATTGCGTCTTTATTCCTGTGAGAAATCAGTGTTATAGCACTTCCTTAATACTAAATCCCTGCTTTTATTATAGAGGGTCTGGGAATTTTTGTTCACTGATACTAGGAATATTTCTGCCACAACCCCAGAAAGACAAAGAGAGTTGTGGTCTTAAGAGGACTCAGCAGTGCCACATGTAGCGCAGCTAGAGCAAATCTTATGCTTCCAAAGGCCCTGATTTCAGAGTCTTTATCCCCCATCAGAGAAGTGCCTACAATAGGATATTCTGAAATGTCCACTAGCATCTCACAAATCCTCTACCTGATTGCTGAAATAGTAGTGAAAGTGCAAGCCTGAGAAGTTCTTCCATCAGTGCTGAATCCATGTTGCTGACCCCAGTTACAGGGAATGTGCAGACACAAAAATGGCTCAGTTGGATGTGTTGGTGGTCTAAGAGCACTTCCAGTCAAGTTCTGTGGGATGGACAGAACTTCTCCCACAGCACACCATGAACCAAGCCCTAGAGCAGTTACAGATAACTATGGTTGTAAGAATCCTGGGATACATCCCCAGAATCAGTGTCTTGAATCACGTCTGCGCAGTGCAGCATGGATGTGTAAGCATGCGTATGAGGCTCATGTAGCAACACAGCATGGACACTCAAGAGAAAGCTTGGAAAGAACAATCCGCAGGCATGGGTCCCACAGACTTAGGTTTACTATGCAGTGTAGACATTCCCATGGACGAGCATCCACTGGACATTTATTTTAGATTTTTTAAGTCACTTACTTTAGCTTTTAAAAATTTGGTGAGAAAAGGTGATGCAATGAGAACTACAATATCCAAAATAGGCCAGAGGTCTCATTTTTTCCTCCCTACTTCAAGGCAGTCAGGCTGTTTCCTGGGAGGTGCTCAGATACTATGACAGGTGCTGTTAAGAGAACTTAGAATAAAAGTTTTAGCTAAAACCAGGTTCGTATTACAGTCACTACAATCTCCTTTTCAAATACCATGGCATTTGTGGGAAACACCAGCAATCATAATGATTAAAATGCAAGCAAAGCAGGCTAAATATATTTTCTAAGTTACACCTAAGCACCTTACCTGGTTTTTGAACTGTACTGCAGACAAAGTCTGCTTTCAGAAGTAGTCGCATTTCTGAAAGAGTAACAGATCCCCTAGATGGAGCAAATTCACGGGATGTAGAAGCAGCTTTATTTTTTTTGCCCTGAGGTCCTTCGTTCTTCAATTTGTTGAGCTCTTCAAGCAAAGCTTTTCTCTTTTCAGCTGTAAAGAGATTTAAATTGGAACAGGGGAAAAAAAAAAGTAGAGAGGGTGTAGCTAAGTATCATTTGCTATCAATTCCTTTATTAGGTAAGTGTACCATTATGAAGTGTTTGAGGACAGAGTGCCAATATGCAAGAGGAAATTGTGCAAGAGAGTATAGTGGACTGACAGAAGGGTGTGGGGGAATGGAGGGGCAAGTGACCTTTACCCACCTAGTCACTTCTTCCTTTCAGAAGAGGGATTATAACTAATCCCTAATAACTAGAGAGAACAATAGACTGCCATCTGAACTGGATTTTCCTGAGCCTGTTAGCTTGAAAACTTCAATCATTCAGAAATTGTTCTGTAATTTAAAGGATTAGTCTGAATATTAGCCATTCTTTAAGACATACTTGCAAGAAGGAGAAGTCTCTCTGCTTCAGCTTCTTCCTGTGACCCCTTTCCATGTTCCTCATCAATACAGCAGTTCAGAGCTTGGCTGGCCTGATGAATCACAGTCTGCTGCAAACTGATCTCATTATTCAGCTCCTAACATAGTCCCATAATTTAAAAAGAGAAAAAAAACAAAAAAAAACAAGACGCAAAGTTACAAAAGGATTTTATTCTTTGAGCTAGTATCCAAGAGAAAAACCTTTAGAACAGCATTTTTTTAAAATGGTTTCCTCCAATCTGTAGAAACGTAGCTAGACAAACTATAAAGCTTACAGTATGAAGTTTTACTCTCACAAGGGTTTCTCTTCCCTTCCACCATTGCTGACAACAGTTCAGATGTGACAAGGCAACAAGTGGGGAATGTTCTAGAAGGAGTTACCACCTTCAGTAGGGCTGCTCATGAAAAGTTAGGAGATACACGGTAGAGAGAGATACAGATAGATTTGAAGGCAAGGGAGTAAGGTCAGAACACGGCCTGATTAAAGCTACAGTTACAATTCCTGCATAAACCTGGAAATGGCAGTATCGTAGATTAGCGAGAACAAGCAAGAACTATGTTCTCTCCAGACCAGAGGTGGGCAACTACGGCCCATGGGACCATCCTGCCTGGCCCTTGAGCTCCCGGCTAGGGTGGCTAGCCCGCAGCCGCAGCTCACTGCACCGGCAGTGCAGTGGCGTGGCTAGCTCCAGCCAGGCGGCAGGGCTGCAAACTCTTGCTGCTCTGAGCGGCATGGTAAGGGGGTGGGGAGGTTGGATTAGGAACAGGAGGTTCCGGGGGGCGGTCAGGGGACAAGGGGAAGGGAGTTGGATAGGCGTGGGAGTGGATGGGGTGGGGGTCAGATGGGTCAGGAGTTATGGTGGAGGCAGTCAGGGGACAAGGAACGGGGGGGGCGGGGAGGTTGAATAGGCGTGGGAGTTCCGGGGTGGGGGCAGTCAGGGGACAGGGTGGGTTGGATAAGGGGCAGGGAGTCCCGAGGGGGGCCGTTAGGGTTGGATGAGTTTTGAGGGGGGCAGTCAGGGGGCAGGAAGTGGGAGGGGTGGATGGGATGGGACCTAGGCTGTTTGTGGAGGCACAGCCTTCCCTACCCAGCCCTCCATACAGTTTCGGAACCCCGATGTGGCCCTCGGGCCAAAAAGTTTGCCCACTCCTGCTCCAGACTATTGGCCTACAGGTAATGGCCTCACACAACAGCCTCCATTAAAATTTATACAGAATCAAAAGTACTTCGCATGTATCAAATGATGCTACATTTGTCCTGTCTTTAATACAAGAGTCCTAAATTTGGACAAAATACCTTAATTTTGCCAGTCTATGCAACATTTATTGTTTGTGGCACATACAGAACAAAAACAAAAAACCTCACAAGAAAGCAGTAAGTGGGAAACTACGTTTTTTTTGTTTTTTTTAAAGTTATACATACCTGCATTTTCTGTTTAATATTAACTTGATCAGAAGTTCCATTCCTTTTTACTTCTAGTTTTGAAGCAACATTTTCTTTGCGAACAATCACTTGCTTTATTGAAGGACGATCTGTTTCTTTAAATCTTTGAGATCGATAAGCATCAATGCTTTTTAAAAGAAATCAAGTGTTAGACACATTTAACATTTTAGAGTCCAGCAGAGCTTTTAACATTAAAGCATTGATGCTTTAGCCCACACACTCTGAAAAATGCCCAAGTCAACACATTTAGATGGGAGCAATTTTATTGCGACCTCCTGTCCAGATTAAGGTTGTAGCAATATAAAGATGACTTTAAAAAAAAAAAATGTAGATAAGAAGCCTTTGATGAAGGCTTAATTGCCAACTGGGATCATCCGGGCATTTCACCTTATCAGTTCACTGGCATTGCAGCCTGGCATTGGTGGCATCTGGTTTTCCCCCGTTCTCTACCTTTGGCACACAGTTTAATTTCCCTGAGGACTGAAATGTTTTGGTCTAACTAGAGGCTTAACAGATGTATCTGGGTGAATTTAATGGCCTACACTATTAGCCTTAAACTCAATGAAAGTGAGAGAGAAATTCTTGAAGACCTGTCACAGCTACATCACTGAAATAATCTGTTGTTGGGGGCCAAAAGATTAAAGCTTTTTCAAGCCTGTCTTTCCCCTCTCCAGGAGGTACCCAGTTTAATAAAGCCAAATATTTCCATAGTGACTTGATTTGCATGTTTAAGCCAAAGCCTCTGAAAATTTGTTACCTATATAGAAGGTTGTGATCTTCTGACAAGGAGCCAATACTGTCTCCAGATTCTGCTCTAGGGACGCGCATCTTTTGGAATTTACCAGACTTTGGACTTTCGTCACTTATACTGCTGCTTTCAGCAACTGATCTATTAGGGGAAACAAAAACCTGGAAGGGGGGAATGGGGGGAGAAGGAGGTATGCATCATAAATAACTGGCCAGTTAAATGTGGCTTATTCTGCTCCCACCACCTTTACCTCTCTCTCCACCCTTATTTACTCTTCCCAGACATTCCCTTTGAGTAAGCAACCCCTTGCCTATATTTACTTTTCCATAAAAAAGTCAGAAGAACTATTTATATTTTACTTTGCAAATACTCTTAGGATATAGAATGACAGTTTGATTGATTGTTCCTTGCCTTCCCTTTAGGTACTTTGACAGGTGGGTTGAAACTTTAACGTAGTTAGTCTTTAAGAACACGATGCTGTCAGCTTGACATTAAGTTGAGATCCACTAGCAGGAAACACAAACCCTTAAAATATCTTAAGGGAAGATGATGAAGTATCTTATTGCATAATTAGTTCTGTTATATTTTATTTTAAGAGACAGCACTGTATCTAGGAGCAGAAACAAATTTACTAGATTCTGACTGATGGCCAAGAACGAGAGTCAACAATCCTTATGTAGCCAGTGTTCCCATTGACATTAATGGGAGTTCTGGCTAAGTAAAGATTTCAAGATAAAAACATCATCTCCAAGGAAAGGCAAGTATTTGACTAGTAATGTGATTTAACAATAACTTCTTGGAAGCAGTGAGTCAAAATGTTCCTTTTCTAGTTGTACTTTTAAACCCTATATAAAAAAGAGTTTAATCTTTCTTTAGCATTTTTGTTATGTAAGCAAACACCAAGCTGCAACTATCTTGTAAGCTATAACCCCAGAAGCACAAAGCAGGAAGATTTGCCAAAATGTTTATTATGATTCTTCCACCACTACACAGTGATTTCACTAGATGAAAGTTTGAGGAAGTCCAGGGTTCAGTCTGAAATGCAGATGGGAAAAAGTAGATTACATATAGTTTTGTCCCCACCACCTCTGACCTGCAAAGCCCTACGATTTCTTTAGAAAACAAGTAGTAACATGAATAATCTTTCAGCTGTTCCATTTCTAGAAAGTTGATTGTTATGAAGAAATGAAAGTTAAGAAGTGAAAGGAAAGCTTTATATTACTGAAATGCAGCCACTTCATAAATAAAACAGCTGTTAAACTGGGGAGGGGTTGCACACAGTTGCTACAATGTTGCCAGAGTGATTTAGTTGACCCTCCTTCCTGCAACCACACACCACCACAGAAGGGCAAATACCAGGGGAAACTGCAGTTCTTTCTAACTGACAGTCACAGGAAAAATAAAGAAGCTGGTGTGCACCTCTTTCAAGCCACAGAGCCGTTTATCATGGATGAAGTATGCTAAAATAAAAAGAGGGAAAGATGAGGATAACTACTATTTTCCCCTTGCCTTCACACTATCAGCAGTGAATAGCAGGTACTGAGTTAAACTTTCAAGCTGATGCTGTTTGTTTCGAAGAGATCTCACAGAGCTGCTTTGGGAGTGTTAAAACTAGGAAGCAAACCTGGTGAAATAAAAATTCTACATCAGTGATTAGGTCATGGATAGGGGATAGTCGTACTGCCCAAAGCATATGATGCTTCTCTTATGAAAAGAGAGGTTAAACAGGATTGCATGCTATTTTAACAAATGTTTAGGCACAGTGGCTTAAATTGGAGGGATTTTGGCGAGAATGTGGAGGACCAGAATGTAAGTATTTCACTGATTTAATAGAAAAAAAGTCTCACATTTTATTCATATTTGTTCAGGGACCACAATACATAATACAAACATTTGTGAAATAACATTATTGGTGTACAGTCAAATTGTAGATCCCTGTATTTAATATATCTGTTCTTACCTCTGGACTTACAACACCAACAGACTCTGCTAACGGAGTTAGCAGAGACATTGATGAAATATTCAGTGACTCTTCCTGCTCATCATCACTCTCAGCTTCCAAGTTCATACTCATTTCTTTTTTTAGTTTTTCTATGTCTGGTCCATCCTCTTGAAGAACTTCATCAAAGATGTCATTTATTACCTTTGAGCTATTCATTTCATCATTCACACTCATCTCAATTTCACATACTGCATCTGAAAAGTCAGAGATCCCAAGATTACTTATGAGCATATCCTGTAGTACATTTAGAGCACTGATCTTTTTTTTTTTTTAAATAGAGGAGGAAGTAATTAAATAGAAGATGCAATAATATTTTCCAAGTGGTTCTGTGCTGGCTTATTTCTATAACTTCATGGGGCACTTGAAATCAGTTAAAGATGCACTTAGCGAACAAATCCCAACTTTGAATTGAGGTCTTAAAATTAAATGAGTGTTTCATCACTGTAGGACCCAGTTATTTTTTTATTGCAATAAGTTCACACACCAGCCTTCTTGTGTCCCTTTGAAGTCTAAATATCACAATATATTTCTATTTTCCAATTACAATAAAATAATTAAAGAAACCCGGTAATGTTCATATGAATTTGATCTCAAATATATGCTTTGATTGCAAAAGACACTTGCGGAACTAGAAGCCCACTTAATTTGCAGGAAATTGATGTTTTGTTGGACAAAACAATAGTGAACAAGCTCATTTAGGATTAGCTAATGAAGTGTTACAAACCATTCTCTTTCTCTGTAAGTTGCTCAAGCTTTGAGACAGATACTACTTTTAGTGGATTCTTTAGCAATGTGGTTTTCAGAGGACTGAGTTTTTCAGTCTCTTCACGTTTTGAAGTGTCTGGGAAGTTTAAAAAAAAAGGAGTAAGGTAAAATTTCTGCAGGTATGATCAGAACTATTCACTATGTCCGATTTCTAATTCTTAAAAAGTCCATAAACTTACAAGAGGAAGAAAAGAATAATCCTCAAAATAGTACTATAAGTTTTTTTTGTTTTGTTTTTAAATTTTAATCTGAAATATTTTGATCATGGAACACTGGGGAAGACTTTCCCCCACTCCCTGAATGGAGAGACGATTGGATGGGAACAATACTGACAGACTGCCACTCTGCTCCGAAGGACGGCAAAGGAGCCACCCCACTACAAAAAAAACTGGGGCAGAAGATCACCTGGCCCTCAACAGCTGTGTTTGGACATGCAGAGCCAGCCTAGCATCTCTGCACACAAGGGTGTTAAGGGGGAATCTGTCCCTTTTTCCTCTGTGGGGCAGAGCACCTAGGTTTTCATTCCCTGACTGTTAAGTATTTGGCGGAGTGTCCTATAAGCCTCCCAGATCCTATGGATTCAGGGAGCCCACTGTTGCTACTCCTCCCCCCCTACAGTAATAGACACTTGGCTGCTTCATGATGCCTATCACATTGAAGGAAAAGGGATGCTTCTCAGAAGTCAGGAAGGAAGTCTTACACTCAATTGGGTTGTTCCCCAATTTTATTATTCCAGTATGGGTAGTTACAGCACTCACATATACTGTCTCCACTTCCTACATACACAAGTCAGATTAATATTTTAAGGTCAGTTTTTGTGATTTTAGTTCACATCTGCCTATATCATAAATGCCATTATCTGGTTGACAGTCTGTTAAAGACGCCTAGGACTGGAAGTGCAATGATGTTACGGGACAGGGTCAAGATGCACTGGCAGCACACGGGAAAGTGGTATGCCTATACACTATGCCCAGTTGTAGCCAGTGCTGTGAGTCCCAAACATTCATAACAAAGTATGAATACAAAACTCTTTACACCAATATCAATCATATCAACTCAAGGAGGATTGTTCTCACCTGAAGATTCTGAGGGGAGAGATTTTTCTGACATCTCAGATGCTGTGGTCTTTTCTGCTGCTACAAGCGAAGTAGCATCTGAACTAGCGAGCTGTTTTGAATTAGCTTGAGCTTGGCTTTCCTGAATAAGAAAAAAATTACACTAAAGTCAGTCTCAGATAGTACTGTAACTTGTGGCTTGTAAAACTAAATGAACTAGTTGATATTTGAACATTTGAGGCACAACCTTATTACTCACTCAAAACAAATTTTATAAAAAATAGTCTTATTTTCAAAGACTAGAAAATAAAAGTTACAGCTATGAGGCTCCTACTCAGATGCAATGACCCAGCAAGTCAGATTCCATGGAGAGAAGTATTTTATTTTAAAAAAATACTATATATCCAGAATGGCAAATTTTTAACATTGCAAAATAGCACCTTGAAGGTGAGGCAAACATACTGTTGAGATATTTATTACTGAAATTCTAATAGTAAGTGAAATTCTCCTTTAAAATATTGGCAGATATAAATATACTCAAGAGTACATACTCTATAAGTTGTTCCTTTCAAGTATTTTTAAAAAGTCAAGATTTTGTAGCAAGCAAAAAAATAAATATAGATTATTGTACATTTACATGCTTATCCATGTGTTCTGGGTTCCCTGACAATTTATAGATGGGCACGTCAAAAATACACTCCGACATATATTACCATTTTAGTTTCTGGATGTTTGCTTTTTGAATTTTCACCTCTCTCAGCACTCCACAGACTGCCCTTGTCAAACCGACCACGAATACAAGCAAGTTCTTTTTCACGTTCCTAAGCATAAGAGAAATATATGTTATACAAGAACATACTGTAGGCTGTATCTATATGTTAAAAAACAACAACAAAAACCATTTATAATCCCTAGGCAGTTTTAGAGCATTAAGAAACATGCCTGAAGATTATAAGCAAGCTATTAAAATTTAGCAAACCATACCTGCTTGAGCTGTTGTGCTAGACTGGCAGTGGAGGATGTTTCATTCTGTTTGAAAAGTCTTTCCTGGATTGTCTTTGTGTTTGGGGTAACAATGGGTGTTCTGTATCCAGTAGTACTTGTAGCAGGACTTTGAGTGCTATGCTCTTGAAAGCGATCTCCAAAACGTTCCAGAAAGGGTTTGATTCCTGATCCCCCTACAAAAACAAAGGTTTTAACTTTGTAAGAGTCATATACTTTTAACAATTTTTAGACCAGACACATTAGTTGCTTTCTTGTAAAGCCTTCAGTGTTTTGCATATCTTACTCCACTATCTTTTGAACATGCTCAGCATGTAATTGTTGCTCTGGCTCCAAACAGAAGACTAACGGACATTACAGCAGTGCAAATCAAAAATTTAGAGAGTGTGGGATGTCTCTCAATGCAAACATAGGTCCATCAACTGATAGTTAAAATGGTTTGCTTCTTCACCTACTCTCTCCAGAACCAGATCTCACTCACAAGTCTGTACAACATGGCTGAGAAATACAAGGTGGAGAAGCGGTTTGGCATTTACCTTACTTTAAAATAGCATCGTTGGGTATAATAGCATAGATTTGTCTTCTACTCTAAGTGAGTCTTGGAAAGAGAAACTTAGTGAAGCAAAACTGCAGAGCTATCTTTAAAAAAAGAAAAAGAAGAAGCTGAGTTTGCCAGTCCAGCTCAGTTCTTTATAAAGCTGATCAGCTAGGTAGCTGAGACCGTTTGATTACTTTCAAGTAGTCTTCCCAGATCTTCTAGTGTCACATCATTAAGAGTCACTAGAAGAGCTCTCATAAAAATCCAGACATTATACACATCTTTAGTGTATAATTAAACTGAGGAATGGATGAAAGTTTCATGCTGTAACTCCCGTGCAAGATATCAACCGAACACCTCTTTGGTCCATATGCAGCAAGAACCTATAGGATTTAATAATTTGCAAATCACTTTAAATATACCAAGTCGGCTAGTGTGACGTATCACAACCACATGCAGTGTCTTTGGAGAGTATTGTATAACTGCCATAAAGTTAATATGTATAGTTGCAGGCCAGGGATTATCTTCTACTCCATAATGGAGGGTTACTGCAGCTCCTCCAAGAACTAGAGACAGTGTGGGGTAATTCTTGCAGTGACTGGGACTATTAATAGCTCCAGAAAAGTACCATCCATTGGGGTGGTTTGGATATACTGGTTAAGGACAGGCTTTGCCAGGAGACAAAGAAAGAACCTGGGGAATAAAAGGCCAACTTGAACTGATTCAATTCATTATGATCCCAACGGTCAAAGGTTCTGTAAGCCTAAACCCCTGGTCAGAAGGGAAAGGGACGTTGATCCCTACCGAGAGTGGCAACTGCTAAAGGCCTGTGAGAGCATTCCTTCAGCAGACCACAGAAAGGGTTCAAAAAACACCAAAATTTTGAAACCTGGTTTTAAAAGGATTGAAATATTATTTATCTACAAAGAAGTTAGCTCACAATTTAAAATGGTTCTAGTGAGAACTAACAAAACTATGTTCAGAAAAAGATAAGAATATGGAAGCTATATTTATGGAAGTTGTCTTAAAACTACTACTAGGATGCTTGATTAGAATTCTATTAGTAGAAAGTTACAAGAAATTCTAAGCCATAATTCAGAATATGAACAGCTAACCATTACATGGTATAGACCAGCATTAGCTGGAACGTAGTTTTGGACTGCAGGAAAAAAAGATTAGTGTAGTTTGTTGGAAACTGTTACAATAAGTTAAATTTAAAACCGAAGGTAATGGTTAAAAATCAGCTATATCACTCATTGTTTTAAAAAAAAACAAACAAACAAACAGTCACTTACCTGGTGTCGTAGGCTTATCCTTATGTTCAGGTTGCACATGTGTTCTTTTGATTGGCTCTTCTTTGGACTGAACTGGCTGGGATAAGATTGGTTTTACCGTTGGCTTAAGTTCCTCTGTTTTTTGGGGACTGCACGGCTTTTTTAATAGTTGTGGTACCTCAGGTTCCTTAGGATTGGGATTGGTTACTCTACAGGCTTTTCCTAAGTAACTTGGTCCCTAAAGAGGAAAAGAAGTATACATATGGATATGATCTTAGTTAAATGGGAAGACCACACATTCTTCACTCACCCAGAAAAGGCTAGATGAAGAAATTTTGCACATAGCACTGTTTGAAATCTGAACACTCTTATTTCCCAATAGAAAAGGCAGAACAAGTTAGATGATGCCTTTAAAGCATTTAGATCAAATATATCAGTTTTTCAATATTTGATTCCATAATTTGCCATCTGTTGCACATATTCTTTAATATTCATCTATCCTTAATTCTAAGTTCAGTGGAACACTGCAAGTTCATGAATGAGATAATTTTCTTAACAGATGCTACTACTTTCAGATGTCTGAGTTGCAATTTATAAAGATGTTTACATTTACAATTGAGAGTCGTGATTAACCACATGAACAATTGATTTCTAAAAGCCAGACCCTCATAATTCCTGCCTGTCAAATTTACTCAAGGAGTGTGCCACTCTTACAAATCCCCATTGGTGACTAAAAAGAAGTGCAATTCACATACATTTGGAAGCCACTGCTCCCCTCCCTTGCTCATATGGCCCATCTTAATTTTTGCAATGAAAAGAGAAGAAGCTTACGATACCTTTTAAGTGTCAGATGATCAATGGTATTAAGATTGAAAAAATAAGCAACAAGTAATTAAGGCTACTCATTTTAAAACGGTCATGATCATTTGTCACTAACATTCAGATTAGACATGTAAGGGTTAACATCCATCCCACAAAAATGACATCAGGTTAGTTGTTAAATTTGATCACTCACCGATATCTTAGAGGTTGCTGGTTTATTTACAGATTCCTCAACAGCCCTTTGAGAACAGGATGCAGCTTCCTGCTTTACACTGCCACTATTGATTCGAGCAGATGCTTCACTTGTAGTGGACAATTTGGATAAACAAGTAGTGCCAGGCTGTTCTTGTGTATTGTTTTGCTTTGCAGATGGATGACTTAGATCATTTTCCCAGGAACCAATTGTAGCAGCAAGGTTAGCTAAACGGCCTTTTCTCCCCACTGGGGTATCACTTGTGAGAGATGGCTGTTTGGGTGGGGAAACGGCCTGTTCTTTTAATAGGAGGGGAGATAGGGGAGAAATTTCAGATGAATCTGAAAATTAAGACAGGTAGTTAAGAGCTACACACACTTTTTGAAACACAAGACTAGAAAAAGTCAACCTTTTGTAAAAACAGAGTTCCTAAGCAACACAATTACAATTGTTAACGAGTTAGGTTATTTTACAAAGACAATGGCAGATTATTTCACTAGAACCCAAGAAATGTTAAATGTCTAAAACCTGATTACACCAATTTTAACAATGATGTAAAAATCAGACGGGGTTTATTAGAGAATGTACAGAAGGTGTATTCTCAATGACTTCTAATTTTTTTGGGCACCCATTTCTTTTCCTACAGTATTCACGTTACAAAAAAATATAGAAGAATTTAAAGAAATCCTGTGTCAGGAATATTCACTGAGAACATTTTTTTTCTAGTGCTTGCTTACATCACTGTCACGACAAATGTTTTAATTTTTAAATTCTATGAAATGGGACATACCATTATCATCCCAGCAACGTCGCTGTTGTGCCAGTTTCTGCATACGTGTTTTGACTGTAAGGGCTACAGGTACTTCAGATTTCAAGTTCTGTTCTTCCTTCTCAACAAGCAGTGGAACAGGCTGAACTGAGAGAGCCCTGTTATTTGCAGTTGCTTGTGGCTGTGCCCTCGCTTGTGGCTGTGCAGTCATCTCAGGAGGAAGGGGTTTCATGGAAGTTGAATTAACTGGCTGTCTATTCTCGGCGCTAGAAACAGGAACCTCCATTCCGTCAGAACACAGCCTTTTTGATGGGGATGGCTTTGTACTAGGTTTCACTGTAAAAGTTAAAAGTATTTGAACCAGTCAGTTATCAGCCATAATCTTCACAGCCTGCAATTAAAAGTACTGAACATACTCCATCTTTCTGAAACAACTTATTAATTTTTAAGTCCTCCCACTATGTCTTATGTAAGAGTTCATTTAAAAAATGGGGGGGGGGGGAGAAGAGAATAGTTGCCCAGTCTTTATGTCCATCATCAAAACTTGATTGTCCCTTTAAACTCTGCATTCCCCAATGTGTTTCACTATTACTAAGGCAAGTGACTTTCATAGTGGTGATGCATTTAAACTATTAAGTGGGCACTAATTTAAAGTTACTTAGTCATCTGCAAGACATTTGCCACCAGTTTAGAGGCTAGTCACATTTTGGACCTAATTAAAAAGGCAGGCAATAGCATCCCTTACGCTGAGTTTAGAAAGAAGAGGGTTAAACTTTGGTGCTAAAAAGTAATATTTTTTTAGTCAAAAGTAGTATGTGTCGAAAGAAAGAAAGAAAGAAAGAAAGAAAGGGGGAATTTTCACATGGAAACAGTGATCCATATGATTTTTCAAGAGGTTTCTTATTCTGTACTACGCCTATGCAAGATACCTTCTTCACCGGGCAAAGGTGACTGGTTACTAGTTTCTGACAAAGGTTCTCTAGTTCTCTTTGTCTGCATCGTGGGCCTCATTCCTGCTGTGGGTCGCTCAGCCATTTTCTTCTGCAAGTTCTCTCGCCTGGCACGGGTTCGTTCAAGAAGTTTCTAAAATATTTAGAAAGGCACAGACAGTTACATACGTCAATATTCTAGTGGAAATGCATGTTACTAATAAAGTATAAATTACTGAAACCCTGAATTTTTACAGTAAATTCTCAGTTACATGTTTCTAACGTTGTACGCCAGAGGTCCCCAAACTGTCAGGTGTGCCCGCCAGAGGGGTACAGAGGAATGTTCAGGGAGCGTGGTGGGGCCCCACGGAGAGTGTGGAGAACGCACCACTCAACCCCACGGAGAGTGTGGAGAACGCACCACTCAACCCCACTACGCTCCCAGCTCTGCTCTGGCCACAGCCACAGCTCCCAACACTGCCCCCAGCCTCAACCCCTGGCCGCAGCTCCATTTCCGGCCACAGACCCACCCCCAGCTATGACCCCAGCCCCTTTACTCCTGTCCGTGGTATCTCCACCCCTCCCCAGGATCCACGGACAGGTGCGTGGAAGAGACATGGACAGGGGCATGTGGGGCACGACGCTGAAAAGTTTGGGGACCGCTGTCCTATGCAAAAAATTCCCACTATGGAAACAAAAGACTGTACATAGATTCACAGATACTAAGGTCAGAAGGGACCATTTATATCAGATGTTGAAAGCTTACTAATTACACTATCCTTCTAAATAAAGAAATTCATAAGTAGTGACAGTGACTAACAGTGAAGTAGTGACAATTGACTTCTAAACTGCCATGTGACAGTAGCATTGCTAAAAACAGCCAAGTATTTGGTTACTAGTTTGTTTGCTTTTTAAACAAAGTTGCTAAAATTGGTGTACATGCCAGCTGTATTGCAGATGTGCGTTCTCTACCGCAGGGGTAGGCAACCTGTGGCATGCAAGCTGATTTTCAGTGGCACTCACACTGCCCGGCTCCTGGCCACCGGTCTGGGGGGCTTTGCATTTTAATGTAATTTTAAAGGAAGCTTCTTAAACATTTTAAAAACCTTATTTTACATACAACAATAGTTTAGTTATATATTATAGACTTATAGAAAGAGACCTTCTAAAAACATTAAAATGTATTACTGGCACACGAAACATTAAATTAGAGTGAATAAATGAAGACTCGGCACACCACTTCTGAAAGGCTGCCGACCTCTGCTCTACAGCAACCCTTCTAGCTGACTGAGGTGCACCATTAACAGGTTCTGAAGTGAGCATGGCCAAAGGGATGTAGGGATTAGAGAGATGAAAGAAGAACATTTTGAAGAGGTCATGGATGCAGAGGATGCCATTAAAAAGATCTGCACTACCACGTCTAGACAGAAAAAACCAAAAACCACAATATTTGTCTTTATACTGACAAAAGTATTCCATTTAAAACAGGAAAGATTTAAAACAAAGATATATCAGTTACGTCCCGAAATATATGGGATCTCTCTTCTGATCAACTGATCTGATTGTTACAGTTCACATTCCATTTTGGGTGTACTGACCTACTTCATTACTTATAAATCACTTCACTGAAAGTTTAGAAGTTGTAACAAGTGATATTTGGAGTTACTCCATCTTCAAGTATTATTTAAAATTAAAGTATTTGTATTAGATATTGCTTAAAGAATATAGTACTGCTTGATTTAATCAATTTGTGTGTGTGACAAACCCATTTGAGCTAAACTAAGCACCTTGACACATAAAAAGTTCTGTTATGAAAGTTCTAATTCACTTTGAAAAGTCAGCATTTAGCACTGTGTTGTGGTGATGGCACAAAGTAGTTAAATTCTGTGAGCTGTTGTAACCCATTATCCTCCCCGATACATGGCAGTCAAATATAAATTTAAGACTAACTGTCTAAAAGACTTCAGATTCTTAGACAAAGTTTCATCTGCTCAATATGCAGTGGCAGTCAAAAAAACAGAATGTTAGGAACTATTAGGAAAGAGATCAATAAGACAGAAAATATCATAATGACATTATATAAATGCATGATATGCCCACACTTTGAATACTGTGTACAGTTCTGATTGCCCCAACTCAACAACAAAAGTGATTAGTTGTATGGAACATCTTTCATCTGAGGAGAGATTAAAAAGACTGGGATTTTTCAGCCTGGAAAAAAGACAATTAAGGGTGGGGAAGGGATATGATAGAGGTTCATAAAAAAATCATTAATAATGCGGAGAAAGTGAATAAGGAAGTGTTATTTACCCCTTCATTTACTACAAGAACCAGGTTCATACCCAGTGAAATTAATAAGCAACAGGTTTAAAAAAAAATAGAGTACTTCTTCACTCAATGCATATTCAACAGGGTGTATTTGATTTAAATCATGATTTAAATCACTAGTCAGGAAGACTCAATTTAATCATGGATTTCTATATAAAAGTGCATTCTTGTTGGTTGTTATAACTTTAATACATACTCTTCACGACTCAGAGATAGATGAGACCCAAACTGGGTATCTTTTACGGCCTGCTGCCATTGTAGGTTTTCCCTTCTAGTGAGAGAATGGTATGGTAGATCTCAAACCAATGAAGGCTACACTCAAAGACCTCAAGACTTCTGGAATATGCTGCTCAAACAGTTTCACTTTTGTTTCTACTGCCTGTCCCTCCCTTCTCACATTTATCTCCAGACTTCTTCTCCTTGTCCAGATCTATTCCACGCACAACAATCTTCTATTCATTGAACTTTTTGAAACTTTATACTTTTAGAGAGAGAGTTAAGGGATTGACTCTGTGTACACAAATTTGCAGAGGGACAATAGGGTGAGGTCTGTTATTTCTCACCTCTATATATTATTTAATTTATTTATTTTAAAACATTTTTGCTGTTAACAAGCCTGTTATCTCTGGAGACACAAATCCACAGTTTGAGAACTGCAAAACTAAGCATCTCTGGTGGTATCTTCTAGACTCAGCACTGTGTTCCATTGGGTAGATAGAAAAATTAACCTCAATAATCTATGTAGAAGCCTCTGGGGCCCCATAAAATTGGATCCTTAATCCGTGAACTATTGGAACTCATTTACAAAACTTTTCTTAGACGTTACATGAATATATTGTCTTATATTATAGAATTAGAATTTATAATCCCTATTGCATGATGAGATATCTTTGAGCTATAATATATCAATTAAAACTATCTTTAGACAGTTTCCCTCAAAAAAGCATTTTATCAAAAACAAATCCTATTTAAATTAAAAACCCGAGTTTAAAAAAAAAAAGATGCTTTTTTTTTTTTTTTTAAATCATGGATTTTTATCCACTGGTAGTCAACCTGGAACTCGTTGCCAGGGCATGTTGTGAAGGCCAAAAGTAAAATTGGGGTCAAAAGAAGAATTAGTTAAGTTCATGGAGGATATGTCCATCGATGACTATTAGCCAAGATGGTCAGGGAGGCAATCCCATGCTCAGGGTGTCCCCAAGCCTCTAACAGCCAGACTGGGTGAGAGGGGATGGAGCACTTGATAATTGCCCTGTTTTCTGTTCATTCCCTTTGAAGCATCTACCACTGGCCAATGTCAGAAGACAGAATATGGGCTATATGGACCACTGGTCTGATCCAGTATGGCCATTCTTATGTTCTTGTTGTATGACTAATGGAATGTCAATCTCAGCAGTTCTGTGTAAAAGCAAAATACTGACTCTAAATTTCTGTAGCTAACAAAGGAGGACTCTGGGAAACTACATGAAGCCAGGAGCACCTATACTGACAAATTGCATGTCAATTTTGGACTCCACCCTGTTCCCTTGGTCTACCCAACTTCCCCCACAAAATACGTGAAATGCACAGGGAACAATGCATGTGAGAGAAAGTTTTCAGATGCAGAGACTAAGTAATAAATATGCAGCAAAGGAATAGTTAAATAGCATGTGTAAGGTGGAACACTCAGAGTTATTCAAATACACATCTACATTCCATTCTGTTCCGTTAGCCCAGCTTGAGCTAAATTTCAGTTGCTGTTGCTAGGATGTCATTTAACAAGAATGCGCAGCTCCATTGTTGAGCTCAAACTTTTACTGGTTTGCAGCATGCTCAAGTTTTCCAAGTAATAGTCATAACTCAATTCTGCTCTTACACATTGATGAATAAGCCACACTTTGAAGAGACGGTTAGAATTAGTTTTGAAGCCCACTGGCTTTTTTTTTTTTTTTTGAGGGGGGGGGTAGGGGGAGGGAAGAGTTTTACCATGTTGTGTAAGGGTTTTGCCAAGGGCTAGAAGTTTAATTAGAATGTTCACAGTTTTTAGTACTTGCCATAAAAACATACTTCCTAAATATATAATAAACTAAATGTAACAGTGCACGCATGATCCATCATCATATCTTAAAGGTTCATACAAGTGTTTGGTTCCAAGTTATCCCACTTCTCCCCTACATAGCCAAACATTGTTAAGGGCATGTGTCAAATATAAAGGGAAGGGTAAACACCTTTAAATACCTCCTGGCCAGAGGAAAAACCCTTTTACCTGTAAAGGGTTAAGAAGCTAAGATAACCTCGCTGGCACCTGACCAAAATGACCAATGAGGAGACAAGATACTTTCAAAGCGGGGGGGACGGGGACAAAAGACGGGGACATCTGTCTGTGTGATGCTTTTGCCGGAACCAGAGCAGGAATGCAAGTCAGAACTCATGTAAAAAGTTAGTAAGCATATCTAACTAGATTGCATTAGATTCTGTTTTGTTTAAATGGCTGATAAAATAAGTTGTGCTGAATGGAATGTATATTCCTGTTTTTGTATCTTTTTGTAACTTAAGGTTTTGCCTAGAGGGATTCTCTATGTTTTGAATACGATTACCCTGTAATGTATTTACCATCCTGATTTTACAGAGGTGATTCTTTTACTTTTTCTTTAATTAAAATTCTTCCTTTAAGAACCTGATTGCTTTTCATTGTTCTTAAGATCCAAGGTTTTGGGTCTGTGTTCACCTATGCAAATTGGTGAGGATTTTTATCAAGCCTTCCCCAGGAAAGGGGGTGTAGTGCTTGGGGGGATATTTTGAGTGTGGGGGGGGGGAAGAGAGATGTTTCCAAGTGGGCACTTCCCCTGTTCTTTGTATAACACTCTGGTGGTGGGCAGTGTTTAACTTAAGCTGGTAAGAATAAGCTTAGGGGGTCTTTCATGCAGGTCCCCACATCTGTACCCTAGAGTTCAGAGTGGGGAAGGAACCTTGACAGCATGTCTACACTAAGGGTATGTCTGTACTACCTGCCGAATCAGCGGGCAGTGATCGATCCAGCAGGGGTCGATTTATCGCGTCTAGTCTAGACATGATAAATCGATCCGAGCGCCCTCCCAACAACTCCTGTACTCCACTGCCGCGAGAGGCACAGGCAGAGTTGACGGGGGAGCGGCAGCAGTCGACTCACCGCAGTGAGTAGATCTAAGTACGTCGACTCAGTTATTCACATAGCTGAAGTTGTGTAACTTAGATCGACCCCCTCCCCTTGCAGTGTAGACCAGGCCTTAGAACACTGCATAAGCATAACCGCGCCTCTGTAGCACTTTTATGAAGACACTAAGCTGATGGGAGAGAGGTGGTAGAAGCAGCTCTCCTGCCAACACAGCACTATATACACAGGGGGTTAGGTTGGCATAACCGTGTCGCTCAGGGGTGTGGATTTTTCACACCCCTAACTGATGTAGTTACATCGATATAAGTCTGTAGTGTAGACGAGACACAGTGATAAATTGTTAGCTGACATTCAGAAGTCAAAATCTGCATTAGTTTTTGTATCTAAGGCCATGTCTACACTGCACTTTCGTCGGTAAACCTTTTGTCGATCAGGAGCCTGAAGGGAAGAAAAATTAAAAAAAAAAAAAACCCTCACACCCCAGCCAATAAAAGTTTTATTGATGAAAAGCGCCAGTGTGAACACCAATTTGTAGACAGGAGACACTTTCCCGCCAACAAAGCTACTGCACCTCATTGGGGGTGGTTTTATTGTGTCAGCAGGAGAGTTGTCACCTGCTGACGAAGTTCAGCTACACTGCGTACCTATGCTGCTGTAAGGTACACAGTGTAAGCATAGCCTAAGGCTTATCAAGAGATACATTATACAACTCATGTATCTAAAATATTAATCAGATGGTGCTTAGTATTTAATTTTAGTTCAAGGACAGTTGTGTTAGGATTGAAGGCTGACCAATATTAGCATATCATACTTCTTTCCAGGAATAATGGAATCAGTTCCTCCAAAAAGTTGTTACTTGAAGGACGCTTCTCTCTTGAAGCACTGGAGAGAGGTATCCGTTAGCATTGTGAAATATTTGAATAAAAGTTTACTCTAAGGAACAACCTAACAGCTCCAGCGTCTCAAAATTCAGTTACGTACAAGAAGGTTGTGTGCATATTGGAATACTTCCCAGCATGCAAAACAATTTTAAATTCAGTTCAGTAGATTAGATTTGAAAAGGAATTTAATACAAGTCTCATCAGGTCACCCACTACCAATTAAGGAAGCAACATTAAGTTGTTTATATATAACAAACATTACAAAGATAGAGACTAGATGGACTCAGTTTTAACATAAACTAAGGGCAAAGCTACAGTTTGTGCTCCAATTTAATGAAATGAGTGCTACCTCTTTGTGCATGCTCTCTTCAATCATTTAAATTAAATCACAGTAAAACATTCAGATACTCTTCAACCAGTTTAAGAGAGTGTATGTGGGGGGAGGTTGCGATAACTTAACTAAAATCAGTATAGAATTCGTTTTTAAACTTCAGTTACATCAGTGCACAAACTGTTTAGACCAGTCTCAGTTGAGATTTTAAAATTTTATCACAGCAGAAAATCTGATCATCTCCATTCATTTTGAATCTATATACACTAATTGATGAGAGTCAAATGTTTTGGGTTAAAAAAGGGTAAATTAGACTTCTTAAGGCTATTAGTGTCCAGTACAACATATTAACAAGCCACACAAGTCAACTCCACATTAGTACCTTAGTGTCATCTCTTTGGAGTTAGGACAATTCTTCAGATGTTTTATTTTCTGCAAGTAGCATGTTTAGATCAGTTGCAACCACCATACAAAAAGAAAAGGAGTACTTGTGGCACCTTAGAGATTAACAAATTTACTTGAGCATAAGCTTTCGTGAGCTACAGCTCACTTCTGATCTGGACCCAAGAATCTAGAATGCATCCGACAAAGTGAGCTGTAGCTCACGAAAGCTGATGCTCAAATAAATTTGTTAGTCTCTAAGGTGCCACAAGTCTTCCTTTTCTTTTTGCGAATACAGACTAACACGGCTGCTACTCTGAAACCACTATACAGACTCACTCTGTTCAGCCTCACTCAGTTCACCTTGACTTCACATTTTGTATGTAGAAACCACACATCACCTAAGCACTGCCACTTCTAACAACCATCCTAGACGCAGCAGCCGCCTTGACCATATGATAAAGTCAAGAAAGGGAAAAAGAAAAGAAGGACTTGTGGCACCTTAGAGACTAACACATTTATTAGAGCAGAAGCTTTCGTGAGCTACAGCTCACTTGATCGGATGCATTTGGTGGAAATGAAGTGACCTGTAACTCACGAAAGCTTCTGCTCTAATAAATGTGTTAGTCTCTAAGGTGCCACAAGTCCTCCTTTTCTTTTTTTGCGAATACAGACTAACACGGCTGCTGCTCAAGAAAGGGAGAAACTCCGCAAGGGTGGCTACAGCTGCTAGACGCGCTAAGTGGGAGTGCCCTGCCCAACAGCCTCTAGTCCAGTGGTTCTCAAACCTGGGGTTGGGACCCCTGGGGGGGGGTCATGTGGTTATTACAGGGCGGGCCGCGAGCTGTCAGCCTCTGCCCCTAACCCCGCTTTGCCTCCACCATTTATAATGGTGTTAAATATATTTTAAAGCGTTTTTAGTTTATAAGGGGGGGGAGGGGAGGGTTGCACTCAGAGGCTTGCTCTGCGACAGGGAGTCACCCGTACAGCAGTTTGAGAGCCAGCGCTCTAGTCTCTCCAGCGCTACAAGCCAGACGCCCAGCGCACACGCCGGACGGGAGACAGCCACGTTTCACAGGCTGGACAACGCGAAGCATCAGGCAGCCCGCGGTGCACGAAATGACAGCTTCAGCAGCCGGGCGGGCACCTCGCTGCCCTCTGCCAGCTTTGCTGCTGGAGCGGCGGCGGCGGCGGCGGGGCGGGGGGGTCCTCGCCTCCACCGGCCGGCCGCCCCCCAGCCACTGCCAAGGCCGCCTCTCAAGGGGGCACCGCGCAGCGCAGGAGCGTGTTGAAAGAGCAACGGTTTGGGCTGCGGGCGGGGAAGAAGGGTCCGAATCGATTCACGCCGAGCTCGCGTACAGCAGCGCCCGCCCGGAGCGTTACCCACCCTCCCCGCGCCCGGGGTCCGACATCCCATCGGCCCTCCCACGGGGGCCGTTCCAACCCCGGTCGTTTGCTCGCTGCGGGGGAGGGGGCCGGCGGCTCACCTCGGTGAAGGGGTCCATTGCTGCGGCCGGCGGCCCCCCGCTCCGTCCCTTCCCGCGCGGCTCCGGGAGTGGCTAAACCACCACCCCAAACCGCTCTTCGGATTTTGAATTTCAGCGCCCGCCCCCACTGCGCACGCGCCGCACGAGACCATGCCGCCCGAAGGCCGGCCGGCGCGGTCACGTGATAGGCGGGCTCGGGCCCCCGGGCCTCCCTCGTGCGCATGTGCACTCAGAAGTCTCAGCGCAACCTAACCCACCGACTGAATCCCGCTCCCCGTTGCTTCTACAGGAGTGGGGCGGGGGCGGGATAAAAGCTGTGATTGACATAGGCACTGGCCATCCGGCAAAGGGGAGCCGAAGGAAGTGTAAGGGACAGGGTTGCCAACGCTCTAATCACACAACCCCAAACGCCCTTGCCCTGCCTCTGTCCCGCCCCTTCTCCCAGGCCCTGCCCCGCTCACTCCGTGCCCCCTCCCTCTGTCGCTCGCTTCCTCCACCCTCCCTCACTGTCTTTCACCAGGCTAGGGCAGGGAGGTTGGGTGCAGGCACTGGGCGGGGGCCGAGGGCGTTAGAGTGCGGGAGGAGGCTCCAGGCTGAGCCTGGGGCGGGGGTGCAGGAGGGGGTGCAAGGTGCAAGCTCTGGGAGGGAGTTTGTGTGCTGGAGGGTGCTCAGGCAGGGGGTTGGGTGCAGGGGCGGGTGAGGGGTGCAGGCTCTGGGAGGGAGTTTGGGTGCTGGAGGGTGCTCAGGCAGGGGGTTGGGTGCGGGGGCGGGTGAGGGGTGCAGGCTCTGGGAGGGAGTTTGGGTGCTGGAGAGGGCTCAGGGAGGGGGTTGGTAGGGGATGCAGGGCACGCGGGGCACAGGATCCGGCCAGGAGGCCCTTACCTGGGGCAGCTCCCCGGTGGCAGCACAGCAGGGCTCAGATAGGCTCTCTGCCTGCCCTGGCCCTGCACCACTCCTGGAAGCAGCTGTCACATCCCTGCAGACCCTGGGACTGGGGGGGGGGGGGCTCCACGCACTGCCGTGCCTGCAGGCACCGCCCCTGCAGCTCCCATTGGCCACAGTTCACAGTTCTCCATCCTGCCACTGCACTCCTTCAAAATGTATATACAGTACCATATTGCACTATGCTGCACCTAGGGGCATTGTGACGGGTTCCCCCCGGGGTGCTACCTGGAACTGGGGTGCCACTGAGCCTTCTGACCCACTAGCATGGACTCCCTCTCATACTGTGCTACTGTAACAAGTTGCAAAGCCCTCCAAGCTTACAATTTCACCAGCATTCACCTAGGTAGGGACACATCCTGCTTCCTAGGTGAGGAACCCAGAGCAGTACTGTCCTGCCCTAGTCAAATCTGGCCAGTATAATACCCAGTCTGCCTCTCCCTCAATGTAAAGAGAGCAATGCACACTTGTGATAACCAAGTAGAGATTTTTCCCAAGCACTCCAATCAAAGCTCACTGGTATAGATTAAAACATAAAATAAGTTTATTAACTACAAAAGGATAGATTTTAAGTGATTGCTTTGATCCGTTTGCCGATTACCTAATAAATAAACAAAACCACAAACTGAGCTTAACACACTAGATAGGTAGGATATGAATTAGCAAATTCTCACCCTGAGTGATAAACAGGCTGGCAGATTCTTAAGGCACAAGCTGCCTTGAGTATTCCAGGTTTTCATACACAGGCTAGAAATTCCTTCCCACAGTTCAGCCCTTGTTCCTCAGGTGTTTTCAGGTGTGTTGTAGGGAGAGTGAGGTTCCTTCATTATCTCATTTTCCCCCTTTTATATCTTTTTCCCACTTGCTGGAAAGTTCTTTTGCTGTGAGCTGGGTGAAGGGCCAAAATCCATTTGCTGTGGATGTAGGATCTTAACTACAGTTTCTGATAAGAACTTTTCATATAAGCCCGGATGAGGGCTAGCTAACAAAGAACAATACATGGCTAAGAGAAAGCTGGGGTAAACAGACAACTTTGTGTGTTCAAAGTCAGTGAGCGGAGTCAGCTTAACTCCAAATGCAATTGGGTGTCCTTATCATGAGTTATAGACACACGAAGCGCTGAGAAAGGCCTCAAAGTTAACTCCCTAATGCAGGGAGGAGATAGGTACAATATCTATCTGGGTACAATACCCCTCAGATCCCAGACAGAGTAGGGAGAGGCATAATATGATTGACATGAGTTTGGCACCCTCCCCTCACAGATGTATGCCAATCCTAGCCCACAGGTAAAACTCTAAACAATTGTCATTGTTAAATACTAATTACTACCTTTTTTGCTTTAAATCTCTAGGAATGTACCTGTTGGTCAACCGAGAGAGCTGCTACCTCATTCCCCTGGACCCTAAAATTATGCTTTAACCTGTATACTTTAATAGACAATGTTTGGGGGTAACTACCTGTGTGTCAACAATATGTTAATTTGGGGTCATGGATGGAACCACTATGTGATTTTAGACCATTGGCTTATTGTGCTTATCTTGTCTTGCTGCTAGAACCTCTCCAGGAGCTTGGGAGAACCCATCCACGTTGCTTCTCTCTGCCAAATGAGCACCATATATAATCTATTGTAATTAATTGTTCTGCAGTGTCTCTGAGCCTAATAAGCAAAGTGACTCTCCACCAGTGCTGTGCATAATAAATTCCTGTGCTTGACTCCACACAGTGTGAATTATTGTCCTTCACTGGGTCAAGCACTTGCTATGGTACAGTGCTATCTCTGGGAGGTTTCTATTGTACACAGTTCCTGGAGTAATCCTTGTGTGCATTTCCTCAATAAGCCATTAACATTGTTTGGCCTTTTTACTGTTGTACCTGAAAGGCTGCTCGTGGGTGCTTTCAACCTCACAACATGTTTCAGTAACACAAACACAGCTTTTTAACTTCACATACGGAGATAGCACATACAATCCAACAAGATATTGTCTAGCAGATCAAGACATTTCGAATGATACCTGACAAGGCATACTTTGTACAAAACACATCCTTATTACATGACACTGGTGAATACTGGCATCATTTTGACAAGTCCATCCATTCCCCCTTAGACATTGTCAAGCTGCATTAGTATATTGCACCACACACAGTTGATCAAAATTGTGTACAAATAATGAATAAATTAACCCCCTGAATTTAGTCTTTAAAATGAAATTAAGATACACTTAGAGCAGGGGTCTCCAAACTATGGCCCGGGGGCCGGATCCAGCTGGGGCTTGCATTTGTCTGGCCCTCCACCCAACAGGGGAGAATCAAAGAGCTGAGTAGGAACCCAGAGCAGGCAGGGGGAAGGGCCGCTGGCAGCAGCTCACGCGAATGGGGTGGGGGGGTAGCTCAGCTGAGCTGTGCAGAGGGGCAAATGCTCCTGGGAGTCAGTGTCCCCCCAAAAGGAGAGCCAACTTAGGGGAGAGTTGCTGCTGCAGCCGAGCAGGCACGGACCCCTGCCTAAGAGTAAAAATACAAGCCAGATGCTTAATTACTTCTCTAATAAATGGAGTAAAGAAGATGGAAATGAACAATTTCATAATGGTTACATTTTAACTACAGCACTAATCGAACCAAAACAGTCCCAACCAACAATGGGAACCTGGAGCTTCTCTTACCAAAGTACAGCCAAACTTTCAATCCTTTGTCATTTTCTTCAACAGAGCAGGCACAAGGAGAAGGGAACAGGCAGAGCAGACCCAAAAAGGGGAGCCAACTTATAGTACCTGCATCGATTAACTTTTATACCTGATTTAGAATTTAATGCAACACTGACAATAGAGTAGTAGTGTTTTTTAAAACAATTTTGCATATATTTCATTTCTTTCACAGTCGCTTCGGCCCATGAAGCCCCTTCAAAAATCTAATATGGGCCTCGTCTCAAAGTTTGGAGATCCCTGACTTGTAAAATAAACATATTAAGGTTTCTCTTTGTTCAGTATGTAGTTAATAAATGCCGTATCAATTTGATTGACATGATTTGATTTGACTGATGTGACTGGGAAAATTTATATACGGACATTCTCAAAGGAAATTACCTCTGTTATCACTAATAATACATAGCACTTTTCATAGTTAGATATCAAAATCTTTTACAATCTTTAATGCATTTATCCTCATAACACACAAGGTGGAAGTGCTATTATCCCCATTATACAGATTGGGAACTGAGGCATGGAAAGACTAAGTGACTTGCCCAAGGTTACACAGAGAGTTTGTAGCAGAGCAGAGAATTGGACCTGGGTCTCCCAAGTTCCAGGCTAGTGGCAGAACTGCTAGACCATCCTGCTAACATGATATCTTTTTATAAATCAAAGACTTCAAAGGTGGTCAGTCCTCTGGAACAATGCTACAGAAAGGCTTGTGAGCACAACAGTGGCCAAGGGACCTAAAGTTACTAGGTTTCATCACAATGGCGCACTTTTTTCTCCAAGTAAGTTTTAGTATTCCATAGGGCCTAAAAAGGAATCAAAAGACAGACATCAAATAATCTTTTACAAATTTGAAAAACTGAAAGAGAGCAAGGAATTCTGTTTTGGGGATAGGTGAAACAATGCCCAGCACTATGCACTGGACTCACCGTATTGTCACTCTTAGGAATTCAAATATCATGAGTAGGCACCCAAATATTATATTGTAAGATTGGTTTGAGAGACCAATCAGATTTTCCATTTTGCCAGCTGGCAATTATCACCTAGCAGTGGTGAAAGAGAATCCTGTGGGTAATAAACAATAAAATGCGAAGTAGATATAGAATACTTTCTGCAGCTTTGAAAATTTGTCGTCATGAAAACTAGCAGCCCAGACACAGAAATTAGTCACTTGCCTTTTACCATGCTAATAAATAAATAAAATACCTGAATTGTCCTTTTCCCCTACAAAAATTACTTGCACAGGTCAAATGGAATTTTTCCATGGATGGTTTTACATTTTCAAAGAGCTGGACAAGCATGTATCTAATGACTAATAAAGTGGCGCACCTTTTTACCTCACTTGGAAATTTTGGGCCAAATGCTGCCTGGCTCTGGCTTTCTTCCTTAAAGATACTAATACAAACTTGTGCATAAAACACTGAAGACAAAATCCTTGCCTTATTATGGTCCACAGTGTGGAGCCAGCCAGACTGTGCAGCCCAACCCTACTACTCACCTATGAAGCACTACTCTAATCCTGAAAGGATCTAAACCTTGCCCTTTGCTGACAGGATGGTGTCTACAATCCTGGTGGTTCACCAGCAAAGACAACTGGGAGGTACTATGCATGCAAAATGCATTCCTAGCTCTGTGGACAAACTTAGAGGAACCATGCATTAGAGAGACAAATCCTAGCCGACTGCCTACTTCCAAACAGTACAGAACAGTTCCCTTTCTATATAATAGATAGAACACACACAATTCAACAGTGAAAGCTTACACTGAAGTTATTTACCTTTGCATCTAAGTCATGAGGACATTTCAAAAAGATTTCTTATAATGTTTACATGCAGTAGAATTTTGTCTACACTAGGTCATCTTCACAAAAATTCATGCTGGGTCAGCTGCTGTAGTGAGAGCTCTAATATAGATAGCTCTTATACTCTGGCTGCTGTTCTCAGTACTGTCAATTAAAGCTGCCATCAATTAAACCCATTAAGGGCTAGTCTAATCAGCGCAGTGCTTGAAACAGCTTCTGGAACTGAAGAGCTGATATACACAAAGATTAATTCTCCACAGCATTGCACCTTGTGCCATCATTTACATCTATGCTAAATGGGTGCAAAACACTCCCCCTCTGATCTGGCAGTGTTTTACATTTGCTCAAGGTGCAAGGCAGAGGAGAATCAGACCATTGTCTAGTGCACAGGACTGGGAGACACAATCTTCTAAATGGGCCCAGCTCTGATATTTATTCCAAAATTGGGCAAGTTACTTAGCCTAGGTGAGAGAGCTAAGAGGGAGGATCCTTTGCAGAGTTTATTTGGGATTGTTCCACTAAGTGTGGCTTCTGCCCTGGAACATGGTTATCTCCTCTCCAGTGCAGACAGGTTTAATATTGATTGATCTGTACAAATCACAGTGTAGACTAACTCATAACACTACAAACATGAGCATATCAGGGGATCACTCACAACTATGTTAATAATGGCTCAATTTTCTAATGCAGTTGGGATCTTAACTGTATTCCCAAATCATCCTACAGTTCTGCTGTCTCCAAGCTGGTAGTACACTGCTTTCATGCCATCCAAGGAATCCCTTTTCCATAGGAAATTCCCCAGATCATCAAGTTTGCAACCTTCTGTGCCAGTGGAGTTGCTCAAAAGAGGTTGTAGGTCAACAGAGTATAGGGCTCAGAAAACCAAAATAGGTTAAAAAAAGATGGTTATACCTCAGCAACATGGTTGAACATTCTTTAAATAATGAAGAAAAGACATGGCCACCGATGGGGAGCGCAAAAGCCTCTTAAAGGGTACTTAAAGCAGTGCCGTGTCAGTGCTTTAAAGTAAGGTGGTAGCGGCCTGTACCGACGGCCACATTTTACCAGTACGCCATACCGTCCAGTACCGCCTTACTTTCACCCTTGCTAGAAGCTCCCTGCTGCCAGAGCCTTCAACTGCTGAATGTAGCTACATATTGCTGTTTGGATGTAGTCTGCTTTTCACTGTAATTTAGGCATGCCCTCCATCCCACCACCAGTGTAGCCAAGGCCTGAGGATCTGTTCTCTCTGCAGAACCAGAGCTGATCATACAACTTTTCTGAATATATGTGAAAATCATCTCAGTATTATGTATTGGCAAATTTGGCAGAAAGGAAATTTATGACAACGGTGAGGGAATGTGAATAAGTAACCTGTGCAAGTTCATGATGTTGCACAGCTTTAAACTATCTATGCTTGGAGCACAGAAATAAATCACATTAACCTTAGTGGGAGATATGTGATCAGCACAACCACAGTAAGAGAACATGAGGTCCCTAACTCTTGCAATATAATGTTCAGTATTGTTGAGACTTTGTTTTACGATTTGAAAAGACAGCATCCATTTATTAATCAAGCCTGATGAGTATCAAAAGAATAAAATAATCTTTCAATCTGATCTTTGCAAAAAAGGAAAAAAACATTTTGCATTTTCAAAATTGGTAAAATGCAGAGTTCATTTTAGACTTTGGGCCTGCACGCAGGAGACCATATAGGGTTTATACCCCCATCCCCAATCTCCTGGCCTCTGGCAAAGCTCTCTCATCAAGTATCACTGGTAGCACCACTCATATTACAAAATTAGAACAGAGGTGGGCAAAGTACGGCCCGCGGGCCACATCTGGCCTGCAGGACCCTTCTGCCCAGCCCCTGAGCCCCTTGCCCGGATTACTCATCCCCAGTCCCTCCCCCGCCGTTCCCCCTGCCCTGCAGCCTCAGCTCACTGCACTGCCGGTGCAATACTCCGGGCAGCGTGGCGGGGCAGCACAGCTGCAGATCCCGGCCCGACCCAGTGCTCCGTGCTGCACAGTAAGGGGGCAGGGAGGGTGAGTTGGATAGAGGGCAGGGGAGTTCAGGGTGGTGGTCAGGGGGTGGTCGGGGGTAGATGGGGTCAGGACGGTCAGAGGGTGGGGAAAGGCGGCGGGGTGTTGAATGGCGGCAGGGATCCTAGGAGGGCAGTCAGGAAGGAAAGGGAGATTGGATGGGGCAGCAGGGGACAGTCAGGAGACAGGGAGAAAGGGTGGTTGGATGGTGCAGGGGTCCCGGGGGGGCCCATCAGGGAATGGGGGGGCAGATGGGGGGAACAGGACCATGCCCCCCTCCCCTAACCAGCTCTCTATACAATTTTCAAAACCTGATGCAGCCCTCAGGCCAAAAAGTTTGCCTGCCCCTGCATTATAAGCACCACATAAATGCTGATAGTCTGCGTAGATGGGGGCCATACAAGCATCTAGATAGATGAGCACAGGTATGGACGGAGGTCAGATGCATCATCTAACACTAAGAATGGTTAGGAGAAAGTGGTGAGGAAACAGAGGTTGGAAGATAAAAACAACAGAAGGTTGTGTAGTGGGGAATAAGAGGAGATGACAAAGAATGAAGAATTGTGAACAACACTGAGGAGATAAGAAGGAAGTGGAAGAACAGGAAGAGAAAAAGGAAAAGAAGAAATCAGAAGACAAAATAGAGTAAGCAGTAGTGTAACACGGAAGGAGACAAAAATAATGCATTCTACCAACAAAAAGAGCTCCTTGTCAGACAGGCTAGATTCCAAAAAAACCTTCAGAAAGACAATTTAGGTGTAAGGAAGTGGCAGGACCAAGATTCATAGATTCCAAGGCCCAAAGAACATAAGAATGGCCATACTGGGTCAGAGCAATGTCCATCTAGTTCAGTATCCTGTCTTCCGACAGTCGCCAGTGCTAGATGCTTCAGAGGGAATGAACAGTATAGGCAGTCATTGAGCGATCCATCCCCTGTCATCCACTCCCAGTTTCTGGAAATTAGAGGCTAGGGACACTTAGAGCATGGGTGTGCACCCCGATGACCTTGGTTAATAGTCAGAGGTGAAAGTAAGCCGGTACGGGGTACCGGTAAGAAAGTGGCCGCTGGTAGGGGCTGGTACACAGCCGATGTTAAAGCGCTGCTGTGGCAGCGCTTTAAAGGACCATACCAGCAGGGCTGCTGATGGGGGGGGGGGGGCAAAAGGGGCAGCTGCCCTGGGGCCTGGTCATTTAAAAGGGCACGGGGATCCCGGCAGCAGCCAGAGCCCCAGGCCCTTTAAATCGCCGCCGGAGCCCTGGCTGCTGTGGGCCGGGAAGCGCTGAAGGGCTGGCTGGAGGAGTCTGGCCCAGCCCCACCCCTACCCCTTTCCTTCCAGGGGCCAAGAGCTGCTCCACCCCAACCTTGCCTTTTGAGATGGGGTGAGAATTGCACATAGTATTCAAGAGGTGGATGTACCATGAATTTATATAGTAGAATATAATATAGTATATTATGATATTTTCTGTCTTATCTATCCCTTTTCCAAATGTTTCCGAACATTGTTAGCTTTTTTGACTGCCCTTGTGCATTGAGCAGATGTTTTCACAAAACTATCCACAATGACTCTAAGACATAGTCACTAACTCCATGGGTGTGGTGCTCAGCACCTACTGGCAGTCCTGAAGATCAGCTCCTCCCCCATCCCCCCAGTGCCTCCTGACTGCCAGTGGGCCGCACTGATCAGCTCCTCCCTCTCCTCCCTGCGCCTCCCACTCACCGCAATCAGCTGTTCTGCAGAGTGCAGGAGACACTGGGAGGGGAAGGACCGGGAGCAGGAACAGGTGGGGGGAGGGGAAGAAATGGGTGGCAGCTTGGAGGAAAGGGTGAGTGGGAGATGGGCCTGGGGCAAAGTGGGAGTCCAGTACCCCTGGGGAAATCACAAAGTGATCACCTCTGCTCAAAGATCTCTTTCTTGAATGGTAACAGCTAATTTAGATCCCATCATTTTGTATGTATAGTTGGGATTATGTTTTCCAATGTGCACTACTTTGCATTTGTCAACACTGAGTTTCATCTGCCACTTTCTTGCCCGGTCACCCAGTTTTGTGAGATTCCTTTTATAACTCTTTGCAGTCAGCTCCTTCAGATTTAACTATCTTGAGTAATATTGCATCATCTGCAAATTTTGCCACCTCACTGTTTACCCATTTTTCCAGATCATATATGAATATGTGTGACAGTGGCCCCAGTACAGATACCTGGAGGACCCCACTATTTACCCCTCTCTATTCTGAGAACTGACCATTTATTCCTACCTTTTGTTTCCAGTCTTAACAAGTTACTGATCCAGGAGAGGACTCTCCCTCTTATCCCATGACTGCTTACTTCGCTTATCTTTGGCGAGAGACCTTGTCAAAGGCCTTCTGAAAGTCCAAGTATACTATGTCCATTGGTTTCAGAGTAGCAGCCGTGTTAGTCTGTATTCGCAAAAAGAAAAGGAGTACTTGTGGCATCTTAGAGACTAACAAATTTATTAGAGCATAAGCTTTCGTGAGCTACAGCTCACTTCATCCGATGCATCCGATGAAGTGAGCTGTAGCTCACGAAAGCTTATGCTCTAATAGATTTGTTAGTCTCTAAGGTGCCACAAGTACTCCTTTTCTTTTTATGTCCATTGGATCACCTTTGTCCATATGTGTGTTGACCCCCTCAGAGAATTCTAATAGATTTGTGAGGCATGATATCCCTTTAAAAAAAGCCATGTTGACTCTTCCTCAACAAATGGTGTTCCTCTGCGTGTCTGATAATTCTGTTCTTTACTACAATTTCCACAAATTTGCCTGGTACTGAAGTTAGGTTTACCAGCCTGTAATTGTCAAGATTGCCTCTGGAGATTTTTTAAAAAATTGGTATCACATTAACTATCCTTTAGTCATCTGGTACATAAGCTGATTTAAATGACAGGTTACATGCCACAGTTAGTAAGGGGCAATTGTGGTCAACTAGTCTAACCTCCTGTACATAGTACAAGCCATTAAGCTTCTCCAAAATAATTCCTCGAGCCTATCTTTTAGAAAAATATCCAATCTTGACTTAAAAATTGTCAGTGATGGAAAATCCACCACAGCCGTTGGCAAATTTTTCCAATGGTTGACTAGTCTCATCATAAAATTTTGCCATATTATATTCTCATACATATTATAGATAGGTGTATAAGAAGGCATTCATCCTGTTCCCTTGTGCGGTTTAATGATCTGTAGCAGACACTACCTCATACCCCAACTTGTGCTTTATCTGTTAGGATATTGATCCATAAGCATTCGAAATCATTGGTCTTCTGGGTTACCAGTGACTCAGAAACAGGTAATGCTATTTTTGACAGAGTGCCACTCCCTCTCTGCTTTTGTTCCCTCGATCCTTCCTAAATAGATTATAATCATTTATTTTAGCAGTCCAATAGTACGAATCATCCCACCAGGTCTCAGTAATACCAGCTAGATCAAATTTATGCTCCTACATGAGCAATTCCAATTCGTTTTGTTTGTTACCCAGACTCCTAAATTTTGTGTATAAGCAATCCAAGAATTTTCTCTCTTCCCTTTGAGTCCCTGATTAATTTTATTCTCAACATCTCGATTTTGTGCCGAGTGCTCATATCTTCCCTCTTTTTACCCTCTTGTTTTGATATTAGTTTAATACCCACCCAGTTACTCTAGAGCAGGGATCTCAAACTCAAACCACCACAAGGGCCACATAAGGATTAGTACATTGGCCGAGGGCCACATCACTGACAGCTTTTCATACAAAGATACAAAAGCTGCTCCCTCTGCCCCTGGCCTTGCTCCCACCCCACCCCTTCCACAAGGCCCCGCCCCTGCCCCGCCTCTTCCCATCCCTTCTTCACCCCATTCCAACCCCTTCCCCAAAGTCCCCGCCCCAACTCCACCCCCTTCCTGCCCCTATTCCAACCCCTTCCCCAAATCCCTGCCCCGGCCCCGCCTCTTCTCTACCTCCTTCCCTGCAACACGTTCCCACTCCTCCCCCTCCCTCCTGGAAAGCCCCAAGTGCCGGCAAACAGCTGTTTGGCAGCAGGAAGCACTGGGAGGTAGGCAGAGGAACGGGATGTGGCGCACTTGGGGGGGGGTGAGGGGATCTATGGCAGGCTGCAGGAAATAACTCCGTGGGCCACGTGTTTGAGACCCCTGCTCTAGAGGAATAGGGGCTGAATCATTTAACCTAAGGGAAGGAAACCAAAAAGATATATACTTTTCAAATTCTCCATCATTGTTCGAGCACCATCCCAAATTGCTGAAATGTACTTTACATGCAACTCAACAGCAGGCTGTCAAAACTGAAATCTGCTGAAGAAAAACATTGTCTGAGCAATCCAACTTTGCATCTTTCCAGGGCCACGTAGGTTAAGAAACATTTCCCTGGAATTTGAAAAAACGTTGCTCCATTCTTAATCTTTTCAGTGTAATATTGTATCACAAAATCATAGAAGGTTTCCCAGGACCTCTCTGAATTGAGTCTTCTGACTTCATCATTGATGTAGAAAGACAGAGGAGGGGGAGAAGACAAAGACTGCTTTCATTTGTGTCTAATTTATTAAATACTTTCTCTTCTATCTTTTGCCATTCAATACAGCTGAGACATTTTGCTGACATAAAACTCCTGACAAAGACCAACGGTCAGATGGCAAAAACGGAAGTATTTCAATGGAATTGTGCTTATTTATGTTAACTGAGGATCTGGCTTCAAATGTGCACAAAACAGTGGTTGCTGGTTATGTGAAACGACTCAATGACACAAAGTCACATCATTAATTATATCCCACATAACATAGTATCACATTTTGTATTTTAGAAGGAGTTTTTGAAAAACTGAGAAAATAACTCTTTAAAACCTGGAAGATTTTATTTGAAAAGCTATTTTTAATTGAAAATTTGTTTTGATGAAAAAAATTAAACCAATTACAATCTGATGATGCAACATGCAGTAAATTCAAAAGCTAATAATTTGCAGTACTCTATTGCTGCCAAGGACTGATTCTTGTCATGTTGAATTACTGTTGGACAGTACACAATAAGCATGTGCTTAAGTGCTTTACTGAATACCAAGCACACAAGCATGAGCTTAACAGCTTTGCTGAATCATGGCCTAAAATCTGCATTTTATGGATATAATATTGGCTTATGACCTTGCTTTCTCTACCATTTCTTTTGCATTTTGTACTCTAACAAGTTGGCACAGTGACCCCAGAAATCTTTTATGCAATAACATGTTTTCACTAGAGGGCATGACTTAAACAACTAATGGATTTTAAGACTATTTAAAATGTTTTGCAATTGGAAACCTATTTTTTACATGAAAATATATAAGCACTGCTGAAATTAACAAGAGGCTGTGTAAGAGGGTAAACTGCTACCATGCTGTGAACAAATTTAATCTAAAATATAATGTAGAAAATATTTCACATACTACACTGAAGAGACTTTATTAACATAGCCATCTCTGCTGCAATATTAAGCTACTCAGATAAACACAAGAAGGCATTGCCAGAGATTACTAAATATCCCAAACATTTCAGTCCTGCTTTTATGAATATTATTGAGTAGATTAACTAACTAAAAGGACATGGAATGGAGATTTTGGCATGCACATCAATGAGGCGCAAAAGCCTCTGAAAATAATACATAAAATACTAATATTAACACAAATGCAGTGGTATATATTGTATGGATCTAATAAAAATTCAGTGTTATAGAATGTGTGAATGTAATACAAATGCAATACTATATGATCCATGGACTATGGGCAGGATCACCTCCTCCTGCAGTAAAACCCAAAGGAAGAAAACACCAAAAGGATTCCCTCAGAGGATTCCCATCATTTTGGTGGTTCTGTTTTGGGTGAGGGGAGGAGAGGGGCTGCTTGTCCTTCTACAAGTCTGGTCCAAAAGCCCTGAAGATCCTGGGGGGATCCACAGGAGGCTAATGTTACTTATGCAGAGGCCCTGTAGCTCCACACTACTGCCTTGCTACCAGGGCTTCCTATTATGAACGATAGATTCCCAACGGGAGGGCTATAGTATGTAGGCTTATGTATAGAGTAATATCCAGACACTTAGGGAAGTCTACTTTCAAAAAGTGCTAGATTAGAGAGGAATATATATGTGGAGCAAGAAACAAAGCTTGAGTGTTGCACTGTCTTGGTTCTCTCTCTCCCTCTGAGCTTATGTTTGAATGCTGAACACTTCCCCTTGCCGCACCTGCCTCCGAGACCTTGTGAAAGGGGGATTCCCCGCCATGGAGGGCCTTCATTGAAAAGGTCATAGCTCCCAGGCTGTACTGCCTGACCTTGAGGAACTCCACAGGACTGGTGAGGAGACAACCCTGGCCAGGCTAGACAAAGGGCAGATCCTGATCCTGGTGACTGGCTCCCCGTAAATGAGACATTACTGCAGAGGCAGCTGACCCTTCCTGCCAGAGCTGCTTGAGGCAGTGGCCTCTGAAGTCAATGGCAAAGCTTCCATAGCGCAGGACTAAGCTCTACAAGAGCACTGAGATCCACATGCAAAGAAAGCTTCAGAGGCTCTTCTTGGTCATCTATTACTAAATCCCTATCTCTTTAAAATATCTGATTTGTTAAAAGTAGCCAAAATGGGATTTGAACTATTGCTCTACAACAAGATTGAAGAGCACCTGGGAAATCCATATGATAAATGAAAAGAAGAGAGGGTTTTTTAGGCCCAAATCCTGAACTCTTATCTCTGTTTTTACTTAATAAAAGCTACCTCCGCCTTCCGTGAGAGTTTTGCCTGAGTAAAGACTGAACAAAAACCAAGGAAGGACTTCAGGTTTTGGTCCAGAGTTGGTAAAACTTAGTGATCTAAGTTCAATGGGAAGGAAAAAACCATAAATCCAAATTCTTCAGTCAATTAAACTTGTGCAAACCAATTGAAGTCCCTGGATGAGATCCACTCCTGAAGATGTAGGAAGGTGGAATTTTGTATGACCAATGGCTGCCACATTCCAGGGATTCACAATCAAGTGGGGGCAGAAAGTATTTCCAGTGCCACCATCCCTCATGATTCCATCAGGAAACAGCTTTAGTACCAGATAGCTCTCGGGCTGTGCCACTCACTCCAGGCTGTGCTGGCTGTATGCAGTTCCTTGGCATACATCAGCACTGAATTTAACACCTGAATTCAGACTAATTAGGCTCTGCATCAGGTCTTATGCTTTCAGAAAAATCTGGACAGTACCTGCTTGCCTTAAAAAAGTGTAGTCCCATTGAATAGGACGGTTTGCACAAGTAAGGTGATTTGGGCCTCTCTAAACACGTAGCATAGTCACTGCTTACAGGGAGAGCTTTAGAATCCAGTTAGAGTCAGACAGTGATGTCACAGAGACTTTAAAAGAAGGTCCTAGAAAAGGTGCAACAGATAAGAGAATCAATTAGAGGCAGATTAGTTTGATCAAACAACTTCACGAACAGTCAAGCAGTTAGCAGAACCACTAAACCAGATAATGGGGGATGACCCTTCCACTGCGACTGCTCTGAGTCTGGGCCAAATAATGTGAAATTTTATTTCAGCTACCCTGGGCCTGTATTAATCTTTCTGAACAGAGCAGGATCTCATGGATGGCAGAAATTAGCCCGAACACAGGGACCAACACAGCGAGAGGAACAAAATAAAGCAGAGATTATTTTAAAAAAATAAAACAGCTTGTGATTTGGCAGCATTACTTAAATTGCTACAGAGCAGGGAACCACATAATATCTTTCTGTTCTTCTGGATCATACACATACAGACAATAATACTCCTGTAAGGATATTTTTCTATATGCAAGTAGGTCAAATAATTATATTTCTGACCAAAGAAAGTGAAATTATATCTGGAATGAATGCAATGTTGAAGTGGAGATTTTAAATCCCAGTTTCTGTTCTTATGTTAGTTTTCATTCTCTCTCCTAACAATGGGTGAATAGGTTGAAATTGGGATTTAGATTTGTTTGTTTTCAGGAATCCTACTATTTATACATACATACATCTGATCCTGAACATCAGCCCCTAGAGTACAAGACTTCCCCACCCACAATAACATCCATCCTCCCAAATAGATGCTATCTGCATCCCCAATTTATCTAGACACATCTTTTCTGTGGAAGTGGGAGAGCCCTGCGGTGTTTTACCCACTCTCCAACTCTACTGACTTTCCAGGGAGAGCAGAGTCTTTTTGCGATGCTGTACCAGGTTTCAAGTACCTTTTAAAATGCATTAGATTCTTGTTATGACTACGTGAACCAGATTTCCCTCTAAGGTGAGCTCATGTGCAGCAATGACCCCTGCTCAATAGACACTGCACAGAATACAATCAGTGCCACTCCAGAGGTGACCCAGGCACTTGACTGATTACCCTGCTTCCTCACTGCTGCTTGCTTTTGCTGCCAGGGAAAATGCAAAACTTTGATCAGCTTTCCCCACTTCCCACCTCCTGTTACCAGCAGAAAAACTGGCACTGAATGCTCAGGGGCTCCCCACCTGCAGAAACCACTGTGACCCTATGTAGTCCTTCATTCTGCTTACACGGAGATGACTGAATGCAAGAGTGAGTGTGAATGTGAGAGAAATGAGACATGAGGGAGAGGTAACAACCATGGAAAAGTGGATGGCAGGTAGCCAAAAAAGGATAGGAAGACGTCTAGTGGGAGTTGTGGGAGGAAGGTGAACTGCAACTATTTAATTTTTTCAAATGCTCTGGCTTCCAGTGACTTTGGGCTGTGGCCCCAAGACTCCACTGAATTAAGCTACCTCCAGGATCCACTGAACCAATTCAGGACTCTCCCTTCATCCCCAACTTCACAGTAAAAGAGAAAAATCAGGAAACTGAGTCTACATCAGTCTGCAGACAGTTAATGAAGTTACTTTACCAGACAGATATCCACTATCTACCACTGAGGGCTTTATCTTACCACTTGCAGGACCTGTGTACTTCTCCAAAATGAACCTGACTCAAGCTTAGCGAGCTTAGCACTTAGCTGACTACAGCCAGAACTCATTCATATCTCCTGACAGTGGGCTAGATTCCTTAGTGGGTACACATTGCACTGGTATTTGCTGAAAACTGCACCCATGCTGCATGGGGGCTGCTGCACCCATGGAAGTTCACCCTTGATGAAGAGAAGGCAATGTCTGCTTCTCTGCTCCCCCTGGCCCTCAGGAAGGACAGCTCTAAACTTCTGACGTGGCTGTGTAGGAGCTCCACCAGTAAACGTCACATGAAAGATGTGCTAAATTAGCATGTTACCCAAGTGCACTGGTGAACACCAAACACCAATCAATTTATTATTCTCTTATTCTGATTATTTGCATTGCTTGAACTGATTTGCTGTTTTTATTATAACTGCCAGATATCACGTGAAGAGATAACTGGCTTGTGAGCAGACTAACCTACCACAGATAGCTTGGGCTATCTATATTTAAAAAACTTGTTTATTAATTTGCTATGATTTTTTTTGACTTGTAGTGAAGCCTGTGGGTTTGGATACTCCAGTGCTATCAAGATTTATTATAAATATACAGATTAGATCCCTTTGTTTATAGGTTAAGCTTAGATTTGCTTTGGACAGAGTGCAAATCCTTTCTACTCCTAGAATTCAAGTTAAAAATGACCTAAAGTCTGTCAGCCTTCAACTATGTATAATTGTATTTCAGTACTAGCTCTCACATTAGTATAGATTCTGAAAATATCATTTAGCCCTCTTCACAGAATGAGTTTAATACCCCTGCTTTTGAGTACATATGAAGCTGTGGTGATGATAATGAAAAGCATAAGGCCATCTTTTTTTAAACTGTGACTGCTTGTATTGTAGTACAATCTGAAGCCTAGTTTTAAACTTTGCTTTTGTATCCTATTGTTCTCCTTAGGTTCCTTGTACATAGCCTGGGGGCTTCAAGCATTCAGAAAACTACCAAAAATGGATGGGTGACATATTGCTATCTAGATTCCTGGCCTATAAACACAGATAGAAAGAAGATAAAAATCTATATGATCAGCATTATGTGGGGAGAGCCCAGTTACTCAGCCATTGTATTCTATATTTAAAGATATCCAGTAGGAGGATTCATGGAGCTCCATGAAACATTATCAGGTAGGACTCAGAATTAGATTTTTAACTTCTGTAGAATTGGGGCTTACGGACATTCATTTTCTGTGGCATCCTAATACAATCAGATGTCATGACTTTGTATTATGATTTATGAAAAAAGTTATATACAGTATGGTATATATTTGTTAAATTGTTAATTCGAACACTGGACATTGTACATAATTGGAAAACAGGGACTGAAAGTGTCAACAAAGTGCTGACCATTTAGAAAAATCAAAATGTATTACTGTACCAAGTGTATTCCAACAGAGTCGGATTCAAAAAAATTTATCTCGGTAATATTCTGAAGTCTGAAAAAAGCCAAAAACCTCCCAGAACAAATGTATGTTAGTTGGTCAATCAATCGTATGTGTCAAGGCAGTGTAATTTGCTGCTGTTTGACATTTAGTGGGTATTTAAAATTTGGGTAACTTGCATGTCAAGGGACAGATGGGTGTCATAACAAGAAATGCAAACAGGCTGCTCTAACAACTTCCCTGCTTCGAATTGCATCCACAGCATCACCCAAACTCTCAGATGCCAAATGCAGCCCTATTGTAAGTGGATACAACTTGCAGTAACTTCAGTGAGAGTTGACACTGCTTATGCTTAGATTCAATTCGGGCCCCAGAGAATTCATAGTGGTATAAGCCACACTGAGTTTGCACATGCACTGAATGTTAAACTGGCACAAGTCACATTACTGGGGCACTTGTATCCATTTTCCTACATTATACCCGAGGTGTAACTTACACTATAATTTATTTCATTGCTGAATTTGGTCCAGTATTTGCATTTACATCAACTAGAGTAAAATTACAAGAGATCAAACTGGAAAAATAAAAGTAGGGGTACTGGCCCAACTCTGCCTACAATGGCATGGAGAGGTGTCAGCCACAGTCCGCTGTGCAGATCTCCACGCCGGCCACGGCATACATAGCACTGAAAGCTTATGCTCTAATAAATTTGTTAGTCTCTAAGGTGCCACAAGTACTCCATATCTGGGGTTGGCAACGCTGCTTAACCTCCCTCCCAGACTACAAATCCCAGGATGCAACGCTCCAGCTTGCTCCCGGCTGTGCCTAGGACTGCTGGGAATCGTTGTAGCGCATTGCATGCTGGGACTTGTAGTCTCCATTCGGAAAAGCGCATTGTCTCCCTCTTTGCGCGGGTGCTGCGTTTTCCTGGTCCCTCCTTCTCGCCCTGGGGCTGTGCCGTGCCATGGAAAGCTGGCGGGTGTCCTGGCAACAGAGCCTAGCCAGCCCTTTCCCTGCGGTCCCTGAAGCAGGGAGTCGGGGAGGTAGCAGCTGCTGCTAGGTGTGGGTGGGGGACAGGCTGCACATAGCCCTGCACCCTCCCCACTGCTGCAGCCACCTCAGCCCTCTCCTCCCCCTTTCGCCAGCCTGTGGATAAACAAAAGGAGGATACTATCTCCACCCTGCTCCTTGCCTGTGTCTCTCAGCTCTCCATGCAGAGGGGGCATATTTAGGGTGTTAGGGCAGCAGAGGCAGACACACACACACACACACACATACATATAGAGAGAGAGACTGCAAGAGGAATGATGCTTGAATCCATCCGTGTCACTGGTGAGTATTACTATTCATTATTATCATCATCACCATTAGATTTCAATCCTTCCCATCCTATTCCTGCAGTTGCCAACTACAGCAGGAAAGCTTAGTTTAAGCAGGTAAAGTGGAAAAAAAAAAGACATAAAATGGACTTTAAATACCCCCTCTTCCCATTAAATTATTAAACTGATAATATTTCGTTTCTGAGGTGTCTTCCGTCCCCTGATGAAGTTGGGATGCTGCATTGTTATAATGATTATAATGAATAACGATCACATTGGAATAAAGCAGTAGTAAAAAAAAAACAACAAAAAAACCCCCATGAATTAAATACTAAATGACTCGTAATTTTGTTCATGAAGTGGCCATCTCCCATCTGCTGATATATGTTCTAGGGCACAGCCTTGCAAAAATACAAACATTTCCTAGCAACATCAATAAAAATGATATCAAAACAGAAAAAAAAGTAAAATGGCAACCAAATAAAATACTAAATGATCTCACTTCTTAAACCCCTCGCTTCTTCATTGACAAGGTGACTTGGGGTACTGCATCCCTAAACAGCTTAAATTTAACGAAAAAAGGAGAGAACAAAAGAGGCAATATAAAAATCAAACAAAACACTAAACAAGAACGCCAATAATTTTGATTATGAGGCACCCTTCGATCCTAAGAAGTTGTAGAATTTAAATGTAACTACAGCATTTTAATGAAAAAACACAAAAGAGGTAACAAAAGCAAATAAAACATAAAATAATAGTAGTGAAAAGTATTGACAATTATTTCTTCAATATCTTTCCTACCCCTTTGCCACTAATATGCTTAGAGAACTGTGCAAACAGTTACCATATAACAACAACAATAGAGAAAGCAGCACGGACTATAAATACCAATTAAAAAGTACCACTATATATTAAATGCATGATATAGGAATAAATATATGTACAGTACGGTATATAATTACTTTTAAACTACAGGGGTATCCCATTAACTTCCTGTAGTTTGAAACCAGTTTTGTTTTGTTTTTCCCCATACAATTGCTTTGTTAAAAGATTTTTGTACATAATTTCTTAAAGTGCTTCTGGCCAATATAGCCCACCACTGGGAAATCTGTCCAGCAATGAGGGGGCATGATGGAGTTGATTGTAAGTGCACTGTCACAAGACGTTGTTATGCTCTTTATTAGGATTGCTTTTAATTAGCATTAACCTGAGTAGCTTTATCGGCTTTTAAAATGTGTATGGCTTCAGATTGGTAGTGGCACTGTCAGCTGAGTGATGGTGAAAATGTCAGTACATGGGGAAGTTAAAGGAATAGAAATAAGAACTAGAGGGGAGAATAGATGAAGTCGCCCCTAGAAATGTACAGTAATAATAAATTATAGTTAACCGTGAAGATATTAATTTTGGGTTCTGATTCTGCTACTGAATCTGAATAATATCATAAATGATCTGGAAAAATGGGTAAAAGTGAGGTAACAAAGTTTGCAGATGATATAAAATTACTCAAGATAGTTAAATTCAAAGCTGACTGCAAAGAGTTACAAAGGAATCTCACAAAACTGGGTGACTGGGCAAGAAAATGGCCGATGAAATTCAGTGTTGATAAATGCAAAGCAATGCACATTGGAAAAACATAATCCAAATGATGGGGTCTAAATTAGCTGTTATCACTCAAGAAAGAGATCTTGGAGTCATTGTGGGTTATTCTCTGAAAACTTCTGCATAATGTATAGCAGCAGTCACAACAGAATGTTACGAACCATTTGGAAAGGGATAGACAATAGGACAGAATATATCATACTGCCACTATATAAATCCATGGTATGCTCACACCTTGAACACTATGTGCAGTTCTGGGCATCCATCTCCAAAAGATATATTAGAATAGAAGAAACTACAGAGAAGGGAAATAAAAACAATTATGGGAGTGGAACAGCCTCCATATCAGGAGAGATTAAAAAGTCTGGGACTGTTCATCTTAGAAAAGAGATCCCTAAGGGGTATACATAGAGGTCTATAAACTCAAGAATGGTGGGGAGAAAGTGAATAAAGAAGTGTTATTTACCCTTTCACACATAACAAGTCTCAGGGGTCTCCCAATGAAATTAATAGGCCAGTAGGTTTAACAAACAAACAAAAGAAAGCACTTCATACAATGCACAGTCAACCTGTGGACTCATTGTCAAGGGATGTTGTCAAGGCCAAAAGTATATACGAGTTTAAAAAAGAAATAGATGAGTTCATGGAGGATAGGTCCATCAATTGCTATTAGCCAAGATTTCAGGGATACAATCTGATGCTTTGCCTATGAGTGCCAGAAATTGAGTCTGAACAACGCTTGATAAATTCCCCTATTCTGTTATTTCCCCTGAAGCATCTGGCACTGGCCACTAATGCTGGACCAGATGGACCATTGGTCTTACCCAGAGTGGTCATTCTTGGAACCCAGTTGAAGCCAGTGGGCTGAAACTTACCCTTGCAGCTAAATTTCTAGTTTTAATATAAAAAATACACTTTGAATAGCAGATATTAGGTTGCAAGATACAAACGTTAAGTGCAATTTTTAAAGAATCTTACAACCAGTGTTGACTTCTAAAATATAATTTTGCAGGCATTTCATAACTCAGAGTAGACCCTGTAAATAGGCAATTATCTGTTTTAATGTATGAGCTATTGTGATGGCATGAAAATTAGCTATTATTCTTTTAATTGAGTTTACTGACAAGTTGTACAATTAAAAACCATTTTCAGGTCAATGGCAGAGCTGGTCACACCACCTATATGGCTAAGGTTTCCCGACACTTTCCATTGTAAGACCTACGTTGCAAGCCTGTGAAAAATCTCACTTCACACAGATAGAGACTTATCAGACACGAGAGTGTCTTGGAAACTTTTAAAGTTGTCTAAAAATGCTAAGAATCTGAAAAATGTGGTCATAGGTGTCTCAGATTGTGCACCCAAAATTAGTGGACACTTGACAATTTTGGCTTTAATTTCTCTGTGCCACAGTTCCGCAACTGTACAATGGGGATATTGTCACCATCTAATCTCACAGTAGTATTATGAAGAGAAATTCATTAATGTCTGTAAATACCCGGATACTACCATTGTGAGAGCACTATAGAAATGCCTAGGAGGAAATTGCTAATTTGGTATTAAGTGCAGGGTTAGGATGGTGTGCATTAAATAATTCCTGAGGCTTACTGAATGAGGAGTGTAAAAAGAAATATTGACTAAATACCCATAATTATACACATAATTCCCATTTATAAAGACTGTATCATAATGCAGATGCACACGGAGGCTTAATTAAGGTTGCACAGGCATCTTTTGAGTTCTTTACTTTGCAATCCAATCATTCTAACATATTTTCCCCCCGCCACCCGTGTCATATGTACTATATATGCACCTATACATATGAAGTCTCTGTAGATTGTAAATTCTTCAGGTAGGGACCATGGACCAGCTTCATCACCAGGACAGGGAATAAGTGGAGGTGGCTGAAGCCTACCCTATTTATGGTCAACCAGAATCCTGCACAGACTCTGTATAGATTAGGGCAGCCTAGAAGGCCACCTTAAGATATGACCCTGTTTCAGCAGCCCTGGTAAGCTTTTACACAGATACCGAATCACCAGAATACAGGTCTGCTTTAGCCATACTCACCCAATACATCGCTGTTCCATCTCAGAATGCTCCCTATAGTGGGGGGCACCAGTCATTCTATGCTTTGCATAGAGTTCCCTCGTACTGGGGCTGTTCCCCAGAGAGGCCTTATACTTGCCCAAGGGCAGTGACTCACATTCTGTGTCTTCATATGTGCTTTTACAGAGCCAAACACTGTTTGTGTATTGCACTCATCCTTGGATTGGTCGCCTCCATGCTTACTGCAGAGGTTGGTTGCTACTGCAATATAATTTATAAATAATGAGTCAGCTGGAATATGTTTATCATTATAAGAAAAGGATGGCCAGACAGGATTTTTTTTTGTTGTCACTGTGCTGCAAACCACGGTCACCGAGCATCACAGTGAAAGAGGGTTTAGGAGTCTGAGCTGAGGCTTCAAAAGCACTGGCCTCTGTCATTTGAGCTAAATAAGAATCTGGTGCACATACACATTTATGATATTGCATAGCCATCAGAATTTTGATTCTGCAGCCGTCTGCACAAACAATGCACATTAGCTTGAGTCTTTAATACGGTCAGAGCATGTACCATCTATTAAATATTCATGACAAATACTGAATTGTTTACAAGTTTAAAAATACCCAAAAAAACATAACTGCAAATTTGTGGGATGAGTCAGAGGGAGGACATCAGTACTAAAGAAATTAGTGAAATATCTTCCCTATAACTTTCCATTTTAGACTTTTGCTACTTTATTATTGTACATGAAATGCTGTAAACTACTTGGCCTTCCTGCAAAATAGACAGCCAAACACATGATGTTATTGTGTGTGGTTGCTGTTATTGAATAGAAAAAAAAATCATATTAGGGTAACTTATTGAGAGTCATGCTCTAAAATGACAATCACAAAACTAAAAAAATCACAGCCATATCTTTACCATCCTACAATTAAACACACGGGAGGGTGGGCTGGGAAGAAATCTTTCTGAGGACCTCCGTGCAAAGATTCTCTCCAAAATCAGTACAGTGAGAGGGACAGGATTTGCCCCTTATGCAGCAAAGGCCACTCTCCTTGTGTGCTATGCAGCCTAACTCCAAAGGGGCTCCCTGTGTGCGGAGAGCAGGGAATGGAACGGCCAGGGAGATTTGTGACTACAAAGATCCACCAAACTATTCACCCTACAGAGCAAGATTGTCTCCACCTGCAGAGCAAGATTTAAGAGCCTTGGGAATTACCCAGTCCTTGGGGGGTGCAAGAATGACCACAAGTGGCCTAGGTGGGAGAAGTTTTCTTCCACCAAGCCTTTTTAGAGATCCCTGGTATGATGTTCAATCTTTAAGCTGTACACTGGGCCAGGATTTGGCCCTAAGTGCTGATCAAAAGCCCACTGAAGTCAATAGAAAAAAAAAAACCCTTCATTTACTTCAATGAACTTTGGATCAGGCGCTTAGTTACAATGTAATAAATGATGGTATGAACATGCCAGTTTCTAGATGTTGAAACCAAATAATTTCAGTAAGAAATTATATGAAATTTAGATCTATAGTAATAATTTTAATATCCTCCAACAAATATTTGCTGCCACTGTGTTTCTACATGATCTGAAGCTAGGCATAGGCTAAAATAAATGCAGTTTATAAATGCAAAATGTATGTTAACATTTTGATGAGGTTCCACATACACAAATAACGAAAGGCAGAATTATGGCTCCCCACAACAACCACAACTCATCCCCAGTCTTGGGCCTGAGTCTCCTTTTGCAATGGGATAGATCACATGTAACTCCACTTAAGTAAATGGAGTTTAGTAGTATAAAGCCATTGTAAGAGAAATCAGAATCAAGTCCCGTATATTTTCTATTGCTATACAGTGTATGGTGTTGGTTTTTCATGCTGTTCTCTGAACCTTCAGTGTGCCAATCTGCCAATCTCTGAATAACACAGGGCAGCAGCAGCAAACAATCCGAATGTTGAATTTTCACGACACTTTTTCAAGGATGTTTTGCCATTATGTCTCAAAATGTCAGTCCCTTCCACTTTATTTTGGAAAATAAAGTAGTGAAGATTACAGTATCAGGTAGAGGATTCAGCACAACAGTTGCATGATTTTTGATCTTTATATAAAATATGGAATATAATATCTGTTATAATAATTCAAATCTTTTGGCTCATCCATTGACCCTTATCTTCCAACACAAATGTGTCTCACACAATATTAATTCTGGTCATATTCTGTGTAAATTTAGGTTGGAGAACGTTTAAAGAGCCCATACTGTGTTTGGCAGATGATTGTAAGGCTTTCTTGCAGAATGCATATTTAAATCTAGCTACAGATTTGGAGGTGGTAGTTGGTGGAACATTTACTATATATTTGAGCTGTGTGGATCTGGGAATCTACAGCCCAGACTGCAACACTCACATATGCATGATAGTCACAGCAGGATTCGGATTGTTTGCTGCTGCTGTCCTGTGTTATGCAGAGATTGGCAGATAACTGGGTGATCCATTCATAGATTGCCATGACAGTAGTACTTAGACCCAAAAGCTCCATTGGCACGTGCATCCCCAAATAGGTACACGATATTAAATTGATGCAAGGGTAGGGTGACCAGACATCCCATTATCATCATCAGAACTGTCCTGGTATTAAGGGCTTTGTCTTCTATAGGCAAATATACTCCTGAAAATAAAAGCGTCTGATTTTTCACACTTGCTATGTGGTCACCCTATGCAAGAATCTCTGGGATTGTATTTTATTTTGGACTGGTTTTTTTTGCATTTTACTTCTATTTCACTTTTATCATTTCTTAGATATGCTTGTGATATGCTTCTTCAGTTCCAAATAATTGCTTACATTGTAGCAATAGAAAACCCTTCTCTACCCCAACACTGTTTTGGTTAGGTTCATAGTAAAGGTGACAAATTTCCACTGTTAGATAGCTGGAATTTAATTGTTTTGTAAATATTGTGGCTAAATTTTCAAAGGTGGTCAGTAAATATACACTTTCAGTTTTGCATGCACAACCAAAACTGTGTGCCCAAAATTTTGTGTAAGATTTCACATGTTCCGGCAATCAGATTGGTAGTCCCACATTTAGAGACTAGGTTGAGGTCACTTGTTAAAGGGCAAGTTTTCAAGCATCCACCTTTCCTAAAGGCAAAGAGCCTCACATTGTTAGATTTAATATATGCCTGAAGGTAGGTTTCCCTACCTTTCTCCTTTCACCCTCTCCCCAATAAAGAGATGAGAGCAATCCTTTTCTTGTTGCCAAAAGTACCTTTCACTGTGTAGCAAATGTACATATACTAATGTGGCTTGTGAACGTTAGCCCACTGGAGAGTATCCTGAGGGCACCATACTCTGTGGGACAGATACTTGATATTGTTTTCTTTATGCTGGGAATTGTAATTTCGCACACCACTACAGCATACACCAAAGCAAAGTAAGCTAGGTAAGCATCGGTCCTGCGTTGATTAAACTGATTTTATTAAACTTGAACTGTAATGCCCTGAAGCCATCTCAGTGCCAAACGTAAAGGAAGTCTCTCAAATTGACCATAAAGCAAAACTAATTTTACATAATATCTGCTTGTCAGAGCAGGGAAAATACAGTAGAACCTCAGGAGTTACCAACGCTTCAGGAATGGAGGTTGTTTATAACTCTGAAGTGTTCTTAACTCAGAAGAGAACGTTGTGGTTGTTCTTTCAAAAGTTTACAAGTGAACATTGACTTAATACAGCCTTGAAACTTTGCTATGAAGAAAAATGCTGCTTTTAACCATCTTCATTTAATTGAAACAGAAACAGTTTTCTCACCTTGTCAAAAAAAAATTTAAACTTTCCTTTTCTGTAAAGTAGTTTATGTTTAACACAGTACTGTATTTGCTTTATTATGATTATTTTTGGCTCTGATGCTGCCTGATTGCATACTTCTGGTGCCAAATGAGGTGCGTGGTTGACCAGTCAGTTTGTAACTCTGAAGTTCTACTGTACTTCTAACTTCATCATTTCAGTGTTGGAGGGACGCTCCAAAACTGTGTGGTATTTTCCCCATTTCTAGATGTGTACGTTCATGCAAAACATGAGACCACAGTATCTTGATCAGTTTACTGCTTGCACCAGTATCCACAGTAGCACTGAAGAACATGAGTTTGTACAGTGTGAAAAATGAAAATGAATTCATAAAGCATGAAAACATAGTTGTATGATGTTTTTTGTCTCATTTGTTCCGAGAGAGAAGTCTAATTTTACTAGGAAAACAAAGCTGGAGTTGAATTATTGATTCAGTTACCTGTGAGGGATTTAATGATCCCTTTGTTAACGTTCTATTGTCTGTCATGTGATGAAACCTCTAGGAATATGTCTAACCAAAATTGGCAACCGTACCCTCTTAGTCCCTGCAGTGCTGAGGATCTGCTTGGGAGGAGTAGATAGGACCAGTGAAATGCACATCATTCTTCCACTAACGCCATGAGGAATCAGCACAGATGCTACATATGGATGGAGACTGTATTAACTTTTATGTGCCGCTGCTTGGCACTGTAGAAATTCCCTCCTCCCTAGGGGATGTTGCAGGGGAAGGAACCAGCTGCAGAGTTAAAGCCAGCAGGGATCCAAGCCATTAGGGCTGCCCTACCACACAGCCCAGCATGGGGACAAGGGACTGGCTTTGCAAAAGTGGATTTAACAGTCGGTAGGCCTGTAGGGGTGTGTGGCTGTCTCTCACGGTCAGTCTCTGAGGGAGGCCACACCTCTTTGCTGTCATGTCCCTGGAGTAGCAGGCTGTCAAAGGGGGGGGGGGGGGGAATTAGCCATCTCTTGGGCTCAACCCTCAGGCAAGGGAGAGCAGCAAATTTCAGGGCCCAAGCCCATAAGTTGAGGCAGAGCCCCAGTTTAGAGTTCCCACCCTCTACACGGCTAAAGATAGCAGTATAGACAGGAGAGGCACTGCTAGGACATGTAGAGAGCCAGGAAGCGTATATAGCTTAAGGTTCTGGTGTGTCTTTATTTTACTTGCCTAAGCCGTGCCTCACTGCTATTTGTACCCATGCTACCGAGGCGTACAGTGTATGTACTCTACATGCTGCCCTATGTGTAGACATAGCCTAAGAGGAGAGTTTCTGAGGCATGTCTCCATTTTCGTGAGATGCACTTACAGACTGCCCGTTACTGCTTGTATAATTCAAGGATCACAATATTTTTAAACAGCAATTACTTTTTGAAAGAATCTTTAAAGATAATAACAATTTGCTTCAAAGTAAACACAAGTAGAAAAGATAATTATATAATTGAACTATTTAAATGTATATACAAATAACAGTGCCTGAATTTAAACAAGGTAGTTGCTGAGATGTGCACTGAGATGGGCAGAGTTGCTTGTGCATATTAAGTCTGAAATTCCACATCTAGCTTCTTTAACAATATGTGTGTGTGCACACACACACACACACGCCTGTTTCCTTTTATCTTAAAATCAAGATTATCTTAAGGTAGGTGTAGTCATGTAAAAAGTTATTTTCTATTCAGATTCTGTTTCATACTTGTTATTCTGTTAGGTCCTAAGAATTGTATATTGTTTATTGTGTCATCACAGAACAGTCAGATTTGTTCTAGCTTTCCATTTTCTTCTTTTTTTTTAAATGCAGAAAAACTTCACTGGCCTGAGCAAGAGTTCTCTAAAAAATCAGTCTTAAATTCAGAAGAACATAAGCTGATCGTTGAGAATGAAAGCAGTCTTCAGCACCTGTCCTCTGGAATCCTTAAGGATATTTTCACAACAGGAACCAGTAGCTACAATGTCCTTCTGCAAAGCAAAGAGGAGAAAAAACACCACTCTCAAAAGCTGTCATCTGCCCACCACAAGAGGCACAGAAAGTCCACCAAGTCTTCTACTACCTCGCGAAGCAACGAACACCGCAAGATCAAAGTCCCACTGCCTTTGCTCAGCAGTGGCTGGTATTGCATGAACAGGCAGCCATCCATCTTTATCGCTAGCCCAGTGTCCAGCAGTGTAAAGTTTACACACAGTATTTCCGTTGCAGGGAACAGCATAGGACTGCCACCTCGACCCAAAAGCAAGGCTAAGAGACATTATTTTTCCTGTCTAACAAAGCCAAAGTATCCTCAATTGTCAAAAAGCCATGGTAAAGAGGTAGATGTCTCTGGCCGAAAACTCTGTATACTAACTGCTATCAAGCCTTCCAATGTGGAAAAAGAGAAGATTAAATTCTTCAAGTCCGATTTTACCTATAATCCTCAATTTGAATATGCAAATCCTGCATTGCCAAATGTGTTAGCTAAGCACAGCCAAGCATCCGACAAGTTTCTTAAACAGGTATAGTTATTGTTACACATGTTCCTTGTTCACTCCTCTTTGTAGTACTTTTTCCCACTTATAAAGACAGCATTTGGCTTTGTTTGCTGAGGTGAGGACAGTCTTCATTATCTCATAACAGGCTACATTAAAATAGAGTATGAAAATACGGCATCTGACAGAATACAAATTATATGCCACATTAGAAGTCCTGAATGCACATCTGTATTATAGCAGCCTTTTCACTTTGAACGTGATTTGATTTTAAAAATCTTTTTCAAGACTAAAGGACCTAAAACATACTATCATAATCTCTAAGGATTTGTCCACAAACTGTTAATTACTAGATGTCTTTCTTTCTTTCTTGTTTTCTTTGACTAGCTTGCTCTATGGTTAAAGATTAATTTACTATAACATTTTGTGGCTCTAACCCCATTTAAAGCATGAAAGGGTCCACATAGTAATTACATGGGATCTAATCCAAGAAAAATACAGTGAATAAAGTAGGCTTTTTTTGTATATGTTTCAAGGGGGTGACGGAGAGAAAGAGCCTAGAAAACCTGCCAGTCCTCTTGATGACACAGGGATTTAGGGGGCAATCATACATTCATTATTGCTTGTCTTAAGGTCACGATTGTTGGATAAGAATGTGTTGATTTCATTTGGTTTAATTAGCTTTGGAAGGATTTTCACATTGCATCCGGCTCAGTCAGGCAGCAAATCAGTGCCCGTGCCCTTGACTATGACTGAAATTCTGTTCTAGGGACAGATAAAGCTGCATAAATCAGTTTTCCTATGATACATGGCCTAGTTTTAGTGTGGATTATTGTGGGTTACTAGAATGATGTTGTTTGTCTGATCACAAATCTGCAGAGTTTTCCGTTTGTTTTAGTAATGTGGCTTCCTACCTGTGTATTCTCAGGCTCAAAATGTTTTTATTTTAATTTTAAACTATTTTAACTATAAACAAAATAAGACACAGTCAGTGCTTATCTACCCAGTTTCAGAAGTGACCCTCTTTCCACTAGTGCTTTTTTGGTACGGTCCTTGACTAGCCTAGGAAATAAAGTGTGTTTGGAAAATGTGTTTAACAGAGAATCCAACAGTGTAAGTGATGCCCTGGTTACAAGCCCTGACATTGTATAGTAGGTTCTGGTTTTGTGAGCATGAAAAGGCAAATTATTTCACTTCAAAACAACAAAGAAGCTCAGTGCAAAAATTTAAAACAAAAAACAAGCACCCATGATTCTAACATCTGATTTAGGGAGAACTTTATGGCCACTGACGTGCTCAGAGATCCATTTTTTCATGATTCACATGGCTATCTTATGATATTTAAAGGTGTAGTTTGCAGATTTATATTAATATATATTAATATAACCCACTAGCTTGGTTTTATTATTACCATTATGAAAAACAGAATTTATAATTTATCTGCTCTGTCCTAAAAAGTGGCAAAAAAATCCTCTATTGAGGAGCATATGTATTTGTTTTTTTCTTTCTCTTTCTGTCTGTCTTTTTTTTTTTTTTTAAACAAATGTCCTTTTGCTCTTTGGGTAATTTTAGAAGCATTAAAAAATAGGTGATTTTAAATTTAAATTTTCCATCTATAACAAATACAATAGTTTTATTGTTAAACTAAATTTTGCAGATTGCACTTAAATTAAAAAAGAGCTAGTGATATTATGAAAAAACAAACAATTCAGCCTGGTATGATTTTTTTTTTAAAATGAGACCTTAAAAAGATTTTATGTGAAGATCGCATATACAAAAACCTGTGAAATATCTGTTTAAAGGTTTGATTTCTTTCAGCTTAGTTCAGTAAACCAAAACACTGTATAATGAATGCATGCCTTTTCTAATAGTGAATGATTCCTCAGCAATATGCTGTCTGGTTTTAGGGACTGATGTGTCACTTTAAGCTTTTCTAAAGTGATAATTTATAATTTAATTTATAATTAAATTCAGAGAATCACAATTTTTAATATCCTAATACAAAAGTAATTCAGCATGTTTGTCTTCTGTCCAGTGAACTGTGATATTTCTGATGTTTTCTCTTTAGTAAGGCATGTAACAAGGGAAAACTTCTCTTCCCAGATAGAACTGCAAGTGGCTTGATCAAATTCATTATTTTAAGTGATGGAAATGATAAGAAATAACATTTCAAAGTCTGACTTGTTAAGGATTGAATAAACAGATTCTGGACTTAAAATAAACAAAATATCAGTAGTCATAACTCAAATAATACCAATCCCAGCAGATGGCACTATTTCTTTTCATTAACTGTAGAAAACCTCATCTTCATGCATATTTGAATTTAGACTCTTACAGATTTTGTCCAGATGAACCAACATATTATCCAAAATGACAATCAGTAACTTGTATATTCTTGCTAAAATGTGGGCCATATAAATTGTTGCCTCACTTCAGTGTGAACTGAAAGTCTGAACTGAAAAATGAATTTGGGAAGAGAAGAGGGAACATTCTCTAGCCTTTTATAGTGACTGATACATTCTGAAGAGACAGTTTAACTCTTGGAACTAGTTAACAAACAGTACCCAGTATGTCAAGTAGTTTGTAGTCAAACTCTGCTATATACAGTACATAAAGCATTTTCCCTATAATAGGACATAGGCCCCAATGTTGCAACATTCTCAGGCTTTGATTGGTTACCATAATTATTCTGGAAGAGCTTTCTTTCTACAAGAGAAACCAAATAAATTTCTAACAACTTACCCATGTACACTGCTGACTGGATCCCCTGACTATGTAACTGGTTTGGCTAGTTTTCCTTTCTTTCAGCTCTGTGCAGAAGAACAGTGCATTGTCCCATCTTTGCAGGTACTGCCTAATGTTCAGGCTCTCTGTACCTTACTCTGGCACTGGGATAACTGCCCAGCTTTTCCTCAGACTTCACATATAGTGTAGTAGTTGTGGACACACAAACTCAGTTGACACATGGCTGTGTCATGAACACAGCTCAACCATACTTATTATAATTGGATCAGGCGAGAGCATAAAAATGGTTGTATTTGAACTGTGGATGGGTTAGGCTGCTGTTAGTGTCCTCAATCTATCCCAACACTTTTACATATTTTAATAGGTTATTCTCCATTGGAGTCAAATTCATCTAGCTAAGAAGGGTTCATCTCATGATCCTCAAAGGATTCTGTCCACCTCTTCCCAGGAATGAGGACCTAATATTTACATAGCGCTTTTGATCCATAGGTCTCAAAGCACTTTACAATGGTTAGTAAGTATCACAAACCCCATTTTCAGATAGGGAATAGAGGTACAGAGGGGTTCAGTGACTTGCCCAAAGTCACACAACAAGCAATAGCACCCAGGTCTCCTGACTCTGAGGCCAGTGCTCCATCCACTGGTTTACAGAGACTCCTAGCCTAGCATTAGTGATCGGAGTTTCCTGTCACTGAGAGCTTCATTTGCGTTCAGTATTTTAAAGAAATTTCCTCACTGCTATTTATAATGAAGTAGTATTAGAAAATACTGCATTCCGATTAGTTAAATGGCAGAGCATTCTTCTGGGACAGTACCATATGTCAGAGCTGCTTCTATTTGCGAAACTGCATCCCAGGTAATATCAACATTCCTCTATAAACCATGTCAAAATGCAGGATTATCTACTAAAGATTACCTGTAATTGCATTTACTAAACCTCTTCATTTTCCTTTATCTATGAGATTTCATGTTGTGAACAAACTTACTCAGCTTACACTTACACCAGGCATTACATATATTTTCATCCACATCCTCAAATCTCTTCTCAATCCCTTTGTCCTTTGTCATCACTCTAATTTATCATGCTCTTTTCAGATACCATCCCTTCCCTAGCTTTAGAGATTAGTTCTTATTCTCATCATCTTTGCCACTCCTCTCGCCCAACTTCGCTCTCAAGATTCCTTCCCGCTCTCCCTCCTCCTTATTTATCTCTGTTTCATAACAAGGCTTAGTCCCCACCAGTGAGAGCTGTTTTTTCATTTAATTTTTTTAAAAAAAGTTGAACCAGAACTAGTGTGGGCTGCCCTTTGTGTTTGAAGCATCTCTCTGAAGCCGTGATGAAGCCGATACTTAGTTCTGATAGAAACAGTATGTTGAAGCCACTGCTGGGACTCATCTCTCAGCAGCCCTTAGCATGCGGGAGGACTGCCTTCTTACTCCCACTTCCACACCCCAACAACAGAGATGATGCTGATGCCACATGCTGCTTCCGACTCAGCATCTAGTAAAAATTAAATGAAAAAGAAGGTCCTCACGTGGTGGCTAGGGTGGAAAAAGAGGAGAAAAAAAGGAATTGGGGAAAGTCTTGGGAGTAGGAAGCCACTTAAAACATGTAAAATAAAGATTTTTGTAAAGTTTTTATTTTTATTTAAGATAAATTGGGTGATCAAAGTAGGGGACAGGAGTCAGGATTCCTGGATTTCATTCCTGACTCTGTTACTGACTTGCTTTGTGACTTTGAGCTAGTTACTTACCACCAAATTTTCCAAAGTGGCTACTAATTTGCCTCCATTCTTGGTGTGCTCGTCTTGAGACTTCTAGGGCTTGAAAGTGCAGGGCACCCACAACTACAAGTGAGGTCAGTGGGAGTTGTGGGTGTTCAGTACTTTCTGAGAGTCCTGCCTGAAGTATCTTAAGTTGGACTTCCAAAAACTGAGGCTCTCAAAACCAGCGGCTACTTGTGAAAATGTTGGCCTTAACCTATCTGTGCGTCAGTTTCCCAGCTAGTAAATAGGGACAATTATTACCTTCCCAAGTCCCCACAAGAGTGTAGAGAGGCCAATTTTAGCAATGTGTGTGAATCACTTTGACTTGACTTTTAAAAGTAATGATTTTAACATTTGTTTCTATTTACAGAATTGAAAATATGAAACTTTTTTCACAGAGGATCTATTACAGTTTTGATCAAATTATTTAAGAGCTTTTTAAAGGCAATGTCATAATAAATAATTGCACAGAGTAACTTTAGACTTACAAGGATAAAAAGATACATGGATCTTGCTGATACAACATATTCCAGCTTCTTGGGGAGTTGCATTGCTCTGTCTTTGGCCTCAGGACTAACAACCCCCTCAAGGAGTGGCAGGATCCTAGCCTGGAACACTCCCTATTGTTCATTCTTGCTTAAACATATTACTGATTATTATATAATGAATGTATTATTGTTGTGGTTAAATTATGAAGTTTAACATAGTTGTGAACACAGAACACAGAAAGTTTTAGGGCCTGATCTAGCTCTCAGTGGAGAAGCTCTCATTGGCATTTATAAGAACTGGATTTTACGCACAGGGACAGATTCTGCTACCCTTATGCTGAGTAGTACTATAATCTGCAGGGAGTTCATTCAGTGTGAGTAAGGGTGGGAGAGTGGCCTTTACTGATCAATTAGTGCAGTAATTTCACCTATCAGAACTGTCTGTTAAATTTAATTTAAATTATTATTTTCAGCATCTTAATACATTTTGGTAAAACCTATCCACTATTCATTTTTAAGAGGTGGAATTGAACAGATGTGGGGACAAGAAACAGAGAAGAAAAGAGGGGTGGGAATCAGAATAAGAGACTATTGGTCAATTAAGTTTCATTGTGAATGCAGATATCTGTGGCATGTTCAAAGGGATTTGAGCCTCAGAGACGATAACTAAGTGCCCAGTTCTTAGCATTTTAGGTTCTTACCCTACAGACGTCCTTGTTTCAAAAGCAGTGAAGAAAAGTCTATGCCAAAGGATAAAATACTAAAGGAAACATTCTGTTTAAATGAAAGAGTGAAATTAAATTGATTGGTCAATGAAACCAGATATATATAGCAACTAATAGGTAACATGAATATTTTAAAAGATCTGGTACACTATAAGAGAAACTGAAGAACTGTTGTACTGAATTATTCAGGTTACTCAGTGAAAGTAAACTGCACTCCTGTAACTAAGTAGGGAACTTATTTTTCTTATAAGTGATGTATACAAGCATGAGAGTACATATCAGAATCTACACAGTGACAGGAAAACATCTATTTAAAATGATTATCAGAAGATGGTTAGAACAAGTTGATAATTCAGCCTTTAAAAAAACTTTGAAAAAGCACACAGGTTCTCTGACTAATAAACAAACTGGACTATAAACTAAGAATGAAATGTTGCTTAGATTACTCCTGGGGGAATTCTGCACCACTGTACGTGCACAGAATCTATGTCCCCCACATATTTCTTTGCTTCCCTGCAGAAAAATGATTTTCTGACGGGGAAGCAAAGGGAAACCACAAGAGTGGTCACATGACGCTCCTCAGCAGTATGTTTTGGGTGTCTGGGGCAGCCAGCAGAGAGGAAAATCACTGTGGGACGGGGAGTGGGACTGGGGAAGACTCAGCTGGTGGCTCCTGCCCTGCGCCAGGCTCAGCTGCTAGTCCCGGCTGTGCTGGGGAGGATGGGACTCCCCCTTCGCCTGCACGGCATCCAGATTTCTCCCCTGGCTGTAGGAAGCTCTGCAAACTCCTCCTTTCCTGTGCTTCCTGCACCCATCGCTCCTCAGTTGCAAGGGGAGAGATCACTGTACAGGGAGCTGCTCCCCCATCCACCCATCCCTTGTGCATCCAGACCCCCTCATACTGAAACTCTCCCGCTGAGTCTCCCCCCTCCCCGCACCTGGGCCACCCCAATGAGCCACCTGCACCCAGATCCCCCATACCGACCCCCAACCAGCTGCACCTGGATCCCACCCCACTGAACCCCACTTCCCCAGCATCTGGACCCCCTCACTGAGCTCCCCATACCCAAACCCCCCTGCCGAGCTCTATCCCCCACACCCAGACCCCCCCACTGAGCCCCAGCCAGCTTCACCTGGACCCCCCTGCAGAGTCCCATTACCATTGCACCCAGAACCCCCTAACAAACCCCTATGTATCCAGACCCACTCACCCCCACACCCAGATTGCCCCACACAGAACCCTCTCAACCCACACCTGGATCCCCCCACACTAAGGCCCTCCACGCTTGGATCCTCCCTTGCTATGCCTGCCTGCCCGCTCCTGGTGCACCTGGCATGGAGGGGCAGGGCCCTAGGGTGTTTCTGGGGAAGGGTGGTTCTTACGCCTCCACCTTTATTTGACAGATAAACTTTGCAGAATTTTAAAATATTATGTGCAGAATTTTTAATTTTTTGGTGCAGAATGCCCTCAGGAGTATTAGATTACTTTTTTGCTTTTATCCCCTGATCCTGAGAATTGCTAACAGCCAGCAATTTTCGACCGGAACACCCAGTCACAAAGGGATCCTGGCAGCTCTAGTCAGCAGAGCTGAGCAGGCCGCTAAATGTCCAATTGGCTGCTGTGCCAGCGGGGCAGGCAGGCTCCTGGTCCAGCCCTGTGCGGCCTCTGGGAAGTGGTCTGCATGTCCCTCTGGCTTCTAGGCATCCATGGGGCTCCACATGCTACCCCCCCGCCCCAAGTGCCAGCTCCACAGGCTCCCATTGGCCAGGAACCATGGTCAGTGGGAGCTGTGGGAGTGGCACTTGCGGGCAGGGGCAGCACGCAGAGCCCCCTAGCCGCCCTTCCACATATGAGCTAGAGAGACATATCACCGCTTCGTGGGAGCCATCTGAATTCAGCACCATCTGCACCCCACACCCGCTCCCACACCCCAACCCCTGCCCCAGTCTGGAGCCCCTTCCCGCACTCCAAACCTCTTGGCCCCAGCACAGAGCCCCCTCCTGCACCCCAAGTCCCTCATCCCCAGCCCCACCATGGAGCCTGCACCCCCAGCTAGAGCCTGCACCCCCAGCTAGAGCCCTCACCCCCTCCCTCACCTCAGCCCCCTGCTCCAGCCCGGAACCCACTCCGTCATCCTGCATCCCTCATTTCTGGCCCCACCCCGGAACCTGCAGAGCCCATACCCCCTCCCACACCCCAATCCCTTGCTTCTGCCTGGAGCCCCCTCCTGCCCTCATCCCTGGCCCCACCTCAAAGTCCCTGGCCCCACCTCAAAGCCCACACTCCCAGAACTCACCCCCTCCTCCACCCCAATCCCCTGTCCCAACCTGGAGCTCCCTCCCACACCCCAAACCCCTTGGCTCCAGCCTGGAGCCCCTTCCCACACCCCATACCCCTCATTCGCGGCCCCACCCCAGAGCCGGCACTCCCAGATGGAGCCCTCACCCCCTCCCACACCCCAACCACCTGCCCCAGCCCGGTGAAAATGAGCGAGCGAGCAAGGGGAGAGCGAGTGACGGAGGGAGGAAGGGAGGATGGAGTGAGCAGGGGCGAGGTAGGGGCGGGGCTCTGGGAAGGGGCGGGGAAAGGGTGTTCGGTTTTCTGCAATTAGAAAGTTGGCAACCCTAGGTGCCAGCCTCTTTCCAGTGTGGGGGAGTGCTGAGGTGAGCCTTAGCCCCCCCTTTCCACGATGTCCCGCCCCTGTTCCTTCTTTCAACCCCCTAAGCCCCTCCCCTGTGGCCAGCTTGGCCATGGTAAGAGACGCCCAGGGACCCTGGGCTGCTGTGGGGAGCCCTGAATCCTCCACCTGCCGTGGGCAGCACATCTGGTGGGGGACGTGGGCCAGGAGCTGCTCTCAGACACCGTGTTCCCCCCACCCAGGGCTGGTGGAGGGTCTGAGGCTCCCCACGGTGGCCCGGGCTCCTCTTGCCATGGCCTGACTTCAGCTTCTGGGCTGGACACAGGGCAGGGCCTCAAGGGGAAGAGGTGGAGCAGGGGACTCCTGCTTGTGTCCTGCTTTTGCCTTCTGAAAAGGTGATCACCCTACTTCATTGATGTATAGGCCTTGTGCTTGCCCTTCTGCACAAGGGTTTTACCCAGGAAGAATAGGGTCTAATAATAAAGATTTGGTCTGTGAGAAGCAAGCAAATTATTCCACCTTTAAGGAACTCATATTCCTCCCTTAAAAACAAACTAGCACATAATCTGTCTGAGGTCATTTTTAAATTAGGCAACCTGATCTGTTGCAAAAGAAATAACTCAGTTATTAATGTAGGGCAATTCCTCTAAACTTCACTTACCCGTTAGACCCACTCACAACTGGGCATCTATATAGGTCTGATCCAAACTCCACAGAAATCATTGAAAAGATTCCCACTGACTTCAGTAAGTTTTGGATCAGGCTTGTGGTACACACATCCAGTCATAGTTCTCGTCACTCAGTCCTATACCTCTCAAATAAGCCAATGAACATACGAGTGAAAACAACAGAACTAACTAAACTTCATTTGAATGTTCAAAATTATCCTCATTTGGTGCAAACTGGTGTAACTCCGTTGAAGTCAGATCCAGCCTCTATATTTTATAAATATTTTTAAAAATGTGATTGTTTTTAAATGCAGTGTTTCCATAGCTTCATATTTTTCTTATCTGTAGGATTTATTTTCCATACCATCATTTCAAAAGAGAAGCTTCACCCTCTGTTGAGCACTGAGCTATACAGCTGTACACACATTCCAGGGGTCAGACAACATCTCAGTAACCACAAGAGCTAAAGTAAAGTGGTTTGTGATGCCATCATAAACCTGAGACGTGTGCATGATTTTATGCTGTATATATGCTCACACACACATATATAATCACCTCAGGTTTTTCAAGAAAATCTTTTTAAAAATTAAAACATGAACTACAGCTATCCACTGGTATGTTTGTTGGTAATGGGACCTGATCCAGTTCCCACTGAAATCAATGACAGAAATCCCATTTGCTTTAGGGGGCACAGGAGAAAACTCTAAGTGTTCTATTGCTGGTTATTGGCCAGATCCAGGGGTCTCTGTCTGAAGGGGAGGGCAGTGGTGACTTAAGGCTCACCTTTGCAATCCCCTGATCCCTGGGACTGTCCTGAGCAGGGCCAGTTATCCAATGTAAGTTAGAACAGCTGAGGGTTTCTCTAATGTGTGCCAGCTGCAGATGGCCTCAGTGGGCTGAAACTGCAGCTTGTATGGGCCATTAATATGGTATGGGGCCTTCTGGCCACTTCCTTTGCTCTGCTCCAGCAGCAGGAGGGAGTTGGGGGTGGTGTAAAACCCTCTACATGGCTTTAAAGCACTAAAGATCCTGCTTATACTGGAGTGAGCCTTCCAAGGCCAGATACTCTGACTTTGGGGATGTATTGTGCTGGCAGTGCTGCACAATGTAGCTGCATGTACCTGAGGATCTGGCCAGGTTGCTCCAACGATTATGAAAACTTCCTTTTTATCTCACTCCTGTGCTGTCCAGATTATTATTCACTCCACTCACGTCACTTATAAAGCAGTTCAGTAAATAACTTGATTTGGCAAATCAGGCGCAGATGTCTGTTAAGAAGGAAAGGTCATGCTAATTACTGTACACATAATACACAGATATATCCTTTGCCCCTGAACCTGTGTATAAAAATAAAAGAATGGCTTCTTTAGAGCTAAATTTAGTAAACTATGCTGCTGATAGTCACAGTTGACTAGAGCCTTCAGATCTTACAGGAGGTCCTTTGGATACTGTAATAAGTGTGAGAGGCAGCATTCTAAGCTTCATCATACGAAAATATCAGAAATGGTGTGGAATATTTATTCAGCATTCAGAGAATCTCTCTCGTTCAGCCAAGAGCTACAATACTTAAAGAGTGTCTCATGTATAACATTATAGTGTGTTCCAATGATGATTGCTTGGCATTGCTCAGTTTTAGTTAAAACAAAACAAGACTATCTGTACCTGTGTAAGTTTTAAATTAATCATATTTTGTGGACAGTAAGTCTATCCACCAAGTTCCCCAAATATCAGAATAATCTAGTCGCAAACTGTGTGCATGGTCACCTTATTAGCTTAGTGTACTGGGAGTCAGAGCATTTTAAAAAAAGTCTTGAGTTTCCCATTATTGTTAGTGGTATATTTGCAGTATTCATGTGGTAAGGCTCAGTCCTGTTTTAATCTATTTTATATAGGTTCTTATAGTGCCCTTATCATGGTAGCATCTGGGCATCTTCCAATAGTACACTAAGGCTTAGCAATGTGACTAACATTGGTAAAGTATGGTTCCTTCTCGCTTTGATGCTCTTCCCAAGGGAAGGTGCTGAGTTCCTCCTAACTTCAGTGTGAACAGAAGACATTCAGCTCTTCTTCAGGGAGGTTCCAGCATCTTGAAGGAGCAGACCTATAACCAGCAACACAGTTTGCAGATGCAGTTCTCATAATTAAAACATTAAAATCTCATTTTTGCAAGAAACTAAGGCTATGTCTACACTTCAAGATTGCAGCTCGGGTCAGCATACCCACGCTAGCTTTAATCTAGCTAGCTCAAGTCCTGGAACAGTGAAGCTGTGGCAGCATGCACTTCAGTTGGAAGTATGGGTAATTACTTGCGGGGCTAGCCCACGTTGAAGTGTGCACTGCTACGCTTCACTATTCTGGGATCTGAGCAAGTTAGATTAAAGCTAGCTCAGGGTATGTCTACACAAACTATAGTCACGCCCAGTGACTGCAGTCTAGTCCTAGCCTCAGAGATACTTACTCAAGGCCCAGTCCTGTAAAATGGTGCAGACCTGAAATCCCATTTATATTACCTGTATTTGAGGGCACTAGGATCAGGCTCAAAATAAGGGAGCAACAAGAAATATTGGAGAAATATATTTGAAATGATGTGACATCATCTTAGACGGGTAGCTTTCTATGAACAGTCCAGTGCAGCATTGTCAACTCTGATAGTTTTATAGTAAGTCTCATATTTCATGTTTGTCTGAAAGCTCCAGCTCTGGGAGTCTTGTGAACATACGAGAATCTCAGCTTTTTTTTTTTTTTAAAGGAGATTTCTAAGCCTGATGGTTGTAGAGAAAAGCTTGAAAATGTGACTCAAACGAACCCTAAAGGCTCAAAAATCAGCAGGGAAATAAAAAGAACTCAAACAATTTTTTAAAAATCTCATGATTGTTAAGTCAATTTCATGATTTTTTAACATTTGTGGTAGGCAATACTGGCAGTGATATGCTGGATGGAGCTCTTGGGAGCTCTTTGTAAAAATTCTCCCAACAAATTGAATTCTCCTCAGTCATCCTGTCTCTGAAGAAGTTCTCTTCCCTGCTTTGCTACTGCTAAATCATTCCTATTAAAGTTGACATATCTCTGGGTATCATAAAATTGATCCTTATAAGTATTTTATTGTCTTTGGAGTGCACTAAATGACATATTTGAAAATAAATTGGGCTATCCCCATCTCTCCTGTAAGATCTTCAGCCACAGTAACCTCAGTTCCCATCATACAGGGCTGAACACTGTGCCCTGCTATCTATATTCAGTTCTGTTTTCAGCAACAAAGTGTAAGCATTTCCAGATAAATACACTTAATATCAGTTTGTGTGCCAAGTGTTTTTGCCTTCTTTCTTGTGCTTATAAGAAAAAATAGTTCTATATTTAAATGGGAAAACTGTGAACAGATTTCCCAGTCCTTCACATTTCATCTCTCCAAACACATGCATCCATTATACAGAGGGGTTAAAATATCAGTCATCATCAGGAATGCTTTGTCATGATTCAACACTTCTAAGTTAAAAAGTACCAAAAAATAAACAGAGAGATTGTAATAATGCTTCACATTTGTACATTGAATGAGAGAAGTGCTAACTCCTTAACCCTCAGAACATCCCTGTGAGTAGGGAAGGACGTATTTTCATCTCTGGTTTACAGATGGGGACATTTAGACAAAAAGGCCCAGATCCTCAAAGGTATTTAGGTGCCTAACTCCCATTGAATATCTGGGTTTAAGTGACTTTTCCCAAAGTCATAGAGGGAATTGGTTGCCATTTACTGAGCTAATACTAGGTGTGTGGGGCATGGTGGTCTAAGATGAGTAAACCAGGTTCCCGCAACTTTTTCTTAAAGTATCTGCATTCATATGTGACTCTGAGGATGACAGAAGTTGATTTCTGAGGGTATTAGCTTATATATAACTACAGGAGTTCAGTAATACATCCCGTAAGAGTGAAAGGGAAAAAACAACCATTTGTCCCATAGCTGCAGAGGTAATACAATTGCTAGTCTGCATCTAGAATCTTATTGCACTTGTCTGCTATGCTTTTGTCTTTTACAGTCTGTCAATATTATGGAACGGACATTGCAGAAATATGGAAGCTATGAAAAGTTTGAGCAGGCTACTGGAGGCAGCCTGCTACCAAAAAGTCGCATTTGGAATCATGTCAGGAAATACATGGTGAAAGAAGGCTGCCTTGGTGAGGTAGGATGCACACAGGATCAATGAAAAAGCTTCCCCTTTAATCACAGAATCAGAAATTAGAGATCGAAAAGACCTATAAGGTTATCTAGTAGTGCATCCCTTGTCAATATAGACTTGCTCCTCACATTATATTTTCTAATGGGTTTATCCATTCTAGTTTTAAATGATCTAAACAATGTGGCTTCCAACTACTTCTCTTGGGAGATTATTACACTGTGGAATAGAGCACATCAGGAAGCTTTCCTGCTATTTGAATTGTGTGTTCCAATTCTTAATTTCACTCTATTACTTGGAGGTGAACCTGACATAACAACTCTCCTTTCTTATCCCTTCAGTTAGTTGTAGTGTAGCACATCCCCATTTGGTCACTACTGTGTATGTCTGCCCCAACCTGCGCTGAGTTTTTCTAATGCCGTATCACACCACAAACTCCCCTAATTTGCAGTCATCTTATATTGCAAAGCTTTTTTTTGCTGCTTTCTATATTTCTTATTCCTGTTGTATACATTTATGCTGAATTAGGTTTAAACAGGAGAGCTATGCTGGATTTTGAATTTTATCGGATAGACCTCATTGGTGTGTTCATAATTAAAAAAAAACAACTCTGACAAACAAGTACCTTTTTGTCAAGGTTGGTTTTTTTTAAATTTACCTTCTATTGTTACTAGTAATATGCAAGTTTCCAATAAATGACTTAAAAGAGAATTTATTTTCTTTTTTCTTAGTTTGTTAACTTCGTGCATTTGACCGCACTTTTTGTTCAGTCAGTTTCACTGTTTCCCCTCTAGGACAGTTAGGTTCCAATTCTGCCATCTAATTTGCACGTCTGAACCCTTATATTCATGCGAAGTCCCACTGAAGTCAGTGAGGCTTCATACAGGCACAGGGGAACAGAACCTTTATAGAGACACAAAACCTTAACACAGGGGTAATTTGCCTCTTGTTGGGAAGAGCCTTGAGCAACATACGACCGAGTCCAGACAGAGCGCTGGGGGAGTGAGAGGGAGAATAGAAGCGGCAAAAAGCAGGAAAGGAAAAGAACTTTTTTATGCCTCAAGCTTTCCTTTCTCCGTAGATTGTAGTTCATCTCACTGAGGACCTGCTTTCTCGTGCCTCAATGACAGTGGTGAATGGCCGCCCAACTCTGACTATCAATGTTTCCACTGCACGTGAGCACTGGCTAGAAGGGATGCTGAGGCATGAAATAGGTATGGACACATGTTTTGAAGTCTTCATGCCAGAGTGAATATGTGCATTTGTGCATGTTTATTATTTGTTTTCAGTAACACGGACAATGTGCTAGGCGTTGTACAAACCCAAAAGGAGTTCTGGCTCCTCCTACCGTAGATGTGGTAAAGCATTAGAAAGGACTATTTATAATTGTAGTATATAGTAGAACTAAAACACTCAACTAGTACCTTGAGAGATGTAGATGTGAGAAATGTTGCCAGTGAGCCCCAAATCTGTGCAAGTCCGCCTTTTTGAGTTATCTGGGGAGAGGATGAGAGAACAAACAACACAACATATGTGTAGTAGTCATATTGCTTAATGCACTGCTGGAAGGCACTCAGACACTACAGTGATGAGCATGGTATAAAAACCTCTATAACATAGAATAGTTACAAACATTTAGCCCAGGATAGTAGAAAGTTTCTCAAACTTTTTCTAGGTTTTGGATGAACCTGCCCCAGTTTAGTAGACCAAACCCAGATGAAATCCAATGGCCTTGACCAAGTTACTCTTAGGTTTTATGCCTGTGAATGCCCTGCACCACTGGTATAACTACCCTCTTGTTCCAGAGGAACAGCGTCCTCTACAACTGCAGTAATGCTGTATAATCAGCCTCAAGGAGAAAGAAATACTAGTGCATGTTGAATCTTCCCTCTTCTGTTCTCCCCACTTCCCATCCATAGCAATGCCTTGTCTATACTAGAGAAATGTGGGGGGGTTAGACACTTCTGAAAAATCTCCCTGTAGGGATTTAGGAGCATAAGGTTCCACCAATGTTCAATGGGACTTGTGCTTCTACATCCCATAGATCCTTTTGAAAATCTCTGCTGGAATCACCCAGTGGACATCCTACACTGTTGGCATTTAGATGATTATGATTCCACTCATTTAATTACCATTGATTACATTCTCCATTGTTATCAAGGCCAAAGTTACCTCCTTTCCCAGTCCCCCATTGTCCCAATAGGTGAGAATCCTGAAGTTGGGTCCTAAACTTAGTTAGCTCCTGTGAGCTAATTGCACTATTATTTGAGACACTGGTTGTTACTGTTCTAAACTCTCTGCTTTTTTCTTTTTAGGAACTCATTATTTTCGAGGTATTAACAACAACAGCCAGCCTTGGTGCAATTGGAATGGACGTAAAAAGCTTGGGTTAAAGCCAATCAACCCTACTGAAGAAGGCCTGGCGAGTATTCACAGTGTCCTGTTCCGAAAAGACCCCTTTCTATGGAGGGCTGCCCTTCTCTACTACACAGTCTATCAAGCTAGCCAAAAGTCCTTCAGTCAACTCTTCCAGGATGTGGGGAGATTTGTCAAGGACCCCAACACTAGGTGGGATTACTGTGTACGAGCCAAGAGAGGGTGGACTGATACTTCCCAGCCAGGTTGGTTTCGTATGTAGCTTGAGCACATTCCATCTTCATTCTCCAATAGCTTTGATCAAAATAAGGGGCCTCTGCAGCTCTATTGGCAGGTGAGAGGATTTGTGCAAAGGATTGTAGCAAAATTAAACTCTTTGTTTTCTAAAATGGATTCTATGAAGTGGCAAGGATCCTTCATTTAAAACAATGATTGAGATGAAAAACTATTTTTTTTCCACTACTTTCAAAGTGATTTGGTAAAGGAATTTTTAATGGATGTTAAAGGAGACACTGTCAAGAACTTTAGGTTCAGTTTGCCCTCCTTGTTTTTTATGCCCTGGCCAGAGCTTGTTATGATAGTGCTGCAAATTTATGTGACCCGGGGTTTTAAAGCTGCTCAGCTCCCTGCCTTACACGGTGAGATTCCCAGTAAGCCAGTCTGCCTAACGGCCGGTGCCTTTGCTTAGTGTCTTTCAGGTAGGCTTAATCCTTTAGCTAGTGGGTGTCAGGTAAATTTTGCAAGTCCTGGCACAAAAATACCTATGGCAGGAAGTAAAGTAATTTTGTGTACAATTACTTTTGGCAAATGCATTACTTTGAAAAAGCCTGAAAACAATACCATGACTCTGATTCCTTTAGGCTGCTTCAGTAAGGATCAGGTATACTTGGATGGCATCCTCCAAATCCTAAGATACAGGGAGTCTATCGATTTCCACTTGCTGATGGCTCTTGGAAAGGTGAGTGGAATCAATCTCTGAACAGAAGCAATAGTAGTATCATTTTAATAAGCACTTTCCTAAATCGTTGTTAAATTGCATGAACATGATGGGATCACTTCCTGTAGGTGTTGTCTTAAAATGTGCTGTGCCCTTTCCATCACCTTGATCTTAAATCTCCACTATCTGTAAAATCAGACATCACTGTACATTATAGTAAAGAGACACCACCAACTTGAAATATAGTCAATTTCAAATAGTAAGTCAGAAGTACTTTCAGGACCTATACCTTCCTGTCAGGTTCCTACCACCTATACCTGATAGATTGTGGTTTTACAGTCACATTTCTCTGTTTTAAAAATGTTTTTCTCCTCCCTGTTTGCATGGGCCTTTTTCACTGCAACAACAGGAGCAATGGGCAGACTTACACAAAGTGCTGTCAAATCTACAAAGTACACAAATGAAATTGAAAAGAAATAATGTCTCTCTCTCTTGAAATCATTTTTATCTTAGGTGTTTGTAACAATGGCAGGTAATGTATTTGCAGACAGAAGTGTGATTTTATGTCAGTGGGTTTCCTTTAGCCCAGTTGCAGCGTTAACTGCACATATAGGGAAGTAGCCACCAGTTCATAACCCCAATGTGGGATTTGACTTTCAGATGAGAGTAGGAAGTGTGATCTGGTAGTTGAAGAAGGACACAGGGTCAGGAATCCTGGGCTCTGCTCCCAACTTGGCAAGTCACTTAGCCTCTCTGGGTAAGGCTACACTCCAGCTGGGAGTGATCCCCCCATCCTGGCTAGACAGACTTGCACTAGCGGGGTTCAAGCTACCGTGCTAAAAAGAGTAGTGTGAGTGTTGCAGCACAAGTGGAAACTTGGGCTCTTAAGCCCACCCAACTGCCTGGGTCTGAGCTGGGGGGGTGGGGTGGCTATACTGAGCATCTGCTGGTGCCACAGCATCCACACAGCTATTTTTAGTTCAGTAGCTCACGTAAAGCTAGCTTAGATCAGTCTACCTGGGCTAGAAGGCTCATTTTCCAGCTGCAGCATAGACATAACTTTTGTGTCTCAGTATGCTCATCTATAAATGGGTGCTATTATTACTTGTATTATATTAGCACCTAGAGCCCCAGCCACATTCAGGACCCACCTGGCCCCCTAGCCAGAGCTCAGGTCGCGAGCCCAAGTGTCTGGCCATGCAGCAACATCTGCACTGCTATGTTCAGCGTGTTAGCATGAATCTGTCTACCTGGTCTGGGAGGCTTGTTCCCAGATGCACTGTAGACATACAGACCAATGTGTTGGCCCTTTGGGTGTCAGCTGGGGAGGGGCAGGGGAGGAATTACATGAAATTGTAGAAATTGCCTCAATGTACAAGTTTTGCAGAAACCACTGAAACAGACTTTCCCACAAAATCTGAGTTCCACTTTAAGCAGAGTCATCTGTAAATAAGGTTCCCCTCTCTTAGCTGCCGCTAGCCATGTGGTCCATTGTCTAGACCTGCAGTAGTGGAGCACACTGGTAATATTTCCATATAGTGGTTTCACCACGACTTCAGTGATAACCGCTGGCAGGCTTCTTGCTGTGCACTTGAAAACTTAATTTGATGTTACCTCATTCTCTACATAGCTTCAGGAAGGCTAGAACGAATTCCTCATATTTGAAGGGGCTGGAAATGTCAGGGGCTGATATCTAGGAGGGCCAGTGAATGACCTTGGTCTACCCAAGGCCTTTGCTCCATTTCAGAAGCCTGGTCAGGAACACTTGACTCAGGTCATAAAGTGCTTCCTGCCCTCTAGAGAAAATTATAGGGAAGTACTTTATTTATATGGAGAGAAAGCAGATGTGGTTAGTAGTATACAACAAACAAGGAAACTATAACAGAGAAGTCATTGAGATATAGATGTTACCAAGTGGTTTGGCTTTCTTGTTTGCAAACCATTTCAGAAATACACAATGGGCCAAATCCACTGGAGTTACATTTGATCCATATTATATTAAGCTATATAAATAATGTGTCACATTGGGTGGACATGTGACAAATGGACTTTATTTATAGGTGACAGTGGTAGCAATATCTATAGTCAAGGTTGTCTAACATTTTCCGTGATAAGAATCTATTTTCAGTTGTTTCTAACTGCTGAACCTTACCATTTGGGCTAAAATTGTCCACAGTGAGTGTCTACCTTAGGCTGATTTTTTTGGGAAAGTTTCCATCAAAACAGGTCAGCTGTTAGGTTAGGGGGAAAATATGTCATTTTGCCCATATTAAAAAATTCTTACACCTACCGTGCATCCATGGTTTGGAGCAGAGATGTGAAATTTGACAGAAAGTCATTCTGGTATCAAGGATGTGCTTTTTGATGTGTTTGTGATTTCCCTGTTAAAGTTATAAGCCTCTGGAAAAAAAATTACAGTTCACACATACTCAACAGATGTATTTTAGAGGCTGCCAGCATTACTTTCTGAAGGTTCTTTCTGTGGACTTCAATCCCCAGAGTTCCTGTGTGCCAGCCGAACTGAGCATGTGCCACCCCTGCAGAGTGACTGCAGTACTACTAACCCTCAGTGTTTTTAAAAAAAAAAAAATCCACAAGTCAAGCCCCTCAAAAATCAGGACGTTGGCTTAAATATGATGAGATGTTTAAAATAATAAATTTTGTTCCTTTTGTCTTCTCGTGTTGGATTATTTAAGGCTTGTGGTTTTCTTTGGGCTAGAAACGTATTTTTATTTTAATGAAATCTGAGATTTTTCAGGTAATAAGTGGACTCCAGTAGCTGGGTCTTTAAAATAATCAAATTGTGGCTATTGGTAAGGCTGCAGCTGAGCATGCTCTGTCATAGCATTTCTGGGGCTGACCAGGATGTTTTCCTGCAATCATTCCTTCTGGTTGCCAGGGGCCACTGTAGCATCAGGCACTAGAACTGAGAGCAGGGCTACTATTTTCCCTTTCCCTTTCAGTTCTGCTTACTGGCACCCAGGCAACAAAGAAGAGTTGGAGGAAGTAGACTAGCTTGAATAGAAAGGGGTGAGGGAAGACAAGCAGAGGGGGATAGGAGGAATGGGGCATTGCGGGGTGGGGGCTGAAAGGTCTATAACCATTTTGAACACACTTCCCTTCAGAACCTAGACCTGAACCCAGGAGTCCTGAGTTCAGCATTCCTCTCCTGTCAGATAATAGGTGTGAAACCCACTTGCAAACTGTGGCCCAGACCCTCAAAGATATTTAGGCTCTGTGACAGGATTGGGACTCGCCACCGCAGCGCCTCCTGCTGTTCACTCTGGGAATTAGCTCAGTTCATGCAGAGCGCCCTCACTGGTGGTGTCCTGTCCGACTCTCACCCTAGATTAGTGTCTCGACCCACGTTGCTCCCAGCTTGCAGCATCCTCTTCATGACACTGCCCTCCAGCAGTGCCCACTGCTCTGATCTCACCCCCTTCCTGGGGTTTGGTGTTATCAGAGGTCCTTCTCTTTGCCCCAGCCACAATGGCCAACTACACCCCAAAGTCTAACCCCTTTTGGCAGGGGTCTGGTGCAGTCCGTGATGGCCACTCCTAACGGCCAGTTGGAAGTGCAAGGGGGGGACCTAGGCCTGCCCTCTAATCTGGGTCCTGACCCAGGGACCCTTTGGCAGCAGCCTTCTTGCCTGCCCTCCTTCTCTCCTTTTGTCAGTCTCTCTCCTTGGGCCATTTTCCCTTCAGCCCCTTTGCACCAGCTAGGCCCTTTTTCTCAGGGTCCACAGCCTGGCAGGTACCAGGCAGGAGATCCCGATCCCGATCCCGATCCCGATCCCTTCCCCTTCCCCTTCCCCGCTGCGCTGTCCCTGGTGCTAGTCTCACACAGGAGACAGAGCTTCACCCTCTGAAAGCCTGGGAGAGACTTCCTGCTCCCTTCCTGGGCAGCCTTTATATAGGTCCTAGCCTAGCCCTGATTGGCTCTAACAGGCCCTCCCTGATTGGGTTTCAACAGGCCAAAGCGGCTGCGCAAGGCGGCAGCCAATCTAGCATGGGGGTGGGGCACTGCCCCACCACAGGCTCCCACATTTCATTGATTTCAGTGGAAGTTAGGCCCAGATTCTCAAAATTATTTAGGCTCCTATGTATCTAGTGGCTGGTCCACATAGAGGATAATAGCTGACTTCTGCTACCACATACTCTATTAAAGTGGAAATTACATAGAATAAAAACTACTTTAAAAGAACAATAAGGTTTCAAAATCAAGTGCTCAAAAAGTTAGGAGCTGCCAGAATTAAGGTTTCCTGTGCAACCTTAATTCTGCCCCCTTGTGTGCATGCATTTGGATACAATTACATAATCACATACTATTTTTCTCACAGGACCCAGCCTCATATTGTGCACAGGATGGGTTAGGCTCAGGGAATGAAAGGAGTTGGTGTATGTGTGAAGCTGTAGTGTTCCTGGAGGACCCCTCCCACATTTGCTGTTGGAAGGTGTGTAATGAACGAGGCAGGGAGTTGCAGGAAAAGAAAGGAGATTCTCATGGTTAAGGCAGCTGAATGCTACCCTGGAAAATTGGATTCTATCCCTGTCTCTGCCATAGAACTCATATATGATGCTATGCAAGTCTTTTAAGCCAAACTTTTCACACATGATCACTAACTGTGTGTTCCTCATTTTCTGGGTGCCCAACTCGAGATCCTGAGGTCTGATTTGCAGAAGAACCGAGCACTTCCAGCTGCAAATGAAGTCTTGGAAGCTGTGCTTTGAACATATAAACTGCTATAAAAATGCTAAGTACTCTGGAAAAAAAAATCAAGCACTAGATTCCTCAAATTAGGCACCAAATATTTGTCAACACATTTGACAATTTTGGCTTTAATCTCTGTGCCTTTTCTCCATCTGTAAAATGGCAATACCACCACTTATGTCACAGGGATCTTGTGAAGATAAATTCATTATTGTTTGTGAAACACTGAGATAGGACACTGATTAAATATAATAAAAAAGCCCTTGAGGAAATTAATAACTGTGTTGGTGCAGGGTTTAAATGGTGCAATAAATATAGTCTGCGACTACTACACATTGAGTGATGAGGAGGATTAAAAGAAATCTTGAATCAGTAAGCACTGTCCCCATCCTGTGCACTGAAAGAGGCAGAGGTCCTGTGGAAAACATAGCATGGGAGCATGCAATTATTATTAGAGTGTATCATAATGTATGCACACAAGAGGGACAAAGTACAGTTACACAGACACCCTTCATTCTGGCATTTGCAACTTTAGTGTTCTTTTAATGTGGGTTTTTAATGTAATTTTAATACATTTCTTTACATGTATCTTTTGCAAGAAAACTAAGTCTGAGGCATGTAAGAGTAATGGCTATTCTTAGAAAGTCAAATTCTGCCATCAGATATGAACAGAAAGCTCCCACTGGAATTTGACGAATGGTAAAGAAGTCTTATGATGAGACCAACTTAAAAAATAAAAAAGAGGATTTTGATGTTCCAAAAAGAATATTAAGCTTTGCTGAAAGAGCTGGAAAAAGTAAAGAATCCAATCATAGTGAAGATTGCCATCCACTTGGGAAATTCTCACTGCAAATCAGAAAATGTTCTCATGGCTTATTGCAGCAAATGCACGGATTATTCTGAGCAGATAACAGATCACAAGATATTCATTTTTCTCTGGCATTTTTCTACCATGAATACAAGTTCTATGTGGGTCCAAAATGGAATAACTACTTTGTACATTTTATTGATTGTTAAATTAATGTATCTGTAAAATCAATCCCTGATTAATCATGGGAATGTGTGTATGGTGCTCATTAAGGAATTTCTATATATTCTTCCCTTCCCCAGTGCTGAAAGCCTTGTCAATCCCAGGAAAAGTCCTCTCTTTCGCTACTTCTCATTTTACTTGGTATTTTGAAGACAGCAGTGTGTAGGAATGCATAGAGTAAGACTAATGAGCTGGTGCAAGCCGCTTAGCCGGCCCAGAGGGGAGAAACAGATGAAAGAGGCTGAAGCCTGGAGAGAAATATTATTGAGAAGTAGCCATTTTAGAGATTTGCAGTGGTTAGCTAGGAATTAAATCTTAGAATCCTTACAGCCCAGAATGTGATAATCATGTACAGATTAAGCTAGACAACAGAAACAGAGCTCATACATTGCACATAATTCTTAAATGCATTAAATCCAAGAATTTTTAAAGTCAGAATGTAAAATGTCACTAATACACATTTTTGGAAAGCAATCTGGTGACAGAAAAATCAGCTTCCAAATAAACTCAAAAGCAAAAAGCTCTTTGTTTTTACCCAGGACAATAGATTTGCTTGCACACAGTGGTGAAAGTCTATTAAGGGAGAGCTATGTAGTGACTCATATCTTTCCCTCCTCAAATGTTGCCAAATACCATTTTTAGTGATGGCAGTGGCTGGGGGAAATGCAGCTTGATTGGGGCATAGTTTGATCACAGCTATTGAGCACCTGAGTAGATTCAGGTCAGATAGGAATCTGTCCTTTTGTTAGAAACAAAAATAAAGACTTCCTTGTCCTGTGGAGGGAGGAGGTTGAAATTTGAAGGCAGGGTGTTGAAAGGGTGGTCTCATAGAGTGGCCCTGCCTTCAGTGCTCTCCAGCGGGAGGCCACTGCATGACAGGTGCGCCTGCTTCAGTCTCCCTCCTTGGGAATCCCCAGTAACTCCACACAAGCTTTCTTGACTCCCCGATACCATCCTGGGGTGGGGCGGGGGGTCAGGATATTGCCAAAACATAGTTTCAAATCCACAACAAAAGTCCCAAGCATGGTCCATTTCTCACAGCCAGTGTGTGTCGTCTGTAAAATCCCACATCCTTGGGTCCATCAACATAGCACATATCACACTCCAGCGTCTTCACCACACCCAGGCTCTTTCTGGATCCCCCACAGCCTCTGTGCTAGGAGTTCATCCTCACATAGGGAACATCCCTAATATCCCATGGACTCTCAGCCCTCTGGCTTGGGAAGACCAGCCAGCAAACCCTTCTTGCTCCCCAGTCTTTAGCCTTTCCCCAAGAACAACTTAAAGTTTCCTTCAGGGAAACCTCTCAGTTGCCTAGTCTCTGGCAGCGCTCACCTACTGATTGCCTGGCTCTCTCAGGGTACGTCTACACGGCAGTAAAAGAATTGCAGCATGGCCATTAATGGGCTGGGTCAGCTGACTTGGGCTTGCTGGGCTCAGGCTGTGGGATTAAAAATTGCTGGATTCCAGGCTCTGAAACCCCACAAGGGGGATGAATCTCAGAACCCAGGCTCCTGTCTGAGCCTGAACGTCTACACTGCGGTTTTTAGCCCCACAGCCCAAGCTCTCCAAGCCTGAGCCAGTTGACCCAGGCTGTGAGACTTGGTGCTGCAGGTTTTTTATGGCGGCATAGCTGTACCCTCAGGCTGTCGGGAACCTCTCACCTGGTTCTTTCCTGACTGGAACCCTCTCAGGCCCAAGGCCTTCACTTAAACTCATGTGGGAGGTAGCTGATGAATCACAGATGCACTGGACACCACTTCCTCTTAAAAGGGGCCAGCCAACTCGTGACATCTTGTAGGCATCTAAGCTCAGCCATCCTACCTTGTACACAGCAGTACTCAGGGCCGTGTCCCAGAGTTAGGGGAAAGAGTCCATTTCCTGCAACTTTCCACATAGCTTCCCTGCACACAGCCAGTTAACTTGAGCTAGTGTTTGGCTTTTAGATGTTTCCATATTTACACTAGTCAGGCTGTAATGTAGATCTTCCCTTTTTATGGTCCTTTTAAACAGTAAGTCTCCTATTTGACCTGGATTAGCCTGTGCTTGTTCTCTTTTATCAGGATTTATTTTTCCAGTGTAGCTCAGAAGACTTATCTATGGTCAAACAGGTGTCTTTCCCAAGATGCTCTACGAACACAGTCTGCACATTATATGAAGTCCAATCTCACCCCTTTCCTGGAGTGTGGAGTTGTTAAGTAACAATGACACGATAACATAAGAGCAGCTCCCCAGACTTGGCTGCTTCTAATCTGCCTCCAGACGGCTCAGTCTAAACCCTACATCCTCTCTTTCCACCCCACCCACTTATGTATAGATGGATTGACAAGCCACCTGCCTCAGGGAGTCAGCAGAACTTTCTTTAACTCTTTCCCCAGTCTGCTATATCACTGCCAGCCTGTTACACTGTGATTAAAGCTATATCTTAGAGAAGCTACATTTCTTTCCAGCCCTGCAATAGCATATGGGAGAATTGTGGGGGTGGGAGAAACCTATGCAATAGTACAAAACTCTCTGGCCACCCTACTACATTTTGTAAAAACAAATGGTACGTACTGTATTTGTTCCTTATTTAAAAATGAAAAAAAAAAGCTCTAGCTGAAATCCCTTGTTGCAGGAATATTTTCATTTCTAAGGTTGTTTTAATTTTATAAAGACAGTTGTTTTTTTAACTTAGTAACTGCACATGGTCGATTAGTATGGCCCTACCAAATTCACAGCCATGAAAAACACGTCACAGACCATGAATCTGGTCTTTTGTGTACTTTTAACCTATACTATACAGATTTCATAGGGGAGACCAGCCTTTCTCAAATTGAGGGGCTTGACCCAAAAGGGAGTTGCAGCGGGGGGGGCACAAGATTATTTTACAGTATTGCTGCCCTTACTTCTCCGCTGCCCTCAGCTGTCATTTAAAAAGTAACTATATAGTCTGTATGGTAGCGGAGAAATGCTTGAAAATCATCCACCTGCACTCTGAAGGCTCAAAAGGCTAAGAAAATAAACCCATAATTTATTATTTTTGTAACAATCTCATGATTGTTGAGACCTTACTCATCATTTTGGAATGCTTAGATTGCCAAAACTGCAATCATAATTTGTAACAAATTACTTACTAATTGGGTAGCCACCTATGCAAGTTTTCCCAGTATCATTCCTTTATGGAGATACTGATTTCCTGAGACAGCTAAGTACACACTGCCAACTGTCCAGTTTTCTGGGCCCCAAATCATCCTGTATGTCCCAGATATTTTGTAACTCAAGAGGTGGCAACCCTCCTACTAGAATGACATGTTTTTATTTCACTTTGCACAAGCACAAATGAATTATTGGGGGGAAACTAAAGCTTTGGAAGCTTGGGTCACGTTAGCACTGACAGTTTGGCTGCTTCTCCAAAACTTTTATGAATCATACGAGGACTCCTCCCATCCCTGCAGTCTCCATACATCCAGAGCCTTTTCATATCCCTTTCTAGTTTCCCAAACCTTGGCCACAACAACCCCCCTTCCCTCTTCACATCTCCCATCGGGCTTGCCCCTCCCCTTGCATGTGAACATGTGTAAAAGCAGATTTTCCATCCCTTCCCCGTCACCTAAGAGGCCTGCAACAGCCCTGATCCTTCATGAGCGCAAGCTCATTCTGTCTTTCACATCTTGCTCACATGGTGGCTTCTGTATCAGAGCACCCCTGCCCCAATTGCACTGTGCATCTGTCGGGAACGCTCCAGAGCACGTAAGGTTTGCAAGGAGAAATCTGCCCCAGTGTAAGGAACTGGTTGTCTGCTGGCACGTACAACAGGAATGTCAAAAAAGAAGAAAAGCCATCCTTGTGGATGGGAAGGAAATCAGTTTTTCCGCACTAGTTCATTCATCCTTAACAGCCACCAATACTGCTCCCACTGATGTCTCTAAGACCTGGTCTACACTACAGACCAAGCAGACTGTGTAAGCGTCTACACTACAGCGTTCCTCCTGCTGATTTAACTTCCCCACTACACCGACCTAACAACTCCACCTCTGCTAGAGGCGTAGCGCTTAGGTCGATATAGTTAAGTTGATGCAGTGTCCGTGCAGACACTCTGTTACTTAGCCCTGGTTTACACTAGGCGTTGAGGTCAAATTTAGCAGCATTAAATCGATGCAACCCTGCACCCGTCCACATGACGCCCTTTTTTTTGACTTAAAGGGCTCTTAAAATCAATTGCCTTACTCCACCCCCGATAAGGGGATTAGCGCTGAAATCAGTTTTGCTGGGTCGAATTTGGGGTACTGTGGACGCAATTAGATGGTATTGGCCTCCGGGAGCTATCCCAGAGTGCTCCATTGTGACCGCTCTGGACAGCACTCTCAACTCAGATACACTGACCAGGTAGACAGGAAAAGGCCCGCGAACTTTTGATTTCAATTTCCTGTTTGGCCAGTGTGGCAAGCTGCAGGTGACCATGCAGAGCTCATCAGCAGAGGTGACCATGATGGAGTCCCAGAATCGCAAAAGAGCTCCAGCATGGATTGAACGGGAGGTACGGGATCTGATCACTGTATGGGGAGAGGAATCCGTGCTATCAGAACTCCGTTCCAGTTTTTGAAATGCCAAAACATTTGTGAAAAATCCCCCAGGGCATAAAGGACAGAGGCCATAACAGGGCTACCCCTTATCGGGGGTGGAGTAAGGCAATCGATTTTAAGAGCCCTTTAAGTCGAAAAAAAGGGCATCATGTGGACGGGTGGAGGGTTGCATCGATTTAATGCTGCTAAATTCGACCTCAACACTAGTGTAAATCAGGGCTAAGTAACACAGTGTCTGCATGGACACTGCATCAACTTAACTATATCGACCTAAGCGCTACCTCCCAAAGCAGTGCCGCGTGAAACTTAAGGAGCTGAGGCAAACCTACCAGAAAACCAGAGAGGTGAACGGCCACTCTGAGTCAGAGCCCCAAACATGCTGCTTCTATGATGAGCTCATGCCATTTTAGGGGGTTCGGCCACCACTATCCCAGCTGTGCTGTTTGACTCCTTCAATGGAGGTTGAGGCAACACGGAAGCAGGTTTTGGGGACGAGGAAGACGATGATGAGGAGGTCGTAGATAGCTCACCGCAAACAAGCAGAGAAACTGGTTTTCCCCAACAGCCAGGAATTGTTTCTCACCCTGGACTTGGAGCCAGTACCCACCGAACCCACCCAAGGCTGCCTCCCGGACCCACCAGGCGGAGAAGGGACCTCTGGTGAGTGTACCTTTTAAAATACTATACAAGGTTTAAAAGCCAGCATGTTTAATGATTAATTTGCCCTGGCATTCGTGGCTCTCCTGGATATACTCCCAAAGCCTTTGCAAAAGGTTTCTGGGGAGGGCAGCCTTATTCCATCCACCATGGTAGGACACTTTACCACTCCAGGCCAGTAGTGATTCCACTACTCGGGAATCATTGTAGAAAAAAGCATTGCAGTGTATGTTTGCTGGCGTTCAAACAACATCCGTTCTTTATCTCTCTGTGTTATCCTCAGGAGAGTGATATCATTCACGGTCACCTGGTTGAAATAGGGTGCCTTTCTTAAGGGGACGTTCAGAGGTGCCCGTTCCTGCTGGGCTGTTTGCCTATGGCTGAACAGAAATATTCCCTGCTGTTAGCCACGCGGGGGGGGGGAGGCAAAATGCGACATTGTAACGAAAGTACATGTGCTATGTATGTAATGTTAACAGCAAGGTTTACCGTGAAAGAGAGTGTACCCATTGTTCTATAATATGTGTCTTTTCAAATACCACTGTCCCTTTTTTTTTTCCTCCACCAGCTGCATGTGTTTCAAGGATCACAGGATCTTCTCTTTCCCAGAGGCTAGCGAAGATTAGAAGGCAAAAAAAACACGCACTCGCGATGAAATGTTCTCTGAGCTCATGCTGTCCTCCCACACTGACAGAGCACAGATGAATGCATGGAGGCAGACCATGTCAGAGTGCAGGAAAGCACAAAATGACCAGGAGGAGAGGTGGCGGGCTGAAGAGAGTAAGTGGCGGGCTGAAGAGAGGGCTAAATCTGAAAGGTGGCGACAGCGTGATGAGAGGAGGCAGGATTCAATGCTGAGGTTGCTGGAGGATCAAACTAATATGCTCCGGCGTATGGTCGAGCTGCAGGAAAGGCAGCAGGAGCACAGACCCCTGCTTCAGCCCCTGTGTAACCAACCGCCCTCCTCCCCAAGTTCCATAGCCTCCTCACCCAGATGCGCAAGAACGCGATGGGGGGGGGCCTCCAGCCACCCAGCCACTCCACCCCAGAGGATTGCCCAAGTAACAGAAGGCTGGCATTCAATAAGTTTTAAACTTTTAAAGTGCTGTGTGGCCTTGTCCTTCCCTCCTCCACCACCCCTCCTGGGATACCTTGTTAATTATCCCCCTATTTGTGTGATGAATTAATAAAGAATGCCTGAATGTGAAGCAACAATGACTTTATTGCCTCTGCAAGCGGTGATCGAAGGGAGGTGGGGAGGTGATTAGCTTACAGAGAAGTAGAGTGAACCAAGGGACGGGGAGGGTTTCATCAAGGAGAAACAAACAGAACTTTCACACTGTAGCCTGGCCAATCATGAAACTGGTTTTCAAAGCTTCTCTGATGCGCACCGCACGCTGCTGTGCTCTTATAACTGCCCTGGTGTCTGGCTGTGCGTAACCAGCAGCCAGGCGATTTGCCTCAACCTCCCACCCTGCCATAAACATCTCCCCCTTACTCTCACAGATATTGTGGAGCACACAGCAAGCAGTAATAACAGTGGGAATATTGGTTTCGCTGAGGTCTAACTGAGTCAGTAAACTGCGCCAGCGCGCTTTTAAACGTCCAAATGCACATTCTACCACCATTCTGCACTTGCTCAGCCTGTAGTTGAACAGCTCCTGACTATTCTCCAGGCTGCCTGTATATGGCTTCATGAGCCATGGCATTAAGGGGTAGGCTGGGTCCCAAGGATAACTATAGGCATTTCAACATCCCCAATGGTTATTTTCTGGTCTGGGAAGAAAGTCCCTTCCTGCAGCTTTTGAAACAGACCAGAGTTCCTGAAGATGCGAGCGTCATGTACCTTTCCCGGCCATCCCACGTTGATGTTGGTGAAACGTCCCTTGTGATCCACCAGTGCTTGCAGCACTATTGAAAAGTATCCCTTGCAGTTTATGTACTCGCTGGCTTGGTGCTCCGGTGCCAAGATAGGGATATGGGTTCCGTCTATGGCCCCACCACAGTTAGGGAATCCCATTGCAGCAAAGCCATCCACTATGACCTGCACATTTCCCAGGGTCACTACCCTTGATATCAGCAGATCTTTGATTACGTTGGCTACTTGCATCACAGCAGCCCCCACAGTAGATTTTCTCACTCCAAATTGATTCCCGACTGACCGGTAGCTGTCTGGCATTGCAAGCTTCCACAAGGCTATTGCCACTCCCTTCTCAACTGTGAGGGCTGCTCTCATCTTGGTATTCTTGCGCCTCAGGGCAGGGGAAAGCAAGTCACAAAGTTCCATGAAAGTGTCCTTACGCATGCAAAAGTTTCGCAGCCACTGGGAATCGTCCCAGACCTGCAACACTATGCGGTCCCACCAGTCTGTGCTTGTTTCCCAGGCCCAGAATCGGCGTTCCACCACATAAGCCTGCCCCATTAGCACCATGATGCCCACATTGCCAGGGCATGTGCTTTGAGAGAAGTCTGTGTCCATGTCCTCCTCACTCTCGTCACCGCACTGACGTCGCCTACTCGCCCGGTTTTGCTTTGCCAGGTTCTGGTGCTGCATATACTGCTGGATAATGCATGTGGGTTTAATGTGCTCCTAATTGCCAAAGTGATCTGAGCAGGCTCCATGCTTGCCGTGGTATGGCGTCTGCACAGAAAAAAGGCGCGGAATGATTGTCTGTTGTTGCCTTGACGGAGGGAGGGGGCGACTGACGACATGGCTTACAGGGTTGGCTTACAGGGAATTAAAATCAATAAAGGGGGTGGCTTTGCGAGAAACTGAATGGCCGCCTCAAGGATAGAACTCAAAACTGGATTTAGCAGGCCGTTGATTTCACAGAGGGAAGTAGGAAGGGAGGAGAAAATGAATACAACACAAATCTGGTCTATTTCTTGTTTTGAGCCACTTCATCTATCTTTATAGATTTTGCTGGCAGCAGATTGTGCAGTACGACCACTAGCCATCGTCACCTCCTGGGTGCTCGGCAGCAGACTGTGCAGTACGACCGCTAGCCATCGTCACCTCCTGGGTGCTCGGCAGAAGACGGTGCAGTATGACTACTGGCCATCGTCTTCTGCTAGCTTCAAATTAAAAGACAGTGCACTGCCGGTAGGACTCAATCGCCATGAGACGAAACAAGGGAAATGACCTGGCTGAGTCACTCCCACGTTTGACCAGGCGCCCGATTAAAAGAGCACCCAGGACTACATCAACGATGGCTACCAGCCATACTGCACTGTCTGCTGCCAAAATACAATAAATTGCTGCTCTGTAGCAATGCAGTACCATGCCCACCAGCACCCAGGAGACATACGGTGACGGTTAGCTGAGTGGGCTCCATGCTTGCTGTGGTATGGTGTCTGCACAGATAACTCAAGAAAAAAGGCGCAAAACGATTGTCTGCCCTTGCTTTTACGGAGGGAGGGAACGGGGGCCTGACGATATGTACCCAGAACCACCCGCGACAATGTTTTAGCCCCATCAGGCACTGGGATTTCTACCCAGAAGTCAAATGGGCAGTGGAGACCGTGGAAACTGTGGGATAGCTACCCACAGTGCAAAGCTCCGGAAGTCGACGGTTGCCTCGGTACTGTGGACGCACTCTGCCGACTACATGCACTTAGCGCATTTGTGTGGGGACATACACACTCTACTGTATAAAAACGCTTTCTACAAAACCAACTTCTATAAATTCGACCTAATTTCATAGTGTAGACATACCCTTACATTGTCTGCTGCTGCCTTTGACAGCTGTCGGCCCTGGGGCGGTGGGGGTCTCTGGCCGTCAGTGCCCCAAAATGCCCCACTTAAGTCGGTGCAAGCGTTTGTGGTGAGGACACACACCGCTGACGAAGGAGGATAATGTGGACACAAATGGTCAATTTAATTACTGTGGTGGCTGTAGGTTGACCTAACTTAAGTCGACTTAATTTTGTAACGTAGACATGTCCTGAGAGTCTGTTCATTGACTTCAGTGGAAGCAGAACCAGGCCTCCTTTGAAAGGATTTAGTAATTCCCCAGGCTCGTGTTCTAATGCACACTTTACTGGACCATGCATAAAGCCAGACCCTATGAGAGAAGGATTCTGACAAGCTGCTTTCAACACCTGTGCCCTGGAATCCTTTTGTCACCTGTGGGAGGGGAATTAAATTGGGTGTTTTAGACATGTCAATTTGCAAAATGGGTACAGCTTTAACTTAACCCCCTGTCCTCTCCTCCAGGTCTCTTACGAGGATGTGGATCACTTGAAGGAATTTGCGGTGATCGAGAACATGAGAGTACCACACTTCTTGCAAGACCATGTCAGATACATGGAACACTTGGAAAAGATCATGGAGGTGAATGAGCTGACTGACCAAGAGCTCCAGGATCTCATAGTGTGACAGTCAGTCAGTCTCTTTTACCTGAAATCTGTTCTGTATGCAGCCAGTTATACAGAACTAGACTTCACCACAGCTTGCAAAACTAGAATGAATCAACTTTTGTTTTGTTTTCTGGCAAAAATCTTGACTATTAAGATTTGTTAATTTTTTTAAAAAAAAGAAAAAGTACAAACTCAGACTATCGATTCAGAAATGTTTATTTGAAGGAAAAAAAGAAAGAAAAAAAAAGTGCTTTGAGATTCTTTCCTCACTCCCATAATATATATTGGTGGGTTTTTTTTTGTTTTGTTTTGTTTTGTTTTTTAAAAAGGGTTCGGTGCCTCTTCCAAATTAAATTATGGAGTCAACATCATTTAGGATGTCTCTTGTAACTGGTCAGTCCCATAGTCCCTTAAATGTTCTGTACGCTGAGGAGGATCGTTTGAAATGTGTTGCTTTTATGATATACTGCTTTTTATTCTTTCTAAAGTCTGTGTTTTGTAATTTTTCCCCTTGACTCACTCGCATTGGCCTCATTTCTGGTCACGGCCTTCACAAACCCCCACAGCAGCAAAATTGTGGAACTGCTATAGACTATGTCACCATCTTCTTAACTCTACCCCATTGTATACTGCTTTCCTCATTGTAAGATCACAATGCACAGACACTCTCCCTTCCACAACAGTTCTGTAGTTTGGATATGTTAGAAAGAGGTGATTACCACACTTCATGTGTCAAATAGCAGCAGTTGAAGTTGCTATTTAAATGGGTGTAAACAGGCTAGAAAGTTGCCTTCTTAATCCCAAGAGGGGATGTGCTGTTGCAGCATTGTATATATGCCTTTCACTGAAGTGACTGTCCTCCTCTGGCTTGTACAGTACAGGTTTCAAGAGGATGAGTTGCAGGAAAGGGCCTTTTTTTTGCCCTTGAGGACCCATTTAGCATGTTTAGCAAATCGAACGTGCTAGTGGTTTGGAAGAAGGACTGGGCTGAACTGAGTTTTCTGACTAACGTACGTAATGAATCCAGATACGGGGCCATATTTCATTTCAAAAAGCAAAAGCACCCCTTCGCTCTAGCACCTGAACCGTGTGTGTGTTTAGTTATTTGGAGTGGTTTTGGCCCTAATGCTGCAAGGAGCTCAGCCCTCATGGAGCTCACTGCCAGATTGGGAACTTTAATGGGGCCGGGAAGACAAAATTCACAAGTGCCCTATTCCAATATTCAGAGCAACTGAAGAGCTCTGGCACATCTGAAGCATCCTGAGCTCTGTTTTAAATGTGGGTGCCATACAAAACAAGTAGTGAAAACACCTCAGTGTAGGGTCATCTATTCAAACTGATAACTTAGGCAAGGCAAGAGGGTTGTTCACTACAGAGACCGCATTTTCTGAGTCCAGAGTATTAGGAAAGCGCTAATAGTGGCTCCACAGCACATGCTGAATTGAGCTTTGCACCTAAAGTATTGGGCTTACTTTTAATTCAGATAATTTTACCAAGGCTAAATGCAGCTGTTAGGCCCTTGTGCCTCTGGAAGAGTCCCAGACTCACAATTCCTTCCCTTGGGCCCGTGGGGAGTCGGGACAGGAGCAGCGTACTGCAGCCGTGAAAAGGGTTCAGCTTGCTTTCCCACTCCCAAATCGGCTCAGCTCTGCTGGTCGGTGTGTCGTCAGATGGGGGAAGAGAACCGGAGCCAAAGTTCCACTGGCCTGCTTTGCAGAGAGGATACTGGCCACAATCTTCCCCTCCTCCTGTACTGCAGGAGCTGCCTGCAATATGTGGAACATTAATGCAGACACACCATGGGGGTAGGGAGGTCTTATGCCCCAGCATGGCTGCATCTGGCTGAATGACAATCCAGCCCCTGGCATTGAGTTGTGTGGATTTTAGTGGCTTTTGATTAAGGAATGGAATAACTCCCACAGCCTCTGACTTTACACCAAGTATGATGGTGTGCATTCCAGATTTAAAGTTTAAACACCACATTTTGTGACCAGTGGGGGGGGTGGGGGAGGGAAATCTCACCTAGCCTAGAGGTTTTTACGTTTTTGAATAACCCATAAAACTGCCTTTAACCCCTGTGTGCTGTGGTGGCTGCCTGCTTAAAAAAGAAAAGAAAACAAACATTTGAGCTGCTCCAGGAATTCAATGAGCAAATTTACTAATCTGAGTGTTTTATAAAACATGGACCAAGAACCTCAGAGAAGCCTTAGTTTTGTATCGTTTAAACAGCTTCAGACTCTTAATCTCTGAATTCTAGTGGGTGAATCTTGCCTTCTTCCCCCAAAATATCAGTCTTAGCCTTGCCTGCCTAGCTTTGTTTCAAAGCCCTTCAGGCGACCTGGGGAGGTGCTGTATAATTGCATCAAGCCCCTGGAAATATTTGCATGTCAGTATCTGCTAATGCACCCAGACATTCAGAATGTGTCAGCTCAGCTATTTTGCTGTGAGCAGCAGAAGTGCAGATCAGACTTTTCACATGTCAAAGGTTGAATGTGAAAATTCCAGGTAAAAATCCATCCTTGGGGGTAATTGGATTGAGGTCTGGAATTACACCAGGGATGAATTTGGCCCCATGTTGAAGAGTTACATATGTCCCATTTTTTGTGAAAGGGCCATAAGTTAGAGGTGAACTTTTCTTAACTGAAATAACCCCTGCATTTCTCCAATCACTTCTGTAGTAAATACAAATATGCGTAAGCAACCCAATAGTAGTCATGAGAATAGTCTTGAGTATTATATTCACAATAATGGTGTCACTGAAAACATTACATTTATGTGTTGCCTTGCTTCAGAATATGATGGTTACAGCCCCTTCTCAACTGCCTGTTGATACTCCATTACTGCTCTGTGAGTTTGCAGATGTGAACTCCAGGGGCTTATTTTTCTTCTTTAAAAGACCTGGGGTTTATTTTCCCCACAGAAGTTGCTGCCATTCCACTTCTACCATTCTCCATTATGTGAATAGGTGTACTCCATTACAAGCTTAGATTCGAGAAGCGTCAGTAGTACTGTAGCAGGCACAAATATCAACCTCTATTTTTCAGCACCTAACTTGTCCTGCCTCTTTTGTAAGAGTGTTTCAGATTTGTAATGGTAGTTTTGTAAAACTTTTTGAAATTTTTATTGTGATGGACCTTGTTATTGTCATAGTATTGAAGTTCTGTAATAAAGTATGTGGATGATACTGCATAGAAACTCACATCATCAGAAAGTCTCACAATGTCTCTAATGTGAAAACAGACTTCTGGTCTTTAATTGTTTAAGTTGAAAAGTGAAGAATATCACCAAAGTGTCCCACATGTCCTTCCAGCTCCCCCACCCCACCACCACCACCCAGAGCCTGATCTCCATCAGAAAAGTCTCACTTAAAATCACTTTTAAGGCCTTTAGATGCAAAAAAAAAAAAAAAGTTTCAAATGTAATCACACAAGTTAGATGTGAAAGTTGTGGGGCTCACTGCCCTGTTAGCTCTAGAGCAAGTCAGATTTTTTTTTTTAAACTGGACAATTTTGGCAAAAATGAGTAAAAAAAGGTTATCAAAATTTTCTATGGAAAATTCTGACTTTGGCAAAAATTGAAACCCAAGAGTTTCTCTCCAAAACTTCAGTTGCCAAATGCTGCCACTCTGTCTCATGAGAGTTGTAGTTGAGGTTTCTCATACTGCTCTCTCCTCCATTCTGTACTCTCATGAAATAGCAGTGTATACGTTACCAACTCTAATTCAGGGTGATAGAACATACTTGATGGAATGTTTCCCATTTGCTCTCAGTACCAATCTGAAATTCGTTAGACCCACTCAAGTAGCAAATGTACGACAAGAACATCTCAGATCTCTTTTACATCATTTGAGTGGTGTTGTTGCAAGTAATCATTCTTAATTCAAACAGATACAGCATGGGCAGCAGCAACGCTAAACTTCTGTACACTGAAGGACCAATGTTGCTCTGGAGGGGCAAACTACAACACCCATGAGGCACTACAATGTCGAAATTCTAAATATATAGACAAAAAGCCCAACGCAGATACTTGTCAAGTAAATGAAATTTTTGGTGAAAACACAGTTTTCCCTTGAAAAAACTGTTCTGATGGAAAATTTTTGACCAGCCCTAACATTAAACTAATTATTTTTTGCAGGCAGTACTGCAGTCCCTCCCACCCCTTTGTCAATAACAGAAACAGCTCTGGCTATGCAAACAGCTTGTATGGAAAATGCCTTATACAGGAAATAGCTTTTAGCTGGCTGGGTCTTGGTTCAGTAGGAACTCTAAGAGTAGTGTGTCCCCTACTGAATCAACACCGCCACTTTCTGGAACACATCGGGTTTGCTTGGGGAGGTCTCCAATCCTAGTATTGAGCTGGCCCAATCCTGTTTAGCTTGTGAGAGGGGATAGCAAACACGGAGCTGACAGCCAGGGGCTGGGGGACCAGCCAGCAAGTTTAAAAATAAAAAACAAAGAGCCTGATCCTCCACTCACATAACATTGTTTAAATCAGGAGCAACTCAAATGAAGTCAGTGTGAAGCTAGGGTATGTATGCGAGAGGAGAACAAGATCCAAAGTGACATGAAGGAGGAAAGGCGTAAGGGGGAAGACTCTAGCCTCCCTCTAAGGAGCATTTACACCACACTGGACACCTTAGAGCAGGGGTGGGCAAACTTTTTGGCCCAAGGGCCACATTGGGGTGTGAAACTGTAGGGAGGACTGGGTAGGGAAGGCTGTGCGTCCCCAAACAGCCTGGTCCCCGCCCCTATCCACCCCTTCCCACTTCCTGCCCCTGACTGCCCCCCTCAGAAGCCCCCCCCCGCTTCTTGTCCCCTGACCACTCCCTTCCGGGACCCCCACCCATAACCACCCCCAGGACCTCCCCATCTAACCCCATCCCCATTCTCTACCCCCGCCCCCCAGAGCCTCTGCCCCATCCAACCGCCCCCTGCTCCCTGTCCCCCGGGACCCTCTGTCCCTTACCATGCTGCTCTGAGCAGCACGTCTGGCAGCCGCGCTGCCCGGCCAGAGCCAGACAAGGTCCCTGTAAGATGTCTCAGTCTGAACATGTAAATACCAAGGCATCCAAGAACCACTAGTTCCTTTTAAAAATCTTGCCCATTGAACCTAATCTAAGTGGCTCTACAGGTTGGACCTGCTATAAGGAGGAGACGTTCATAGATTATTAGCACTGCAAAAAACCATACAAATAGTATCAATATTTTTAAAGCAAACCAAAGAGAATTGAAACATCAAAAGCACAGAATACAAAAAAAATCTTGCTAATTAAGTGGACACTTTATATTATAATGTAACCACAGTAAATACTCATTGCCACATATTTGGCATGATACTGGATTGAAGTGGATCACATCACAAGACTAAGTCAGATCATCTCTTGCAAAAGATATTCGAAGGGTCATCGTTACCAAGTTTAGGATGGGGGGGAGGGGAAAGGAGGAAGAGAAAGAAAGACAAAGGGGAATATTTAAGAAATAACTATTAAAAAAAGTTAATTGAACCAAGTTTGGTTCCGATTTAAATAGTCCCAGGTGGTTCACTGTAGCATTGGAAAAAAAACAAAATAAAACACCCATAATGGAAGGCTACAAACAAAATCTAAACAGAAGTGAAACAGACATTCATTGCCTAAACTTAGAAAAAGGAAAAAGAGTACATGAATGGCATAAAGAGTTGAAAAGTAAATTGGAGTTTAAAAATTGTCACTTTTCATAAAATGGCAATACCAAATTAAAGGGTTCTTTTTAATCTATTATTTGTAACTAGATGGTGTAGCTTTAAAATAAAATATGAAGGACAAATACAAGTAGAAAAACATCTATTAGTATTTTGGGGTCACTAGGCAATTCTATGTACTATCTATGCTAATATAATTACAGAGTATCTCTCAGAACAGTCCACATCAAATTAAAGCCTGCATGTGACTGACTATTGAATTGTAATGGCATGTTTGTATTAATATATAATATTTAAATCAAAAGAGATAGGATTAAAGCTGGAGGCATAACTTTACTGGGAAGTACATGGCTATCTAAATGAATTCCTTATTGACAGTTATTTTAACAATGTTCCCCATTTTTAATCAAACAGACCTAAAAAGAATGGGGAGCGAAAACAGCATTTTATAATGAGGAATTGGAAAAAGGTCAAACATTTTGACAACTGCACAGGATCTATGGGATTCTCTCCCTCTTAGACCATTTGTCCCAGATGTCCAGGGGATCTGCAGGCTCTTCAAAGAATTTGGGATGATACTACAGAGGTCCCTGGCACCACTGTGATGTTACAGTGAGAGAACAAGCCATCATAGGAATGATGCATGCAGGATCATGCTGCATAAGGATCTGTTTGAACAGGAAACAGCAAAAGATGAGTGATGCAGGAATCGATGCTAGTGGTTCAGCAGATGGTGCTCTTCTCCAAGTCAGTACTGTATCAATTCCCCAGCATGATCTTGGGCACACTGTTGGAGCACACTGCCATCTATCGGAGAAGACGTATAACTGAAGTCTGTCACTGGTGGTTATTTGAGATCCCTGTCACTACTGGGAATACTGCCCCAATGTCCTGGCCTGATTCCAATTCAGGTAATTCCATGCTGCCTGCTGTAGCCAAATTTCCACTGCAGTTAGGACAATTAGATTTTTGAAGTGAATTATCAGGACCCCTGTTTCTGCTCACTCCCAGTGCTTCAATCTGCTCACTCTTTTCTCTTCCCTCCCTTCCTTTCTCCCTACTACCCTCCCGTCACACCATGTGCTGCACTTCTTAATTCCCAATCTTTTGTCACCCCTGCCTCCAGAAACATGCTCACTTCCATGCCCCTGCAGGATTGCTAATCCCCAGTATTCCAAAATTATGAGCCAGATCCAAAATGCTGGATTAAAACCAGTCTACTCAAGGGGGAAAAATCAGCTTGGTTTTTGCCCTGCCTTCCGATTCTGGAGCTTTTAGGAAGGAAGCTGTTCCAACCTCAGTATGTCTCCGATTCATCAATGGACACATGTTGTGGGTGTCCTACCATGAGTGAAATGGGAGACACACCCTGTCATTCTGCCCCACTCCATCCAGCTCAGCTTCGATTCTCCTGCCCACTTCCCCATTTCCTCCTCTCCCAGTCTCTGGTCCTACCCCACCTGTTCTTTGCTAGTCTCACAATCTTCCCTCCTGCCATGGTCTCTTGAATTCATCGGTCCTCCCCCTCTTCATTTGCAACCTCATCTCTTTCCATCCTCCCATTCAACACTCCGCATTACCTTGAATCAATATCTTACCTTCAATCCTCATTTCTTGCCCTCAGTTACACCTCCACATCTCCCAACCCCTCGCTACACCCTTTTCTCCCTGTCCCCCATCTATCTTTCTACCCTCCATCCATTTCCAGCCCTTCTTAAGTCTCCTTCCCCCACCCCTCCTTGCACTAGTCTCCGTCTCTGCTGCCAACTGTCATGAGAATGAGAGTCACCTTCCTTCTTCAGTATTAGAAGAAGGAACGTGGTTAGAAGATGGGAAGTTGTCCCTAAAGCTGCACTTATGCAGTGTCACTGCAGAGCTTCTGCCTAGAACCTTCCTTAGGCCCCTCTGGCCTGCCTTCCTGCTACAGATTTAAAGACACAGCATACATATCCTCACATAGCTGGGAAACCCAATGGTAACGTGCATGTCTCATGCTCCTGTAGTGAAAGGTCCACATTCAGGATGAATACCTGCTACTGCTGCCAGATAGCAGTGGTAGAGGTTTGTGCTGATGAGCCAAAAGTTAAGTATTCCAAAGTCAGGAAATACCAACATTAAGGTTGTCCATGCAACATCAATTTGCCCCCCTTGTGCCTATGCATGATGATACAGTCTTAATTAACATGATTGCTTACTATTTTTGAGTGTTTGACTTTGCAACTTTAATGGTCTTTTAACACAGGCTATTTTTTGATGTAGCCTATAGTAAGGTTAGCAGTGACCAAAAAACATTAGTTTTAAAGTTTCAGTACTGTGGAGGAGTTTGCACTAACCACACTTTAGCTATTCTCTGCATAGAGAATTTCACTCTCTTGAACCGTCATTCAAGTCCTACGAGATACATAGATCAAAAATATTTCATTTCTCTCAAGGGGGAAATATACACATTGCCCACAAGAGCCTTAAAATCCATCAAGTTACTTTTGATTTATTTAGTAAATGTTTGCAGCCCTCCCATATCCCCTGCCCAGGTGATGGTCGGTATCAAACCTGAATCTGCCACATAGCAGTACATCGCATAATCAGAAGGCCAGTTCCATGGTCAAGCCTCTTGAAAGGACACTGAATCTGATGTTATGTTTGAGAGAGTGAGGATATGCTTGATAGATTAACATTAGATCTGTGTCTAGGTATGATTCACCCCTAGTCACTGATCACTCAATCAGCTTGATAAAACCCATCTCTGGGACAGAATTACCCATTTAATCACTTTTTGGCATTCACTCTTTTAGGCTATATTGGCCTCAGAGACCTTTCAGAAAACATTTTGCCCAGAGCTAGACTATTTCTGCAGACCATTTAGAACACTGTGTTGTTAAATAAGTCACTGAAGTCCTCTGACCAGCTGACGTGTATTATAAACACACTCCTAATTGTACAAGCTGGTAACCAGGTAGTTGGTACACAGCATAGGCTGGATCCTGAAGTCAACAGGAGAAGGCAGCTGAAGAAATCAAGGAGGATTTAGCCCTGTGTGTTCTAAGAAGTCTGTCAATTCGGGTATGTGGTGCGCAGGACGGAGATGGAGAGAAATGATACTATAGAGAACTAAACATCTCACTAATTCAGTCTTATCTAGTAAAATTCTTCTTAACTGATCTGAAGCTGGGTATAAACTAGGTTCACAAAACAACAGACACACCCTAAAGTGGAACCAAAAGGAAAATACTAGTGTCTAACACAAAGCAAACTTGCCTACAAGATAGTCAGACAACTTTACTAGGCCCCCTATCTAATGGTTGGGGTTAGATAGAATTAACTGAGGTGAATAGCTCTGAGCTATAGCTATCCACATACCTTTACTCTAGGTGGGTCATTTTCATAGCTGCCTAAAAATAAAAATAAAAAAAACCTCTTGCTTTCATTTGTTCAATTAAAAGTGAACAGAGACGTTGAGAATCTTGGTCTCACCACTTCATGTATTGTGTTTCCTGAGGATGGAAGAAAACTGTAGACCAACTTTAGCTCTTACTCTGTATTTACACTGGTGTGACTAATTCCAGTCACTTGTGATCTCACTTGCTGGTGTAAATGCAGACGGGCTCTAATGGAGTTACTCTAGATTTACATATATAGTAAGCAGCCTTGTCAGTTTTCACAACTTGCTCTGAGAATAGTGCCTCCTTTAAAAGGGTAAAACGCAGAGTCATACGAGTTGGTCACTTGGAAAGCACAGCATCTCAGACACTAACTGAATTAGTGTGTGGTTATAATTATTAACCATTAGTGATAGGCTCCAACCAAACCCAGATCCACAAAACACCCCCTAAGGCTGGATGGATTCAGAATCTACAACTGGTTCCAGATCTGAATGGATTATCTGACTTATGTGTCCCTAAGAGCTCAAATACTCCCCCTCCAGATCTAAACATCGTGAATAGGTGTTGGGGTGTATGTGTTCAAAACCCAGATCTTGAGTCAAGTTTGTAGCTTGGACCTATATGTAATATAAAGTGGCTTGTAAAGATGCCATCATGTTTCAGCCCTTCTCTGCACTGGCTGAATCCCCTCTGCTTAGTTTGCTGACAGGCCCAAGTTTGTGTTACTGTCAGCACTGCAGAGCCAACATGGCTATGGAAAGGTGAACTACTTTTGCTTCTGCTTTTGGCACACAGGCACACACAAGCTGCCTAAGTTTTGCTTTTCTCCTCCGAGTTTCTGGTGGAGATGAATGCAGCAGGAAGGAGCACAGCTTAAGCTGGAGACAGCCAGCTACATTTGCAGGGTTTGCTTTGGCTTGAAAGCCAAGACAGAAATGATGGAGACACTATCAAGAGGATAATGATATGAGAGCAGGCTGTGAGAGTGTTGGAAAGCAAAACACCCCAAGGCCCCCACTCCAAACAAGAGCTATTAATGCCCCTCCCCCCTTCACCGTGTTCAGAGAGCACCATATACAACAAACCGAGCAAACTCCCCTTAATGGCTGCTACAGTTCCTTGTGCAGAGGGCAAGCAAGAGGCCTATGCACCAATTATATCTTCGTAAGTCTCAATGGGACGTAATAGGGGCCTATACCTTACACTCCCATTCACGTACTGTAGATAACCAGGAATCAAAAGCACCAGGGCTGTTTCCTCCACGCTGTAGACGTCTCCTTGCTCCAAAGCTCCTCTTTCTGCTTACCAAACAGCTACTCTGTGCAGTTTCCTGCCTTTCTCCTGAGGAGCTTCACTGGCTTGCAGCCTTCATCCCTGCCTCACCAACCTTCCCCAGAGCACCTGTACAGCAGGAAGGCTAATGTTCAGCTAGAGTTAACCTGCCCCACCAGCAATCTCTAGAGATTCCCCTATGCCACTGTATAGCCATTTTTCTGATTGTGCCCACCACTGTTTAAAGGCTGCCATCAACATGCTAGGCCAGATCCTCAGCTGGTATAAATCAACATAGCTCCATTGACTTTAGTGCTACTCCACTGATTCACACCAGCTGGGGATCTGGCTTATTTAGCTTTTATTTCATTAGCTAAAAGGTAAATTCAGTCTCCAGCCATTTTTATAGGAGAAAAATATTAGGAACTAAAAAAAAGCAGGAAAAACTCTATGAATCTTTTTCCGTTGATAGGTTGTTCATACAGGCCTGGATTCTGCCACCCTTACTCATGTTGAGTAATACCTGACTCTGCAAGTGATCAGTTGATTTCAGTGGGATTACTTGAGAAATTAGGTGCCACTCACCATGAGTAAAGATCCCAGAATCAGGTCCATGCAGCACTAGGCATTAGCAAACTTCTGGATGCTATTCCAAGCTCTGCTGGTCACTCACTTTGTGACTTTGGGCAAGTCACTGTGCCTCAGTTTCTCTGTATGTGTGAAAATGGGAATCAAATCTTTGTAAAATTCTTTGAGATCTATGGCCCCAATCCTGTAAACATTCATGCATGCACTTACGCACATGAGAAGTCAATGGGATTACCCCTGTGCTGAAAGTTTAGCACACGCACAGCGTTTCCAGAACCAGGATGTCTATGAATGGAAGATGTGATATAAATGTAAACTATATATTAAATCTCTTGCTCTGTGAAACATTTAGAAAATGGTTACACTACAGCAGTGGTTCCCAAACTAGGGCCACCGCTTGTTCAGGGAAAGCCCCTGGTGGGCTGGGCCGGTTTGTTTACCTGCTGTGTCCACAGGTACGGCCGATTGCAGCTCCCACTGGCCATGGTTCACCGCTCCGGGCCAATGGGGCCTGCGGGAAGGGCGGACATACCTTTCATGGTCTTCAGTGGCGTTAGCCCAGGATTTATAGCAATGTGAGTTCAGAATCAGGTCCAAACAGGTTTATTTTATTCCAGTTTCCTTTTTTTTTAAATTTAAGAAAATCTGTTCAAAATAATTGTTTCTGCAAAATAACAATGTGTATGTGCGAATGATATCACTTACTTACTCCTAACTAAGCGTTCAGACTTTATTTCCAAAAGCCAGTACAATGGAAATAGCGTGGGAAGATTAATGTATTTTGCTTTTAAGCACCCACTTATAATAACCCACTCAGATATAAAGCTGTGATTTATTTTTTCTCCATAGCACAATGTTATAAACCTTTTCTTTTTATTCATCGTGAAAATGTGCTGGATCATCTGTTAGAGCCTAGAACAGAGTGCACCTTAGCAGGCCATTTGGCAGGGCTATGGCTCCTTTCAAACTCAACACATTCCTTTGGTAAATGCTGATTTGCTCTTTCATATCCTGGTTGGCTTTATGTCTCTTGCTTTTCAATAATTACTTTGAGAATTGTGCATATGTGCAAATGTAGTGCTTGGCTCCAGCCACTGGATTGACAGCCTGTTGACTGACATCCTCTCGCCACAGGACAGGCAAGGGAAACAATTTTTCCCCAAACTGCCACACACTTCACACAGGCATACCATGTTCAAGAAAGGATTGTCCAGAAAGATCTCATTTAATCATATCCCTACCCGTGGTGGCCCTGGGCATTGGTGCACCTCAGTCCCTCCTGTTCTCTGCCTGTGGCCGATAACAGTCCAGTAGGCTGTAATACTTTGGTCTAATTTCAGTTGTTGGGTTTAGTGTGCAGGTGCTGAGTGATATTAGTGGCCTGTGATATACAGGAGGTCAGATTAGATGAGCTTGTGATTTCTTCTAGCCTTAAACTTCATGACTCTAGGACTGTATTCCCTCAGCTTTCAGGAAAGAAAACAAATAGGGCTTGCCTAACTGGTGTGGTAGTGCATATCAGTGGGGCGTGAACTCTAATGTGCACCAAAGTGTCGCATACTAATGGCCTGTGTAGACCCTGGTGGGGTGCACTAAAAGTTCCCTCGTGCACGTTAACTTAGTCCTGGTTGATGATGTTGGTTAGCATTAGAATTCACACCCCACTGATGTGCACCACTGCACCGTGCAGACAGCAGTTTGTTAAAAACGCTAACTCATGGATAAATACTATGGACTAGATTATCTCCAAGACTACCGCAAATTCTCTGCTCAGCCATACCAGGGTTACTCAGATTACAGCTCCATCTGCAGGGTGGGAAGCAGGGACTGCTCCTCTAATATTTCACCCTGTGAGCAAGAAGGCAGAGAGGAGTAGCAGCCTTGGCTCTGCTCATTCACTGCCATCTTGAGTAGCTGGCTGGGTGCATGGGGGGAGGAGGGGAGTTAGCTGGAGTCTGAAAAAGGATGAAGTAAATTACTCTCCACCTTCAAGAGCAATGGGAGAACTGGGGAATATGTTTGCCTCTCTGAGATCAAAGGACTCAAACTAGCCCTATATAATCCTCAATTCAGATCATGTATTGGTCAGAAAGAAATGTTACATCATGACAGTTTTTGCAAGTGTTAAACTATACTTGACAAATCACTGACAGTTTCCAAGGTGTGTCTCTTTTCTCTTTTTATGGTCTCCATTATTGCTTCACTTTACAAGGAATCAATTAAAAACATCAACAACAACAAAAGCCCTGTTCTGCTGGGTTTTAACAGAAATAATGTGCAGTAGTAAAAGTGCATTTTATTTTCTGTATGATGCTCCTCCAAGTCTCCAGGTGTGTAAGCGTCCATTGCATCTGTAAAAAGTTACAAATCGCTCTGCGGCAGTGAGATATCATAAAACACCCACGAGGGGCACTGGAGGTGTGGGGGTACGGGCGGTAGGGGAGAGACATCATCAGAAGCAGAGGCTGATGCTTTCTAAATGGGGGGCAGAAGGCAGTTCTGCTTCACAGTTGAGCCTCAAGCAATGGGATCTTCTGACTGGGCCCTGCCATGCCCTAGTTCATCATCGTTCATGTTTAATGTGTGAGTCACTGCGTTCCACGGTCACCCCGTTTCCATTTCGGGTCACCTCTTTTCTGTTCCAGTCCTTTTCCATGTAAAATTCAGCTAATACAGGGCAGTGTTCTGAAGCCACTCCTCCCCAGGACCAATTATCAGGGATCCATATATTTGTAAGACCTTCTCTCACAACAGCCCAGTGACCTGCGTGAAGAACAATTGCAGAGACAAAGATTAGTATGGAAAGGGGCCAGAGGAAAGAGGCTTAATCCATATAAGACCAAGAGCCCAATTCTGCAAACATTTATGCACATGAGAAATCTCACTCCGACTGACATCAATGGGACTGATGATGATGAGATAACACTATCCACGAGTGAGGCAAAATGCCAGCCTAGAAGGGGTCATATAAAGAATATGTTTTCAAACATTGTTCCCACTGGTAGAGACATTTTACCTGTGAAGACCTTTTTCAAGCTTCGACTGATCCAGATGTTATCCAGTGACTTAGATCCCTGAGGATTCTTTGTGCTGATGTTTGTAAATGTATTTGCAGGGACTAAGTTATGGAACTTTTCTTTTCTCAAAAGATCGAGGTCACTGTTGTCTGGGGCTTGGTTAAAATCGCCTAAGATGATCACATCTTTTTCTCCTAGAAAAATTAAAAGGACAAGAAAAGAATGGAGGAAAAAAATCAGTGATTAAATATGGGATATGGGAAAAAAAATACAACCACTGAGTAGCGATGCTGAATTTACTTTGCATAGGGCTGTTTGTTTTTTCAACATGACATGATATGGTTAAAAATCTTCTGTTGTGAACAAACACATTAGCTTACCTATCTTACTAATTGCCACTCAGGTTATTACAATTCATAAAAAGAATCTGGAAATCCAATATACATTGCACAATTTATGTCGCTTGTTTCCTTTTTGAATTTCCCTCATCACAACTATGTCTGGGGAACTATTCATTTGTACATGACAGACTGATCCTACCACCAAGTGGTGGTAAGTCTGATCTTGTATATCTTAGGAATCTTAGGCGTTGTAAAAGGTGGGAGGATTTTGTTCGCTTGTTTGTTGTTTTGTTTTAAACAAGATCTACATTTTGGGCCAAATATGCCCGGATGCTGTCCTTTTACGTTTTGCTACTAAGACATTTTTGTGAAAATACTAAGAAGGGTGTGTCTTCCTCAAGGATGCATTAGTGCCAGAAAAACACGAGAATGCAGGACACTCATTCTAAAATTGTAGATTTAAGAAATTTTAAAAAACCACCAGGTCTAGCAGCCTGTGAGCCTGATGGCAGAAGCAGCAGTCATGGCCCCTTGCAATTCACAATCCAGGACTCTATACATCTATAGAAGAAATGAAATTTGTATTTATTTGCCTATGTGATTAAATTGATTTTGTGGAACTTTGAGATGCCTCAGAGTTTGTCTAAGGTTGAGATTTTGAAAGGAACTAAGGATGTTACGCATTCAACTTCTTTAGGCTTCTTTAAAAATCTCACCTTAAATATATGTGGAAAATTGTCTAGATTCCAAATATTTTATTTTTAAACCTCATCCCCATTCCTGAAATATCCTGCTGCTTTCACACCAATGTAGCTCCAAGGCTACCAATGAAGATATCCTTGATGTATGCTACTATAGGAAGAGAATCAGTCTTTAGATATTTGTGTCTCTTCCAACCCTTGATAAAAGACTCTTCTGATACCTAACTCAGACCACTCCCAGGGTTGTGGTGATGACCTCAATGATGCTGGTATCCAACTAAAGAAGTCATTGCATTATGACCTGATAAATTACTATGAATAAACCGCTAAAAAAGGACACAGATGTGCTAAAATAGCCTAAAATTTGACCTCAGAAAATCTGATGGAGAATATCATATGGATTATAAATATCTGGGTGTTTGTTAAAATTTACCACTCTTTGAGAATGAGTTTATTTCAAATATCTGCTGTTGATGTACCATGCTACAATTACTGTCAAAGACCAGATCAGCTAGGTCCAGATACTGGCCTGCTCCCTGACTAACTTCACAGCTAGGCAACCAGTGAGCCCATTGTACTGCCTTGGGATTGACAGTGTCCACAGCCCTGACTGGCTGCTGGTTTAGCAATCTTGCTTATAAGCCTGGTTCCCACAGCAGAGCAGCAGCTGCTCAATGTGCATCATGTCTGCAGCTGTGCTTGCCCTTGTTCCAGCCCCTGCTGCCCTCTGGCTTACTGCTCTGATTGATCCTCTGGTTCTGGATTTGGCTTCAGTCTCTCTGGTAGTGGTCCTTGGCTTGCTCTGGCTTACAAACTGTGGTTTACCCTCAGGCTCTGGCATTTGGCTTCTGTCCCTCCAGTACTGACCCTCGGCTCGTTTCCTGGACTGTGCCCACGCTAGATCCAGCTCTAATCAGTAGGCTGAACTCTCCCCTAGGTCTGAAGGTCCCCGGTCTAATTGGTTACAATTATGTTCTGTTGCTGTAGAGGCAGTCAGCCAGCAGAGGGAGCTTAAGTTAAACAACAAACCCTGTTCATCTCTTCCCTGCTATCTTTTTAGCAGACAAGCATTTGACAAGCGCTCTCACTAACAGATGTTGGTCCAGTATAAGATACTGCCTCCCCGACCTTGTCTCTCTAATATCCTGGGACTGACACAGCTACAACTATACTGCATTCATCCTTTTGCTTATGCTTTAGAAGGGGAAAAGATACCCCACTGCAAAACCGAGCTGCCCCATAAGAAACAAAGGGTGGCAGGACCAACCTTTACCTGATTAAAAATAATGAAACAGAGAAACCATCATTATTTTCAGTCTTCTAAGAGTATCACAAACCACATGATATTTAGTAATTACTCTGCAGAGTGTTTGTGACAGTGGCTCCCCCTTTTAAAAGAAAAAATCATGCTATTTTCAGCTCCATTAGAATTATGAGGAAAATCAATGCCTGCCTGATGGATAAGGTCAGAATCACTCTGGAAGTAACTGGTTTACTTTTGTGCTTCTAACTCTAACCATTACTACAAATAGAAAACACCGTTTTAACAGCTTATAAACAAATTCTTGAAGGCATCCTTTTAAAAGGTATTATTCCCACCTTGCAGCCTATATCCAATCTGGTCGGGTACCACTTTTCATGCACTAAGATGCACAGGATGGTATCCATCAGTCCTGAGTTTTGCATGTTTATCTCACAACCAACTAAGATCCCAGTCTTGGTAAGAGCAGGAAAATGAATCAGATCACATTGGATCATGATGTTACAACGTTGCAGTGAAGTGGGTGGCAGAGCACGGTAATTACCTCTAATCGCTGGATCATCCTTCCCCTTTTAGAAAGGAAGAACTGAGCCACCAAAAGCATCTCTCTCCAGCCTCATATTAGGTCTACAACTGCTCTTGGACAAGGATATCAAAAATTGCTGAAATAGCTAAAAGAATCCACATGGAGATGCAGCCTTTGGCCAAAGTCACTGGCCAAGAAAACTAATGCAATCTCAACATCCCTGCTGGAAACTAGATTGAAAAGGAGAACAAGGATCCCAGAGGCATCTTGCTGCAACTTTTCTAACCACTCTCTTCAAGAAAAGAAGTTTTGAGACTGAGCCGTAATTGGCAAGATTGCTAATGTCAAATGATGGCTTCCTGAGCAAAAGCAGTTGAGAGAACCTAGTACATTTTTTTCTACCCAAAAGGAGGTATTAGTAATCTTCATAAAAAATTGACTCCAAACAGCCCCTCACTGGCCCAGTTTTCACCATTTGTGAGTAACAAAGATCCCTCTCACAAGTCAGAGCTTTGTGTTTCCAGAATCTCAGCTGGCAAGATCAGGTGGCACTCAGCTTTGAGATGATGGCATGCTTGTCCAGTCTTGTGGGTTCTCATGTTACCATAGCCAGAATCATCCAGATCAAAGTGATCTTAATTAAATAGATGGAAAAATCTTCAGAGTGAGAAAGATTCCACTATGTTCCATTTCCAAACAGAGACAAAGCAGATTCACTAAGTCAGAGGTGGGCAAACTACGGCCCACAGGCCATATCCGGCCTGTGAGACCATTCTTGCCCGGCCCTTGAGCTCCTGGCCGTGGAGGCTAGCCCCCCGGCCCCTCCCCCGCAGCCTAAGCTCGCCCTGCAGACAGCGTGGCTGGCTCCATCCGGGCAGCGGGGCTGCAAGGTCCTGCTGCTCTGAGCGGCATGGTAAGGGGGCAGGGGCAGCCGGGGGGATGGTGCTGGTGGTGTTGGATAAGGGGTAGGGAGTTGCGGGAAGGCAGTCAGGGGACAGGGATCAGGGCGGATGGATGGGGCAGAGGTTCGAGGGGGAGCGGTCAGGGGACAGGGAACAGGGAGCATTGGATAGGGCCTGGGAATCCCAGGAGGGCCTGTCAGGGGGCGGAAGTGTGGCTACGGGTCGGGGGGGGCAGTCAGGGCACAGGGAGTAGGAGGGTTGGATAGCGGGTGGGGTCCTGGATTGGGGCAGGTGGTCCTGGGAGTGGGCAGTCAAGGAGTGGGGGTGGTTGGATGGGTCGGGGGTTCTGAGGGAGGCAGTCAGGGGGCAGGAAGAGGGAGGGGGCGGATAGGGGGAGGGGGCCAGGCTGTTTGGGGGGGCATAGCCTTCCCTACCCAGCCCTCCATACAGTTTCGCACCCTGATGTAGCCCTCGGGCCAAAAAGTGTGCCCACCCCTGCTCTAAGTTGTACACTACTAGGAACAGTTTCTCTGATCTATACTTGGTTGACTTTATGGCAGTGGAGAACAATACTTTCTTAGCCTACCCAACAGCCACAGTATTGAAATGCAAAAAACCTCTGTACGTTGCAGATTCGGGGCAGGACGACCCTTATCAATGCTCTACTCCCCTCCCCAATCTCTTTGTTTGATCATCTGTATACCAAAGTGATTAGTGAAGGCATATCTAGATCCCTTGGAATAATAGTCAAAGAAAGGTAAATCACCATCTCCTACTAGGTAATGAGCAGTGTTGAACGCTGTTTTCTCTCAGAGAATTGTGAAGCCCTCATTTCCTTCCAGCAGTCTCACAGGGCCTGATCCAAAGTCCACGTAACTCAATGGTAAGATTTCCATTGACCTCAATGGGCTTTGGATCAGTCCCATAGCAATGAAATAGAATTTTCATCGTGTGTTATGGTAAGACCTGACCTACTCTTGAAGGAAATAATGGCCTGATCATGAGAAGGGCATGACACAGAGCAGGGAACCTATGAGGAGGCTCCAGAAAGAAGGACCCTCCCAGAACCTCAAAGATCTGTCTAAACTGGGTGCCCAATACATGGACAGCATGTGGGGGCTTGGCCAGCCAGGGGGAGGAGGAGTTACTGGGCCTGGAGCCTGACTGACATATTAGGACAACCAGCTGCTGGCCCAGGGTGGCTTGAATATGGGTGGGACCATGCAGACTTGTGCATTGACCCCAGACAGGCACAATGTTTGGGAGGAAAAAAAAGGAGTTGGCTGCATGGGGTCAGCTCCTAGCAGCTGTAGGAGAGACAGCCTCTCAGTCGCTCCCGGAAGGAAAAGAATTAAGAATCCAAGGCTCACTGGCCTAAGGCCATAGGGCCACTGATGAGGGAGGAACAAGGAGACTCTATTGCTCTTGAGAACCCAGGGTGCTCCATGAGGGAGCTATGCTTAATAACTAGTTTCCTCCAATGTACAGGTGCCACTTCCCACATGTGCAAGACAACAAACCTGCCATTTGTTCACGAAAGGAGTCTGAAAGCAGAAAAGTTTTCCTTAAAGTTCCACTTTACTTCATTTTAACTCATAAACTAGTTGAAGACAGACAGACTTGAGTATCCTGGTGAAATTCTGTCTTTACTATCCACATATTATGGCCTGATTAAGGAAGGAAATTGAGTACATGCATAACTTTAAGTGCATGAGTTATGTCGTTGACTTCAGTGGGACTGAACACTGTACGTTTGGAGAAGATACATGGTAGTCTTCACACAAGACCAAGAGTTTGAATTCCTGCTTTAGGTGAAAAACTGAACACAATCCAACAGTACCATACCTCTGTAAAGCTCCAAACCACAAGGACCATTGGTCTGACAGCATGGCCATTCTTATATTAAACCCTGGTTAAAATAAATGAAAACAACTAAAATGAAACTCTAAAGAAGTAGGCCTAAAATCAGACCCAGAGTAAGTGGGTGCAACTCTATTGGCTTCTATAAACCTGCATCTCCTTATGCAAGGTCTGAATTTGGCCCATATGGGTTACATAAACAATCCATTTTTTAAAAGAATCCTTTCAAATTTCAAGTTACGTGAACAAATACTTAATACAGTACAACTTAAAAACAGCCTTGACTGACATCTTGCAGCTCAAAGGAAAACAAGAGAGTGTGCATAAAAACTGCCCACACCTCTCCTGGAATAGGAGATTGGTATAGATTCTGAACTTTTCAAGCGGCTGACCTTGCCAAACTGGGCCAAACTGAAAGTCATCACATACCTAACTTTGTAACTGTTTAGTCTTTGTTAAATAGCAAACAACATGCTCACTTTTCCTATCCCTATGAAGAGCCCTAATATCAAAAATAATAAGTACTGGAAAATCACTGCTTAGTCTCATAAGAAACTATTTGAGCCCAACCTACAAGAACCCGGACATGAAGCAAGCAGGTTATCAGAAGTGGGACAGAGTCAAGCTTCCCTTTATTAAATTACATATTCAGTGCCAAAATCTACTCTGATTTACATGCGGTCAGTTGAATTACTCTGAATTCACAACAATTTATAACAAAATAGGATTTGGCTTTCTTCTTCTTTTTAAATGTGCATCAAATGATTTGAAAGATGCACTGTTTTTTTTCCCAAAGTAGTTACAAAAATACTCTGAAGTTAATGTATACAATCAATTTCTGCATGAAAAATCACTAGTCCTGATTCTGATCTCACATAAATCCCATTTCAGAAAAGCACGTTAGCATGTGTTTAACTTTAAGCATGTGAGTATTCCATTGACATCAATATTCAAATTGCTTTGCTGAACTGGGGTTTTACACTGGTGTACAATCAGGAATAATTCTATATAAATCAATGGCAAACCAATGCAAAGTGAATCAGGCCCCATGTTAATTACTATTAATTGTTCAGGACCAACAATGTGCCCAGCACAGTAAGATAGTCCTGGTACCAAGGAGCTTATGCCTTAAAAATCAGACAAAAAACAGAAAAACACACTGAGAAACTCATGGGATGGAAATAGCTTAGAACTTATAAACTGAAATAGGGATGGTGAGAATATAAAGTTGTTGTGGGTGTTTGTGGACCTTAGTTTTAGATTAGTTGTATTAGATAAGATGACCTGTGCCCATATCTTTGGAGAAAAATAATGTCATAGTCATACCTTTCAGTGTTTCTTGCAGAGTCTGTGCAAAGGTTGTTAATTTGTGGCTATCATGATTCTTCTCTGTATTCTCTCCTGCTGAGGGAGACAGGGCCAGATGAAGGTTAACCAGTGTTAGGTCATTCATTCCAACCTAAAAAGGAGCAAACAACATAACAAAGAAAGGTTCAGGATAGTTCACAAAGGCATAAGCTTTTCATGCTGTCACTCACACCTAGAGCACACGTATTTAGCATTTGGGACTGGTCACCAGGATGAGGGTGTTATTTATTTTTTTGTTTTCTTTTAAAAGTACAGGGCAGGCATTCTGCAGCTCTAGCTGCAATACAGTTCTATCCTTTCAGGCCTGGGGAAGCAAGCAGCTTTTCATAAGCAATAAGCTCCTTTACTTTGTGTACCAACACAACACACGTTACTACTGAAAATACACATAATGCCAACTTTGTTCAGTTATTACACATATTAATTATCCCATATTGTGACCAGTACTAAAATGTCACAGAGACCAAACAGGGAACAAAACTCCTTGATGAAAACTGTTCACTGGTCTCTTTGCCCAGTGCACACATACTTAGCAGCTGGTACTCAGATCACCATCTGGTGTGTGTAAAAAGCAAGCAGCAGTATCCCTAACTTTGACCTTTTTTGTACATACCAGAAATCATTTCAAATGTTATCAAAGGCATCATAGTCACAAACCATGATCCCTCTGTACCCCAGTTTATTTTATGTGAAGACAGGTGCATCAAGTTGACACTTGGTCTCCTATGTTCACACACATACAGGCACACAGGCAAGAACCCCATTTCAGACAGACAACATTTCTAGAGTTTGTTGACATGCCTAAAGGGGCTGTCCCAGTGAAAGAGCTTAGAAATGTTGTGAGGTCTCACTGATGGAATTGACTTTACATTTCTCCACCAAGCAAAAGATTTGAGCCTGTCCCGCAAGCCCTGCAGGCATCGGGGAGCTCAGCCTGCAGCTCTCAAGGCTACTTGAGCCCCTATGCTTCCGCATTGCTTCCCATCCTCCTCCCAGAGTTTAGGGCATAATTGTACTGGTCCTGTGGTCATTTCTATTGGACCTGCCCCACCCTCAAAGCGGTTCATTTGGTGTAGGTGGAACAAGATTAGCATGGATTTATATCAACATTTCCCATAGAGTTTAAAGGGGACAATGCCACATATAGAGCCGCCCCCCATATCTTCCCTTCCTACCATGCATAGCCTGTGGAGTGGGAGTGGAGGTGCTCCTCCTGGGTTGATAAAGAAGTGGAGCATAGCAGAGAGTCAGCATGCCCTATTCCACACCATTGTCCATGCTGCTGAGATCTGCTGATTATTGTTTACCCCCGTCCATGAGAGCAGAAGGGCCTTCACTCTCATCTCTTCAGTACAGAGGGATAAGGCCTGCTAATGCCTTATCACAGTCAGAGTATAGCCAAGCTGCTTTGCTTATGATATAACAGGTCAATGTATTGGCCTCCATTAAAGGCCAGGCAACTTTTAGTCATTAGAAAGAAAATGTTGCTCCTTTAGATTTTCTATCTAAAACGTTTTTACAGAAGCATAATTAAAAAGGCAAACTCAACACGATGCCCCCACCTTGAAACGTGCCAGGTAAGGGTGAGGGTAGGCGTGTTTCCCATTGCCATTAGTGTGTGCGCTCTCCTGGGAAGAGGCATCCTTCAGCTCGATGCCAGCCGTCGTGTCCCAGAGGAAGCCAGAATATTCGACACCCTACAATTAAAAAGGGGAAAAGCTGGTAACAAAAGCTGAAACATTGTGACACCGTTCCCTTCATCATTCCACGACTCGCACAAAGGGCTACACTCAGCCCAACACAGCCTGGAGCATATCATTCCCACCAGCGTCTATGGTCCAAGTTCAGTAGTATCATCAACGGTGGCATAAGCTGTTCAGAAAACATGAGACACATGGCAATGTGGGGCAACTTGTGCTGATTTAGTATCCAGTGGAGGCACAGAATGAGTTTAATTTACCACACATGCCAGGCGAGGAGGAGGAGGAGGAAGAGCAAAGCTACAAACAGTAGAATGTGAGAGTAAAACAGCTCCTCTACCCATTCACTTGAATTTATGCCTGCAACACCCTAAAAAGAATGCTCCATAGCCAAATTCAGCCCAGATGTGGCAAGGCACTTCAGCCACAACTTCCACTGACCTCAACGAAAACTGCTTACACCAAGGGCTCAATTTACACAGCTTTGCACTACTTACAGCCACTTATACCTGTCTTCTGGCCAACTGAGGCCTATATAACTTACAGCACTGCTAAATTTAGTCAACAGTCTTTGAATTTAATAAACCTCCTCAACTATTCCATTGGTAAAATGGCTGCATGCGGTATGGGCTGGTGCAGTGTAAGATGAATCCTTTCAAAGGGTATAGTGTGGACTACTCTGAGATCGGTTCTCTGGGTATCCTAGGAAATGACTCTGATTTAGATATAATATCTCCAGGAGCTCTTGCCGGGGTCACTAATGTCTGTCTGTCTTTCTTGCTTTTGCTCTCTCTCACACACACACACACACCCCTCTGCCTCTACCTGACCTTTTTTAAACACCTCCCTCCATAGCTCATAGCTCAAACACCTCATAGCTAAAGCCAGTAGTAGAAATGGCTTTCCATTCCCTGCTGCAATAAAAAAGCAGCATCCACTGTGCTGTATTTCCATAGGCTTTGTAAGACGACATTAGGATGAACTCAAATTCTTTGCTAGCTCAGCTTAAAACTTTAAAACAGTACCACAACTATTTCATCTGGCACAAGACTATTGTTCCATATCAATAAGTAATATGAAGAGGGAAAGAACAGCTCTCCCCGTTCTCTCCATTCCCTGGCTCCAGACTACCTCATTACACTCACAGCCAGAAATCAACATTTGGAGGGGCTGAGAAACCAAATGCAAGGGACGTTGCCTCTATCAAATGAAAGGGTTGTGTGGGAGCATGGGTCTCCCCACTACGGTCTTGTATTATTAATCACTGTAAAATGTCTTGGGATGCAGTTTGTGCTAAAGATACCACACAATGTATGGCTAGGCTATGGTATTGTATTGTGTGTGCAGACTGCTCAGATCTGACTATGCTCCTGAGCCACTACATAAACTGAGACATAGTTTGTATGTCTTGGCATAGCTAGTGGCTCAGTAGCATAGTCAGATTTGCTTCTTGATAAAGCACATCACAGCAGAAGTCAGTGGATACAATTTTTATTCCTAGTTTGGCCATAGACTTCCTCTGTGATTTGTGCAGGTCATTTAACTTCTCTGTACCTGTGAAACAGGCTTCTCCATTTTACAGAAAGGGAGCTGAGGCACACAGAGTAAGTCACCCTCACCTGGCTAACGTCACAAAGGAAGTCTCACAGAACTGGGAAATGAACCCAGTTGTCCTGAGTCACAGCACAGTTTATTAACAAGACCATGCTTTCTCTCAGGTGCAGCTAAATGGAGTTCTTAAAACAAGCAAATGAATACTTGCAAAACTCTGGTTTCCTATACCCCACTCATCAAATGCTGTGGTGAATCTAGTAACAGAGAGTAGAAATGGCATTTTCCAACCAAGGAATAAAAATGCCTTGAAATAGATTAGCTCATTGTGCACCCAATGAGGTACTGTCACGTATTCACATTAAAACTTAAACAGTAAGACTGTCAATTTATTGCAATTTATTAATTAATCACAGTTTGAATTGCAGTGTTAAACAATAGAATACAAATTGAAATTTATTAAATATTTTTGGATGTTCTTCTACATTTTCAAATATATTCATTTCAGTTACAACACAAAACAAAGTGTACACTGCTCACTTCATATTATTTTGATTACAAATATTTCACGGTAAAAATGATAAACAAAAGAAATAGTATTTTTAATTTACCTCAGACAAGCACTGAAGTGCAATCTCTTTATTGTGAAAGTGCAACTTAAAAATCTAGATTATTTTTGGTTACATAACTGCACTCAAAAACAAAACAATGTAAAACTTTACAGCCTACAAGTCCACTCAGTCCTACTTCTTCTTCAGCCAATCGCTAAGACAAACAAGTTTGTTTGCATTTACAGGAGATAATGCTGCCCGCTTCTTATTTATGTCAACTCAAAATGAGAACAGGCATTCACACGGCACTTTTATAGCCGGCATTGCAAGTTATTTATGTGCCAGATATGCTTAACAGTCAGTCATATGCCCCTTCATGCTTCAGCCACCATTTCAGAGGACATGCTTCTATACTGATGATACTCATTAAAAAAAATGTGTTAATTAAATTCATGACTGAACTCCTTGGGGAGAATTGTATGTCTCCTGCTCTGTTTTACCTGCATTCTGCCATATATTTCATGTTATAGCAGTTTCAGATGATGACCCATCATGTTTGTTTTAAGAACACTTTCACTGCAGATTTGACAAAACACAAAGAAGGTACCGACGTGAGATTTCTAAGGATAGCTACAGCACTCGACCCCAATCTGAGAGGGATGAGGTGCGGAGTGTGCTTTCAGAAATCTTAGAAGAGCAACACTACGAAGTGGAAACTACAGACCCTGAACTACCAGAAAAAGAAAATCAACTTTCTGCTGGTGGCATCTGACTCAGATGATGAAAATGAACATGTGTCGATCTGCACTATTTGAATAGTTATCGAGCAGAACCCATCATCAGCATGGACACATCCTCTGGAATGGTGGTTGAAGCATGAAGGGACATATGAATCTTTACTGCATTTGGCAGACACATATCTTGTGACATTGGCTACAACAGTGCCATGCAGAGACCTGTTCTCACTTTCAGGTGACATTGTAAACAAGTAGCAGGGAGCATTATCTCCTGCAAATGTAAACAAACTTGCTTGTCTGAGCAATTGGCTGAACAAGAAGTAGGACCGAGTGGACTTGTAGGCTCTAAAGTTTTACATTGTTTTATTTTTGAATGCAGTTATTTTTTTGTACATAATTCTACATTTGTAAGTTCAACTTTCATCCTAGAGATTTCACTACAGTACTTGTATGAGGTGATTTGAAAAATACAATTTCTTTTGTTTTTTTACAGTGCAAATATTTGTAATAAAAATAAATGTAAAGTGAGCACTTTACACTTTGTATTCTGTGTTGTAATTGAAATCAATATATTTGAAAATATAGAAAACATCCAATTATATTTAAATAAATGGTATTCTATTATTAACAGTATGATTAATCACAATTAATTTTGAAATCGCTTGACAGCCCTATTAAAAAGCATTCAAATCATCAATGTGTTTCCAGTGATTGCTAGAATACATTTCTTATGATGCTTGTGTGGCTTTTCGATTAGTCCAAGTAGCTGTATCTAATTTGTAAACGAAATGCTTCTTTTTTCTTTTAGCTTCCACTTCAAAACCATGACAGCCCTCAACAACTGTCACAACAAGCCATGAACAAACTTGAATAGTAACATGATTCATATGTGGAGGAGAAAAATGAAGTTGTGGGTTCTTTTTTCAGTACTGTGATGAGGTATTTAATGGGACACAACCGTTGCCATCTGTTTCATAAAAACAATAGCCAGAATAGACTGAAAATAATCCCCTTGCACAACCACAAACAATTCATTTCCTTCCATGGGGACATGTCTCATCTTCATGACATGAAGTGTGCAGAATACCCAACTATACAATTATAAGTGTCATGCCATATGTCATTACCATATTTAATAACAACAGACCAGATCCTGGCATGCTGAAGAGTACTTTACTCCTCAGGTAGTCTCACTGGAATAAATAAGACAGCTACTCGAAGAGTAAGGCACTACTTATTCTCAGGAAAGCTGGCAGAATCTAGCTCAGTGTAAATATATTTTGTATATTGTCAACAGCGGTGGGTGCCAATAAATAATAGTTATTACATTACAGGATAAATACTTTGCTGCAATATACACTCTTAATATAAGAAGTGCTGCAGTAAAAGTAACACTGCAGTACTGTGATTATTTTTTAATAGTGCCCACAGTGTACTTTAAATATATGCAAGATACAGTTGATGGAACATAGAAGGAAAGCTACTTTTCCAGATGGCAAAAGAGCACTGAACAGAGTCCCTGAGGTCTTAATTTGCAAACTAAGAAAACTGGAAACATTACCAACTTCCAGCCAACATTTTATCACGGAAGATGGTTAGCTGACTAGCAGACTAGTACTCGGGAAGTACGTCAGTGTGTCAGCTTGCAGAATGCAGGACTATTTTCTTATCCTATTGTGTGGCTTTTGCCACACACTCTTCTTTTTTAAATATATTTTTTTTCCTTGCTTCCTGGCTACACAGAAAGAAAAAAATCACTCTTTGAAAAATCAATAACAAAAGTAAAATCAAATACCACAAGAAGAGTCAGCTCAAAATAGAAGAGAATTGAAAACCTTGCCTCTCCACCACCGCCGCAAAAAAAATTTGCAGAATGCTTTGGCCCAGATTAAAAATATGTCCTTGGCTTGAGCAAAACAAAACGAAGTAAAAGGTCAAGCTTTGGGGATTAATGTACCTTATGTAGCTCGCCTGAAGGTTTCTCGGAAACAACACCCTTCCAGCATCCTCTAGGGCCCTTCCATTTGCGGATATTTGGCAGAGTCGGGTGGTTCAACTCCATACAAAACTGCAAAGGAAAAGAAAAAGCTTTGTAGAGAGTTTTTTTTTTCCCTCATACAAGAGTAAAGCAGCCCTGTAAAGCAATATTAATAATAGACATAGTGGAGATGACAGATTATAACCTCTATTGAAATATTAAACACACTCCACCTATAGATGTGAGGCCAGCGCCTCAGCTGGTGTAAAACTACCTTGACTTAAATGGAGTGATGTCAATTTATACCAGCTCTTGATCTGGCCCTTGGATTTTGATACAGCAACAGCTTGAACAAGACGTGGAAAGGAAGGCTTGTTAACATAGAGAGAACAAGCGCACGTCACTAGCACATAACAGAAACTCTGAAACGTTAACCTCTGCAACAGTTTGCATAAAAGGAACACCGAGCCAAATTCTGCACTAACTTGCACTCACTTTGACATTTTCAGAACTTTGCAGATGCTATAATTATAAACTTCTTATTTAAAACAGTTGCTCCTCAAGTTAACTTATTCAAAGCACCGGTCCTTTTAGTGTAACTATAAGGAGTTAGAGTATTTGAAAGTCTCTAATCATCATTCTCAGTAAAATGTATTAGCCAAGCTTGTTATATTTGAAAAGAATTCCTTTTGTGCTTGCTTCCAATGCTTATAACTCTATGTAGGCCATAATCACAGGGCCAGACTCATGTCCTGTTCCAGCCCCTCTGCACTCTTCTGGTGTATTGTTCTGCAAAAACACAAATGTTTTCCTTGAGAAAAGAGTTCTCTTTGGATGAAATCTTGCATCTTGAATGTCACACCAAAACAAAGAGCTAAGTTAAAAGCAACAAAGAGCTCCAATCCTGCAAACTGAGCAGTGCAGACAGACAATTCTGGTCATGCAGTTTTACCAGCTTCAATGGGCTTCTGTGGGGGAGTATAGGTCTCTTGCACGGAACTCAGGGTTGTGTTGGGGCTGTGGTTTGGAATAACAACACTGGGGCTGAATATTTTCCCAACTTACTGTTTTCTGATGTTCTCACCACTATTTATTTTTCTTTTCTTTTTTTAAATAAGGTCAGAACCTGCAGACTTGATGGATTGCCTTGTATATAATTTAGGCACATTTGATGCTCAAGCTTTTAGGGTCTATGCCCCAGGACTATGCAATCCAACAACCTTTTTATATGCAGAAGGCTGAGTCAGTTTTAGTTTCTAAATCAAGAGTTGAAGTGTTTTATATATCTTTGTAATTGTGCTGAACTGTAAAGGGCTCTGGGGCTTTTCATGAAAAGATGCTGTATAAATATATTATGTTATTAGTGTTACTTTATTATAACTTGAAGCAGCACTACCTTAAGCACACTTGTGCTACATACTACACTACACGCTTGTGCTAATCAATGAAACAATGCAGTGGTATATGCAGTGCCTAACAAAATGGGGCCCCATTCTTGGTTGGTCCCTAAGAACTACCATAATAAACACAATTAAATATAATAATAACTAATCATTCGTGGTGTAACTCCATTGGGTTTGCACCAAGGATGAATTTTTCTAAATGACTTTTTCAATAATTTAAATCATAAAACAAAAACGCTGTTGGAAATAAGAGTTCTTATTATAAATCTAAACAAGGAATTCACCTATCTTTATGCTGCAAGGGTCTGGAACAGCAGGTCAGAATCTGACAGTATTAAATAAAAAATAAAATATCCATTATTCAAAAGAGCACCTGCATTCAACTAGTACGAAGATTTTGGTTCCAGTAAATTGATCTGACGTGCTACGATTTAAGTGTGCTCAAACAAAGTGGATGGAGCAAAAGATCACACAGTTCTTCCTCATAAGGACCAATACATTTGGGATGTAATCAGAGGGATTTGAGAACTTGCTCTGAATCAGCTGATCTTGACTTGTGCTCCTTTTCCAGTAGAGGAGGCTCACAAACTCTGAAATTCTCTCAGCTTGCTTGCTTTAGGCCATCTTTGTGCTCAAGTGAGAAGGTCATTTCTCAATTCATGCTGTCCTGCCCACAAAATCCAATATCAAAGTACATTAGGCTTCACTTTTTACAATATGAATATACAGATAAGTGCTTGGTCTACATGAAAAAAACCCTCATCCCTTATCCATTCTCTAATTTAAATGAGATTTGTGATAAATACATTTTGAGAGAGTCCTTTAGATGGGCAAGAAACATTAATACAAAATTCTTGATCAAAAGGATGCCTTGGGCTCATAAAAATAAATTCCTCATAAAAATAAATTTCTTATAAAGAGAGCAATAGGACAGAATTTGTTTTTCTTCTATAGCACCTTTCAGAATCCAGATTTCCCAAAGTTTATAGTAAGCCAGGATTATTAAATTTGAAAGGGAAGTCAAGGGGGTCAGCAATGGAATACTCCATCCACCACACTATACTAGGATGTGTTTTATTTTCTGAACCCATGGATGCATATTGAGCATAACCTTGAATGTACTCAGTAATAGTGATTGTGCAACTACCCTTGACAGCTTGCTCCTTTGCAAGTTTTCCTAATATTTAACCTAAGCTGTCATTACTGCAGATGCAAATATTCAATTTTGGTTCTGTTGACCAACAAGAATAACCAATCTGTGTAAAGAGCTAAAAGTGACAACACGGTAATTATGTTTATTAATACAGCACAGTTATTCACGCTTTGGTGACTCATACACAGGCCTCAGAACCTGTCTCACAGGATGCCAGGGTTAACTTCCATTCTTACCAGAAACAGACAGAGCGGGACTTTGGTTTATCTTCTCCAAAGAACCGCATCTCTAATGCCGTACCATCTGCCTAAAACTGCACTGCAGTATCAGCACAGGGAACGAGGCTGAGCCCAGGGCTTGTTTGAGGTGAAGAAAGACCTTCTGTCTCAGGAAAAGGTGTGCTACCCACCAAGCCATATGGAAACCACAAATGACCCAAGAAAACAAAGCTTGGGGTTTTTATAAAGTAGTGTGCAGATTATGTTATCTGCTGTTAGCACGTGCTTCCACTTTGGAAGGATCCTTAAATTTCAGACACATCATAACGCAGGCTGAAAAGGAAAAAAAAAATATTTCAAGAGACTTCTGCTGGCAGCCCATTAACACAGCACAACGCACTTCCATGTTGTAATTAGTAATCAGTATGAACTTTAAAAAGGTACTCGAAGCAATTAGCTGTCCAGTTTGTTAAATTCCCATAGAGGCTTTGAAACCAAAAGGGCACTACAGTAAATGTAATCAGCAACATACTTTACTGAAGCAATGCTGACCTTGCTTCCACTTTAAAAAAAATAATAAAAAAAAAGGTAGGGAATAAATATTCTTTTTTAAAAATGCCTTTGCATATGCATTTTTCTATAGATTTTTTTTAAAGTTGCTTGATGAATAATAGTTTTAATAGTTTTATTTTTGGGGGGGAGGAAAGCAGGGCAGTGAGGGGGAAAGAGATAGCTAATCCCTAGAGATGTGTTTTCTGAAGTGTAGAGATAATTGTAAAATGGTAGCACATCAATACACTTAGAAGGAGGGGCACAGGAAATATATATTAAACCTATATCATCAAGTGCCAGTGATTCCAGATATTTTAAGAAGACCACATTAGCAGAAGCAGAGCTGATTTTATTTCTGCGGGGTTGAGAGATGTGGGGAGAGACACTTGAAATCCATGAAGTCTGAGGGCTGCGAAAGCTTGTTGTGGTTCTGGTATCTGAAAAGGAGAGCTTGACCAATCAATTAAATGTTTTACCATGTTAGGCAAGGACATAGGATGTGCTATGCATGAACAAACCATCAAATTCGATATCCTGCCTCCTGCAACAGCCAGTACTGAGCTGTGTGCTTCAGAGGAAGGTAAACAAGAGAGACCTAAAATATGCTTTGTTAATTGTGCAATTCTGTCTATGGAAAATAATTCTCTTCCTGATGCTTCTGGCAATCAACTTCCACCCTGAAACATGAGATTTTTATTTCAGATAGGCTTAAAGATTTAGAAGATACAACAAAAAGGAAGGATGAGCATAGTTTCATAAGGCCACCCAGAGATAACTCTCTCCTAATCCAGTCTCTAATTTATCCTTCCCCAGGTTTCTTCCTCCATTTCCCCTTCCCTGCCTCTCCTTCTGTTGCTACATTTCCTGTTGCCCCTGGAGCCACTATCAAGCTAAACTTGATATTCAAGATATCCTATTCACTTCTCAACTGTTCTCATTCAGGAATGGAGTTTGAATCTGCTCCCAAACAAGAATACCTAATCAGAGCAAGACATTTGTAGTTCTCATCTGAGCTACCTTGGAGTCCAAGAAAAAAGAATGATGTGAAGGATACAGCTAGGGCTAGTGTGCCACAACTGAGCCTGTGACCTAGACAACTGGGAAGAGAGAAGGTGGTTTAAGGTTCTCCCTTTCTTGAATATTTTTTTTCACCTTCAGTTACGATTGTCCTGATTTGACATTGATTCAACAGGAGAATAGAACGTGAGGTTGCTAGAAAACTTTTGTGATGAGGAGAAAAGAGGTACGGTTTTCTTTTGCTTTTTTGTCCAACTGGTCAGCTAGATAAATGGCCAAACATTATGGGCCTCAGTGATTCTCCATTGCCCTACACCTTGTGCAGTCATTTACACTAGTGCAAAGTGGATGTAAAATGCAACCAAATCAGAATTCTCCATTCCCGTATGCAGATTGACAGCATTTTACATCCATTTTCCCTAGGCACAAGACACTGTACAAGATGCAGGCACAGGAGCAGCATACCTTTTAAAGTCATCTTGCTTATTCTACAACCAAACCGTACACCTGCTGGATGAAAGGAATGGGCCTCATGGCTAAAGTACTGACGGGGAATCAACACATCTGGATTAAATTTCTTTCTACATATTGAAACCTGGGCAAGCTACTTTCTCCCTATGCATATCAATTTCCGCTCCGTAAAACGGGATTAATATCACAGTGTTTGGGTGGATAAATACATGAGTGTTTGGGAGGTACTGCACTGATGGGAATCATACAAGCATGTATATAATTAGGAATAATTTGCTGAAGTATTGTGTTTTATAAATGGCTATTCAATTAGTCCTTTTCAGGGAGACTTTATTAACGATCATTTAATAGTTTTTCACTAATATTTAAATATTGATATTGCGTAAAGGAAGATAAAACTTGGAGACATTCTTTGGGCCTGTCTAACAACTAATTACTAGCTATTTACAAAAGAGAGCGGAAAACCACATGAAATCAGTTTCTAATCACAGACACATGAATAGGTATGTTTTGGAAAAAAGCTTTCTACCTTTCATTCTTGATTTAGTTGTATAACGAGATTAAAGTGAAATACCAACAGCCTTGTGGGCTACAGGAGCTGAGTTATACAAGTTCAGAGAAAAATGCAAGAATGAAAGAAAGTTTAAAGAACAAATATGATGAAAGCGAGATCACCACCAAAAACCAAACCAAACCTTATGTGAACTTTGACTCTGCCTCATTTTGCCTTTCTATCTGCTTTGCCATGTCAGTTTGACCCTCCTATTCTCTGCTCTTCAGTTTGAATTGGGTCTGTGGATAGCCTTTCGATAGGCTTCTTATGTCTGCTTCTTTATTTCTTTCTCCTAATACTAAATAACTAATAATACTTAGCCCTTAAATAGCTCTTTTCATCTTCAAAGTACTTCATAAACGTTAACTAATTCATGCACCAAAGAACACTTTCACAGACTGTGGAACTGAGTCAGAGCAGTTCCGCACTAGACATTCAGCTGGGCCTCTACCCAGTCTTGTAGTGTGAATTTCCAGACTTCACCCACTCCACACACCCATCCTCACTTTGCACCTGTGAATACCTGCGAGCGCACTTTAACCACTGTAACAACTGTGACCACAGAAGTGTTAAGAATTTGCATCTGCAAAACCCCCTTGTCTTGGATGCAAATTGTAATATTAGCATGTACACAGCTATTTGAATTGTTCAAGTGAGCATGCATGTGTTTGGGGAAAAGTGGAACACATGGCCTAAAATTAGGTCCTGAGGCGCAGCTCCACAAAGGTACATAAGCGCCTCACCTCCAGACCTAGAGGCACTATGAGTCACACACTTTCCACTTGGATGTCGCCTAACCCTGTAGGTCCCTAAACTCACTTGGGACCTAGGTATTTACAGTAACAGTTCTCCAGGTGCCTAAGTTTTTGCCTCTGGGCATGTGTACTGCTACCTCCCTCTAGGTGTCCAGAAGCATATCTCCTGCCTAAGCCCCAAGGTGATCCATGAACCAGGGGAAAATAGGTGTTTGGCTGCCTTTCTTGCCCGCAGGGCCCACCCAGTAGGTGAGCTCAGACACCGCCTACCAGATTGGGTCTCATTCAAAACCTGGCAGGAGGAAGAGGTGATGGCACCCACCTTAAAACTTTTAGTCCAGTGGCTAGAGTACTCACCTGGGATGTGGGAGACCCAGGTTCAATTCCGCACTCTTCCTAGAGGGGAGCAAGGATTAGAATAGGGGTCTCCCACCTCTCAGGAGAGTGCCCCAAACACTGAACTATGAAATATTCTTACATGGGGCTCTCTCAGTCTCTCCCTGCTGGAGCTGTTCTACTGTGGATAAATAATGAAAGAATCACTGGAGTTGGGGGACTGGACCTTGAGACTCCCATCTTCCAGGTGAGTACCTTCACCACTGGACTGCAGCATCAGTCTTACTCTCTTTCTCTCTGCCCCAATGACTCTCATCATCTACCCAGGGTGGAACAGCTTCAACAGCAGAGATTGAGGGAGCCCCCAGCAGAACATCCCATAGTTTGGTGGCTTGAGTGCTCTCCTGAGAGATAAGAAACCCTCTGTTCAAATCCTTTCTCCCTGCTGGCCAGAGGAGGGAAAAATCGAACATGGCTCTCTCCCATCCCAAGTGAGTGCTCTAACCTGTAGGTTAAATGTTATATGGTCATCACTGCCTCCTCCTCTGGCCATTTGGTGTGGTGTGAGGCAGATGCCTAATTCATTCTCACAAAAAATGACTTATGCACCTCAGCCACTGGACTCCAAGTGCAGGGTTCCCATCTGTGGATTGCTAACAGAGAGAGACGATTATCTCTGTGAGAAGGGTGGGGCTTAAGACACAACCCTCTCGTCGGCATCTCCCACTGGCTAGCTTAGGCAGCTCCCCACCTAGTGTGCCGGCTTTTGTGGATCACATTCTTAGGCATCTCTCTCTCCCCATTCATTGTATCTGGAGTCTAAGGAACTAACTCAGGCTCTGTGGATCGCAGTGTTGTTCCAGAGAGTTTCTAGGTGCTGAGCACTGGTTAAAATGAACCAGATCAGAATGTGAAGCAGTATTGCAGCTGCTGCAATACTCATTTAGGGTGCTTGCATGAATTCTAAAATCACTGTGTTCTCTGCTGAAGCAACATATAGTACACCTTTGTTATTTTACTGTACAATCCTTATTTACTGTACAGTAGCCTATTTCCACTTATGAACTGAATGTTCTTGACCCTGATCAACTTTTGTAAAGATCTGGGGGGTTTTAAATCCCAAATTATTTGCTTTTCTTCCTTCAGTTGATGTTTTGGAAAACTGAATAGTGAGTTTTAATTGGTATGGGAACCCAGAGCAAAAACTCACAATTACTTCACAGAAGCCTCCTTTGTAATATCTGACAGGAAATTACACATTTTATTTTTGAAGATTTGATTAAAAAGAGATTACAGTCTACAAAAATAGTCTGGTGTCCATCCTTTAAACAAGGGAGTTTGGGATAACGGTTCAGACCTTTCATTTGTGTTTTCCTAGCTTCATTCTAAACAAAATTATTATTTATGTAAAGAAGATCTTCTTATAGATCTTCAAAAAAAAGAGAAGCACACTGTCTTTGGTGCAGGGCAGTGATATGCAGCAATGAAGAGAAAACATAATACAATCATGCCCTGTAAGCATTTGTGCCAGTGCCAAAAGAACTACAGAACTATCAACTATCTGCAGTGAAAATGGACTGAATAGTATTTCTCAACCAGTTTGTGATTTGGTGCAAAATTCTCTTCTCCTGTGTGCATGCTGGAGATCTACACCGCTGTTCTGCTCCCTGATGGGAGAGCCACATATATATATACAGAGAGAATATGAGAATTTTGCTCTAAATTAGTTTGATGCTGCACCCACTGAAGTCCATGGTGAAGCTCCCATTGATTTAAATTACGCAGGATCAGGTCCAATATGAGTAGCAGACCCTGCTGCATGATGAGGAAAAAGGTCTGAACAAATTCCTTTGGAATTCAGGGGTTGGGCAGTAATCAGCTACAAAAGGACAACAATGCAAGATTACTGCCAGAGTGAAGCCATCCATCTACCATGGTTGTGGGGGAGCTGCAGTGAAATTTTCCTCTCCCCAGCAGAAAATCACAGAGAATTCTGGAGTTTTAATAGGAGCTGTGGGAGAAAAGGAAAGGCATGGTTCTCATACATATTTATAGCTCTTATTTATAATATTGCCAACCCCAAGCATTTAAAAAACATGAATCAAATCATGAGAAAAATGTGTTGTTTTATGTGCTGCCTTCTGCTTTGGGGGCCTTTAGGGCTCACATTTTCAAGCTTTCTTCCACAAACATGAGGGCTAGAAGCTTACTTTTCTTTTCTTTTTTTTAAATGAAAGCTGAGATATCCATGTAATTACATGACTCCAGAAGCTGGAACTATAAGAAAAACCACCTAATAAAACTCATGATAAAAATGGCTTCACTGTTCATAATTTCATGTTTTCAATAAATGCAGACAGTTTTGTTTGCTCATAGAGGCTCTGAAGGTTAGTTACTAAATATTGCAAGTTATTTTTGAAGTACTTTCAAATAAATCAGTGTTTTTATCTAATTTATGCATAAAAGAATCAGTATAATCATAAATAACAAAATTAGTTAAATATCTAGTTACAGCAGAAAAAAAGGAAAGTCCTCATGATCATAATGGGATCTTTTAATCACAGAGTTCTTACAAAGAAATGAATCCTTGAACTCAGTCACCTTTTCCACATAGTTATAAAATGGTCCACTCATTTAGTTGGCTGTAGCAAGAACATGATGACCTCAAAATTAAATGTTTGTAGTTTCTGGAGAGGGAGGAAAAGTTTTAATCTGCTACCATATTAGCCTTCAGAGAAACTGTAGTACAATATCTCTCTTTGTATTTCTTTGTACACATTCTTCCAGAGAATACATGAATGTCTGGGGGATCCTATTAGCAATATTGTTAGAGCAATAAAACCACAAAAGAATATTCAGAAAACTTATTACAAATGTGCCAACCTGCACATAGCTTCAAATATGAAGAAGAATTTCAAACCTGCTACAAAGCACACTACTGTATGTTTAGCAAAGGTATATATACACCACATTTCCCACTATTATTCTGAAACTGCTCAATGAAACCATGTAGTATGCAGTAGATGTTAAAGGGAACTTAAAGTTCAGAGATATTCCTTTGAGGCTTGTTCCTACAATGTGATGAGCAACTGAAGTCAATGGGAGTGGAAGACACTCAACCTCTCAAGTTTTATGCACTTAGGGTATGTCTACACTATGAAATTAGGTCGAATTTATAGAAGTCGGTTTTGTAGAAAGCATTTTTATACAGTAGAGGGTGTGTCCCTCCACACAAATGCTCTAAGTGCATGTAGTCGGCGGAGTGCGTCCACAGTACCGAGGTAACCATCGACTTCCGGAGCTTTGCACTGTGGGTAGCTATCCCACAGTTTCCGCAGTCTCCACCGCCCATTTGAATTCTGGGTAGAAATCCCAGTGCCTGATGGGGCTAAAACTTTGTCGCGGGTGGTTCTGGGTACATATCGTCAGGCCCCCATTCCCTCCCTCCGTAAAAGCAAGGACAGACAATCGTTTTGCGTCTTTTTTCTTGAGTTATCTGTGCAGACGCCATACCACGGCAAGCATGGAGCCCACTCAGCTAACCGTCACCGTATGTCTCCTGGGTGCTGGCGGACGTGGTACTGCATTCCTACACAGCAGCAGTTTATTGCCTTTTGGCAGCAGACAGTGCAGTATGACTGGTAGCCATCGTTGACGTAGTCCTGGGTGCTCTTTTAATCGGGCGCCTGGTCAAACGTGGGAGTGACTCAGCCAGGTCATTTCCCTTGTTTCGTCTCATGGCAATTGAGTCCTACCGGCAGTGCACTGTCTTTTAATTTGAAGCTAGCAGAAGACGATGGCCAGTAGTCATACTGCACCGTCTTCTGCCGAGCACCCAGGAGGTGACGATGGCTAGCGGTCGTACTGCACAGTCTGCTGCCAGCAAGATCTATAAAGATAGATGAAGTGGCTCAAAACAAGAAATAGGCCAGATTTGTTTTGTATTCATTTTCTCCTCCCTCCCTTCTTCCCTCTGTGAAATCAACGGCCTGCTAAATCCAGTTTTGAGTTCTATCCTTGAGGTTTTGAGTTCTATCCTTGAGGCGGCCATTCAGTTTCTCGCAAAGCCACCCCCTTTGTTGATTTTAATTCCCTGTAAGCCAACCCTGTAAGCCATGTCGTCAGTCGCCCCCCCTCCATCAGGGCAACAGCAGATAATCGTTCCGCGCCTTTTTTCTGTGCAGACACCATACCACGGCAAGCATGGAGCCTGCTCAGATCACTTTGGCCATTAGGAGCACATTAAACACCACATGCATTATCCAGCAGTATATGCAGCACCAGAACCTGGCAAAGCGAAACCGGGCGAGTAGGCGACGTCAGCACGGTTACGAGAGTGATGAGGACATGGACACAGACTTCTCTCAAAGCACATGCCCTGGCAATGTGGGCATCATGGTGCTAATGGGGCAGGCTTATGCGGTGGAACGCCGATTCTGAGCCTGGGAAACAAGCACAGACTGGTGGGACCACATAGTGTTGCAGGTCTGGGACGATTCCCAGTGGCTGTGAAACTTTTGCATGCGTAAAGACACTTTCATGGAACTTTGTGACTTGCTTTCCCCTGCCCTGAGGTGCAAGAATACCAAGATGAGAGCAGCCCTCACAGTTGAGAAGGGAGTGGCAATAGCCTTGTGGAAGCTTGCAACGCCAGACAGCTACCGGTCAGTCGGGAATCAATTTGGAGTGAGAAAATCTACTGTGGGGGCTGCTGTGATGCAAGTAGCCAACGTAATCAAAGATCTGCTGATATCAAGGGTAGTGACCCTGGGAAATGTGCAGGTCATAGTGGATGGCTTTGCAATGGGATTCCCTAACTGTGGTGGGGCCATAGACGGAACCCATATCCCTATCTTGGCACCGGAGCACCAAGCCAGCGAGTACATAAACTGCAAGGGATACTTTTCAATAGTGCTGCAAGCACTGGTGGATCACAAGGGACGTTTCACCAACATCAACGTGGGATGGCCGGGAAAGGTACATGACGCTCGCATCTTCAGGAACTCTGGTCTGTTTCAAAAGCTGCAGGAAGGGACTTTCTTCCCAGACCAGAAAATAACCATTGGGGATGTTGAAATGCCTATAGTTATCCTTGGGACCCAGCCTACCCCTTAATGCCATGGCTCATGAAGCCATACACAGGCACCCTGGACAGTAGTCAGGAGCTGTTCAACTACAGGCTGAGCAAGTGCAGAATGGTGGTAGAATGTGCATTTGGACGTTTAAAAGTGCGCTGGCGCAGTTTACTGACTTGGTTAGATCTCAGTGAAACCAATATTCCAACTGTTATTACTGCTTGCTGTGCGCTCCACAATATCTGTGAGAGTAAGGGGGAGATGTTTGTGGCGGGGTGGGAGGTTGAGGCAAATCGCCTGGCTGCTGCTTACGCACAGCCAGAAACCAGGGCGGTTAGAAGAGCACAGAAGGGTGCGGTGCGCACCAGAGAAGCTTTGAAAACCAGTTTCATGACTGGCCAGGCTACGGTGTGAAAGTTCTGTTTGTTTCTCCTTGATGAAACCACCCGCCCCTTGGTTCACTCTACTTCCCTGTAAGCTAACCACCCTCCCCTCCTCCCTTCGATCACCACTTGCAGAGGCAATAAAGTCATTGTTGCTTCACATTCAGGGATTCTTTATTAATTCATCACACAAATAGGGGGATAATTACCAAGGTAGCCCAGGAGGGGTGGTGGAGGAGGGAAGGACAAGGCCACACAGCACTTTCAAACTTTAAACTTATTGAATGCCAGCCTTCTGTTACTTGGGCAATCCTCTGGGGTGGAGTGGCTGGGTGGCCGGAGGGGGTCCCCGCCGCGTTCTTGGGCATCTGGGTGAGGGGACTATGGAACTTGGGGAGGAGGGCGGTTGTAGCAGTGGTCTGTGCTCCTGCTGCCTTTCCTGCAGCTCAACCCTACGCTGGAGCATATTAGTTTGATCCTCCAGCAGCATCAGCATTGAATCCTGCCTCCTCTCATCACGCTGCCGCCACCTTTCAGCTTCAGCCCTCTCTTCAGCCCGCCACTTACTCTCTTCAGCCCGCCACCTCTCCTCCCGGTCATTTTGTGCTTTCCTGCACTCTGACATTGTCTGCCTCCACGCATTCATCTGTGCTCTGTCAGTGTGGGAGGACAGCATGAACTCAGAAAACATTTCATCACGAGTGCATTTTTTTCACCTTCTAATCTTCTCTAGCCTCTGGGAAGGAGAAGATCCTGTGATCCTTAAAACACATGCCGCTGGTGGAGAAAAAAAAAGGGACAATGGTATTTAAAAAGACACATTTTATAGAACAATGGGTACACTCTTTCACGGTAAACCTTGCTGTTAACATTACATACATAGCACATGTGCTTTCGTTACAAGGTCGTATTTTGCCTCCCCCCACCGCGTGGCTAACAGCGGGGAACATTTCTGTTCAGTCATAGGCAAACAGCCCAGCAGGAACGGGCACCTCTGAATGTCCCTTTAAGAAAAGCACCCTATTTCAACCAGGTGACCATGAATGATATCACTCTCCTGAGGATAACACAGAGAGATAAAGAACGGATGTTGTTTGAACGCCAGCAAACATACACTGCAATGCTTTGTTCTACAATGATTCCCGAGTATGTGCTACTGGCCTGGAGTGGTAAAGTGTCCTACCATGGTGGATGGAATAAGGTTGCCTTCCCCAGAAACCTTTTGCAAAGGCTTTGGGAGTATATCCAGGAGAGCCACGAATGCCAGGGCAAATTAATCATTAAACATGCTGGCTTTTAAACCTTGTATAGTATTTTAAAAGGTAAACTCACCAGAGGTCCCTTCTCCGCCTGGTGGGTCCAGGAGGCAGCCTTGGGTGGGTTCGGGGGGTACTAGCTCCAGGTCCAGGGTGAGAAACAGTTCCTGGCTGTCGGGAAAACCAGTTTCTCCGCTTGTTTGCTGTGAGCTATTTATAACCTCATCATCATTGTCTTCCTCATCCCCAAAACCTGCTTCCGTGTTGCCTCCATCTCCATTGAAGGAGTCAAACAACATGGCTGGGGTAGTGGTGGCCGAACCCCCTAAAATGGCATGCAGCTCATCATAGAAGCGGCATGTTTGGGGCTCTGACCCAGAGTGGCCGTTTGTCTCTCTGGTTTTCTGGTAGGTTTGCCTCAGCTCCTTAAGTTTCACACGGCACTGCTTCGGGTCCCTGTTATGGCCTCTGTCCTTCATGCCCTGGGAGATTTTCACAAATGTTTTGGCATTTCGAAAACTGGAACTGAGTTCTGATAGCACAGATTCCTCTCTCCGTACAGCGATCACATCCCGTACCTCCCTGTTTGGTCCATGCTGGAGCTCTTTTGAGATTCTGGGACTGCATCATGGTCACCTCTGCTGATGAGCTCTGCATGGTCACCTATAGCTTGCCACACTGGCCAAACAGGAAATTGAAATTAAAAAGTTTGCGGGCCTTTTCCAGTCTACCTGCTCAGTGCATCTGAGTTGAGAGTGCTGTCTAGAGCGGTCACAATGGAGCACTCTGGGATAGCTCCCGGAGGCCAATACTGTCTAATTGCATCCACAGTACTCTAAATTTGACCAGCAAAACCGATTTCAGTGCTAATTCCCTTGTCGGGAGTGGAGTAAGGAAATCGATTTTAAGAGCCCTTTAAGTCGAAAAAAGGGCTTCATCATGTGGACGGGTTAAATTGATTTAACGCTGCTAAATTCGACCTCAATGCCTAGTATAGACCAGGGCTTATTGCTTGTTCTTGCTGCCACTGAAGTGAATTGCAAAACTCCCATTGACTTCAACGGAGTGGAATCAAGACCTTAATGCTAGATTCTGATACTCTTATTCACCTCCAGTAGTACTTTAATCATTGAGGAATCAATAGGACTATTCAAGGTCAATCAGATTATCAGAATCTAGCCCCTAATTTGCAAGCCAAATGGAGAAATTCCCTCTGAAGTACAAGATAAAAAAAGAACTAGCTTCCAGTTCAATAATGAGGGGAAAAATAATAAAGCTATACCGATTTGCCATGATCTGGTATCCCTGAATCTATTTACCTTCTCGCTGCCATGAGCATTGCATTGAGCAAGCCAAAAGGAAAAAGGAGCTGTAAAAAGAAACTTATCTGAAGAAGGATTTTTTAAAATTATACTGACATGTTTCCTGGGCTGGGATAAAATTATACTGCCACATAAAATGTGACAGTAACCAAGATAGAAGAAAAAAGCTTTAAGGGAAGAGGGAAACCATTTTGATCTGATTTTAGCAATTTCAGGAAAGTGGCTCTAAAAAGGAAAAATATACAAATCAACAGTTTTCTGCCACATCACAAATGTTTACCCTTTTCTGCATTCCTCCATAGATTTCTCATTTTATAATACATTATGTTATACTTCATAATGTCATGGAAACAGATTTCATCATATTTCATTATTTCTTTTGGGGTGCTTATTATCAGGAAAATATATTCTAATCTACTACCTTCAAAAGACTTCACTACACATGAAGAAAACCAGTTTCCTCGCAAATTTCATTTTATTATCCCCTCCTTTCTGATTATATATATTTTTCACATCTTTAATCCTCAGGCAGAGTCCTGATTTAACAACGATTCTTTGCTGACACAGAAGACAGTTGCTAGTATATTTTTATGAGGAGGAAAAGAAAACGGCAGGGTTTTCTGTCTTCTCCTTCTGTTGCCTTCCCCCACACTGATTATATTTAAAGAACTGACCTTCTGTATTTTAATCGCACAAAATACTGTTTGAACAGTTCTAATGGTCATTGGCTCCCCATACAGAGTGAATGCATTACTAATACATTTAGACAGCTAAAAGCTGATTTAGCTTGATATTATGGGGCTCCTGCTGCTATGTAAATTAAAAAACAACAACAACTGACTAAACAACAATCTAAAACTAGGCATAGAGCTGTTGGCCTTTGCCTCTTTTCCCACTATCTTGTCCAATAAGATCAGCCAAAAAGGACAGAATAAGGGCTCCATATACTATTTCTACCACCTCTGAAGAAAAACTATATGGTCAGCAGCAAGTGTGTGTCCACTGTTTCTTGTTCTTCCTTGACCTGGAATTTTGTGGGCTTATTTTACCTGTGGCTGAAATCCAGACTACTGTCACAATAGGCTTGGTCATGCACTTAGCACAAACACCAGAGAAAGGTGTGGCATGGAGATACACCACCCAATGGGGAGCACCCATATGCACAGTGCCTCTTGGACTATCCCATCTGTGCTGCGGGAGAGGGGAAATTTGCAACCGCTTTTTAAAGAAAGCAATTATAATAGAATGTTAGGGGACTGTCAGTCACTTTACCTGAATTCCCCATACCATTTTATCTGCCTACTTCCCTGCAATGGAGCACAGAGATGCCTACACATGATACACAGCATTGCTTCCCCCTGTTGCTGACTACATATCAGCTGTTCTCAATGGGAGTGAAAGAGATAACCACTCTGAGAAGCCCTGAAAGACATGAGGCAACATAAGGACCTCTGCTGGGAGCAGCAGCTCTGAACTCTGGGTTGGCCAGGCCCCATTAAAGTCTCCTGATAGAAGCAGGCCCACTATGGTTCCCAGGTAGCTTTAAATCACCCTGCACCCTGAAGAGTGCTGGAGAGGGAAGGGAAAAGATATGGCAGTGGGAGAAATGGTGGAGGAAGGAGAGAAGAGTGAGAAGTTGGGCTGTGATCCTGTCAGCGTTACGAAGTGGTGCTGGTGATTCAAAAGCAAGCATTCTCGCTTCCGTATGAGTATTAGACCAATGATTCATGGAACTATGGGCCCGCAAAGGTGCCATTTCTGAATGCAAGAGTAAGGTTGTGTGAATCTGTGCCCTGGTCAAATTACCAAGAACATAAGAGTGGCCATATTGGGTCAGACGGGGGACAGTGCCTGTAGTTGAGAGCAGCATCCGGAGACCTCTGCGCCCCCCTTTCCCAGGGACAACAGGGATGTGGTGCCAGCCGCTTCTGGGAGCGGCGCAGGGCCAGGGCAGGCAGGGAGCCTGCCTTAGCTCCGCTGTGCCATGGGGCTGGCAATCCTGCAGGCCAGATAGACCGTATCCAGCATGCAGGCCATAGTTTGCCCTCCCCAGAACTAAATCCACCCACACAATCAAAACACTCCACTCTACCAAATTACTTAATCTACTGCACATGCTTCACCCTCTGGGGAGAGGATGAGGGGGAAAAACAACACAAGTAGAGGTAATACTGAGGAGCTACCTATTCTTTCCTTGCCCATTCCTTCTCCTTCAGCAAGAACAAAACAAACCGATACATAAGTCGAATTTGGGCAGGGTGAGCCTTTGACAATTGCCTCTGACAAACAGAACTGTTTTCTGCTCTGGCAACAAGTTTTATCCAAAGCAAACTCTCTCTCAGTGCAAAGGCTGGCAAGACTGCCGAAGTATGGCACCATTCAGAAATGCCTTCAGCACTCTCCAGCACTTTGGATGTAAACTTCTCTCCTGCACAGGCTCACAGCTGTTGCGTTTTACTTATATAAGAAGTATTTACGTTTGAAACTCAGGAAATTGTCTGCAACCTTGTCAGAGGCCATTTTGATAATGTAGATCATAATTTCTTATGTTCTTGTCCCCAGGCCTAAACTGACAATGAGAAAGTAAGATGTGAAAGTACAGATACTTAAGGGTCAGATTATGATTTCTTTACTCACACTGAATAGCATCTTACTCCATGAGAGAAAATGATTCAAGTATAAATTTAATATGTGCGTAGAGGCTTTGGGTCTTTTAAAGAACACTGCTACATAGTCTCGTCTGGAATTGTTACTTAAACTTTTTAAAGTTATATATGTGTAAGAATTTTTGCTAAATTTTGGTAGTATTCTAAAAGACAGATTCTCCCTTTCATGTGTGAGAAATGCACTCTCCGAGGCAAGCTTGACTCCTGTGGGAGAAAAAATCAGGTTCTCGACACAAAATAGCAGCTCACTTTATCTAGCAAACATTTCTTCAATACTTTTTAACTGTGGTATAAAGGGAAATGGGTATTAATGTGCTAGTATAAATAAATAATACATCTCAATTATATAGTGCCCTCCAGCTAATGATCTAAAAGCATTTCAGCAAAACTAAGTGATTATGCCTCAGGTGAAATAGGCTCATTAAATATTATTCTCCCTACACTACAGAATGGGAAGCAGACAGAGAGGTAAAATGATCTGTTAAAGGTTACATTGTAAGTCAGTGCCAGAGTCAGCATTAAGCTCCCAGGTCTTTTAGCACTCCCAAGTCTTTTAGCATCTCCTCCTGTTTTCAAACCACTAGAGCATGCTGCCTCCCGTATCACTATAGAGAGCATAAATATATACTCAGATGTTAAAACAGATTAACAAAAAAAAAAAAGTTTTAAGCACAGTCAATATTTACAACTTCTTAACTAACCCGGGGCTCATCCCTTGATTTGTGTTAATTGAAATATTATTATTTATCAGTTACAGAGTTGGGGGACAAACGCTTCAGTCCTGTGGCCCTTATTAGTCTGGACTCCCATTAACAGTTCATAAAAATATGCACAGGAAGATGGTGTACTGGCCTAAATTCAGTCCTAGTCTAAGCAGGGGCGCCTCCTGCTGGAGTCAATAAAACTTACGTCCATGAGGGAAAAAATTGTTTTTAAAACAATGGATTGGACTCAGGAGACCTGGATTCAATTCCTGACCCATCCAGACTTCTAGGGTGACCTTTTGCAAGTCATTTAATCTCTGTGCATCTCCGTTCCTCATCTATAAAATTAGGATAATAATTATTCCCTACCCCATGGGATGCTGTAAGGATAAATTCATTAATAATTGTGAGGTGGCCAAATACTATCATGATGAGGGCAGTAGATAGATTATACCAGGTTCTGTTTGTCCCAACATATATACACACACAGCACATAAACACACATACACAGACTCATACACTTTGGAGTGTAAGCAGAGTCAGGATAAGCTCTACCCTGACATCTGGTGGTGAATTGTGGCAAGCTGTGGAAAAGAACTTCAGGGGCTATCTTGTTTGCATAGGCACACCCACGCCGCCTAGCATGAGCCCACAGCAGCCCAAATGGTCACTTTGGCTGCTGTGGGATCCCCAGTTTCTCTATTATTGGGGCAGAAAGAATAAAGTGTTGATACCCTGGTTATGTGAATCAAAGACAATGAAATTGTTTTATGATGGAGGAACTCGCCATCAACTAAGTAGCACTCGCTAGACAAGGGACCTGGGTTCCAAAACCCAGTGAATTGAGAGAGATGCAGGCACGGCACGGCACGGCACGGCACGGCACGGCACGGCACGGCACGGCACGGCACGGCACGGCACTTGCACCTCCTTGTCTCTCCACTGTAGAATATCAGAGCTAATTTTGATTCCATTAGGACTCTCATTACAGGCTGCTGAGCTGAATTCACTTTTGGCCAATGATGCACCAGTACTGAGGCTCCCCTACTACAAGCTGAAATCACTAAAGAGCTAAAATTACTAAGAGCTGAAATCACTGAACGCTGTGTTAGGTAGTGTGGGGGGGGGCCCTGAAGATATATTGCGGAGCAGAGCAGTTCATGGGACAGCTGGTGGAGTGGAGCGGCTGGCGGGGTGGCTCGCGGTGAAGGCTGCAGCAGAACCCCACGGAGAGGCAGGGCAGGTGGCCTTGGACCACGTAAGGTGCCCCTTAACACTCCCCCATTTCCACCCTGGCTGGGAGGTAAAACTCTGCAAATAAACTTTTCAACTCTGGGCCTGCACTGACCAGGGAAAGAAACTTTTGGGTTGTTGGACTTTTGGGACTTTGGGTGATTTTTGGGTTGCTGGACTCAAGAACCAAAGGGAAAGGACATGGCCCAATTTGCTGGGGTGGGTCTTTGCTCATGGTTTGGTTTATGAACCCTGTTGTTTAATTTAATTTAATTTAATGCTGATGTTGTTTACCTCATGTTATTAAAGATTTTCTGCTACACTGAGACTCTGTGCTTGCGAGAGGGGAAGTATTGCCTCTTTGAGGCATCCAGGGTTGTGTGTGTAAGATTTTCCCAGGTCACTGGGTGGGGGCTCGAGCTGCTTTTGCATTGCATTGTTGAGAGGGAACCCCTATGTACTGAATCCGGCCCTTGCTGCTATCAACTTGGCCTGGCAGAAGGGTTACAGGAGTAGGTGGGAGAGGGATAGCTCAGTGGTTTGAGCTTTGGCCTGCTAAACCCAGGGTTCTGAGTTCAATACTTGACAGGACCATTTAGGGATATGGGGCAAAAATTGGGGATTGGTCCTGCTTTGAGCAGGGGGTTAGACTAGATGACCTCCTGAAGTCCCTTCCAACCCTAATCTTCTATGATTCTATGTACACAAGAACTGACATGCCTGTACTTAAACATGCAAATAGGAAACATGAGCTGTTATTTCAAATACTGAACTCCTCTTTTTCTGCTTAACAGTCCGTTCACACACACACACACACACACACACACACACACACACACACACACAAATCTGCTTTACTCTGAAAGGGATTTAGAAAGCACAGTGATTACAATGTGTTTAATCATGATTAAACACTGATCTGTCTCAATCTACTCAAAAGTAGACTAGCCCTCCCCCCCAGCTGACATTCTAATAACTCAACAGAGGTTGTCAAAGTAAGTGCAGATAATGTCAGCACAAAATACTGTATTGAATCAAGAACACTGAAAATACTTTTTTGTTAAACATCTCTGCCTATCAATACACTTTGCAAACCACAGAAACTGCACCGACAGCACTTCACAACTCAGCATTTTAAAAATATGTTAGAAGTGCCTGAAATCCCCTCCAAACTGCAATAATTGTACAGCTAGAAAGGGGAATGCAACAGTGTTGCCTCTTTTCTCCCGTCCTTTAGATCTTTCCCTGGAACACCCGGCAATGCTAATAATGCAGCACGCAATACTTAAAGGCATCTCTATCAAGCAAACAGAATTTGATATAAGTTGCTATGCAGTTGACATTTGTCTTATAGTAAATAAACCAGCCTGCTCAACACCACACCCACTGTATTTCACTGATGCCTCTGTGGGTCTATATCAGGTTCTGCATCAACAGGAATGGTCACACCTACGGGGCAGGTCCAAAATATCGATTTTAACATTTACTGTTTCACATCACAATACAAACAGAGGTGCACAAAGGTGACCTGAAATACTCTTCTTACTGCTCAGTAGGGTGAAAATAGCTAAAAATGAACATATATCCTATGAATTACTTGCATTTTGGGATTGTCATCAATGCAGATAAATGCTACATGTTTTAAAACAAGATAATTGTGTTCTTTTTATGGGAATGGAAACAGCCCTATCACATTCATATGATTTGGGTGGGTGGGGGGGGGGAAGAGACCTACCAGAGTCATGCCTCATCAGGGCATATATGGGACAAACGCAGCCGAGCCTCACAGGAACAAAGGACACTGGCCTAGGCAACAACAAAGGATCTGTTGGACTCTCGAGTGAGTCATCCCCCCTTCCTTTGGTCAGTTTGGGACTGTGATGAGGTAATGCTCACCCGACACTGAAGGGGGAGGGCAAAGCCAAGAGGGAAGAAAGGACATGATAAAAGGGAGATATGTTTGCCATGCTCTTCCTCTCTCTTTCACCTACATCTACAGACATCACCACCAAGCGACTGAAGCGCTGATCAAAGGGGAAAGCCTGGCTGAAGGGCAACTAGCCAGCCTGTGGTGAGAAGCATCTAAGTTTGTACGGCTATTGAAAGTGTTAAGATCAGCTTAGAATGCGTTTGCTTTATTTCATTTGATGAAATCTAATTTTTATGCTCTGACTTATAATCACTTAAAATCTATCTTTGTAGTTAATAAATCTGTTTATTCTACCTGAAGCAGTGCGTTTGGTTTGAAGTGGGTCAGAGACTCCCCTTGGGATAACATGCCTGGTACATATCAATTTCCTTGTTTCCTTGTTAAATTGACGAACTAATATAAGCTTGCAGCGTCCAGCGGGCATAACTGGACACTGCAAGACAGAGGTTCCTAGGGTTGTGTCTGGAACCAGAGATACTGGCTAGTGTCATTCGGCTGCACAATCCAAGGAGCAGCTTACATGCCAGAGGCTGTGTGTGAACAGCCCAGGAGTGGGGGTTCTCATAGCAGAGCATGGTAAGGCTGGCTCCCAGAGTCAAGGATTGGAGTGACCTAGCAGATCACCAGTCCAGATAACACCAGAGGGGAACGTCACACAATTCCACTGAAGTCAAGTGAAATAACTGCTACCTAGCATGAGTAAGGGTTGCAATACTTAGCATAGAGCAATTTGCTCTAGCTAAATCCAGACAATTTCACCTCCTGGCCGGGTTCCCAAGTAATCCTTAAAATTCGGGCAGACCCTTGTGGGTCTTCAGGTCAAATTTGGCCAGAAGGTTAGATTTTTCTAAAATTAAACTTCTACAAAACCTTAGAACAATGTAATGTTTCCATTATTATTTAATTCTAATGATAACAGATTTGTTTGTTTTTAATAAAAAACAAATATTTCTTTACATTGTATGAAGCCCCATATGTTGCAGCATTGTTCTAGTCTGTGAGTACTTGAAAGTAAAACTGACCAATCTATTTATTGTCCAAGCTGGGAAAAATGCAAAAAGTAAACAAACATAAGTAGTTAAAGATGAGATTTAAAAAAACAAAACAACCAACTTTTGCTTTAGAAAAATCAAAGTATAAAGGTAAATAATTTAAATATACAGTTAGATCTTTATCTTGCTCTTTTTCTTGTGTTTAAGGTGTGTGTGTCAAAAACTAACATACTGAATCAGGCTATCACAGGCTGTTTTCATTCTACCACCATAAAGGAGGTGCTATGTTCATAGCCTAAGAAACTGCTAACTCTTACCCCAGCTCTGTGAGTCAAGGCAGTGCTGCCAGTCCCTCACTTTCATGAGTATCTCCCCAAAATCCAGATAAACTTTTAAAAAAGATACAAAAACCTGTTAATAGTTATTGCCTAATCACTTATTTTCCCATATCTAGGCCCTGATTCTGCAAAGATCTATGCACATATTTACCATTACACACTTCTATGAGACTTTGCCTTCAATGGGACTACTCCACAGTGTGCAAACTTACGCATGTAAACCGATCTCTGTAGGATTGAGGGGGAGCTCTTTCTCCTCCTCCTCCACAGATGTTCACATAAAACCTTTGTAAGTATATTATATCTCACCTTCTAAGGAAACTTTTAAACATGAACGCAGGATTCTGTATCAAGAAATGAAAAATTAGGCTACTGAAGTTAAAGAAAATATAATATTAATGAGTACCCAGTAAGATGATGTGACAAAGGTCAGAAAATGTATTAAAGGAAAAAACACCTTTGTTCTTAAAAAGTCAGCTATCTTAAAAAAACCCATCCAAGAAATCTAGATTAAAGAAATCTAAGGTATACAGATTAGTAAAAGATATTTAGTATTTTGTGTTTTTTCTACAACACTATAGGATTAAATAGCAATTTAAAAGACAACATGAGTTGCATATGCCACAGATGAACTCAGATAGCACAGAGATCACTGTTCTAGTCCCATGTGCTTAAAAAAAAAAATTAAAAAGAGAAGGATGGGGAGTGCAAAATGTTCCTGTATGTATATAATACAACAGTTATTTTCCAGGGGGGGATAAATTGGCCTTTTTAATTCTTTAAGCCTGGCATAGTATCAAAGCAGATATAAAATAGCCACAGAGCTTAATTTAGAAACATCATTTTTCTTATGTTGAGCTTTTATGAAGAGCTTCCTGCAAAGCTACAAACAATGGTCTGTCTGGCAAACAGACCACACTGAGGTCACCCTTTTTGCAAGGCCTTGTTTAAGGAGGAATTAGGAATTTTGCCAAAAGGTAAACAGAGGTCTGCCAAAGACATGTAGAATTAAAAGGCCACTGACCCTCAAAGAGGGACCCTATTAGATCCACCACCAGAAACAAAACAAACAACAACAAAATCTTGTTTGTTATATATATGTATATAATGAGTAGGTGTATAAAAAGAAAGAAGGATCAGATATTTGACGCTCTTAACCAAAAATCTTGCTCTTAGTCTACTGAAGCCAATGAAAGAACTCCCACTGACTTAAAGAGGTGTGGATAAGTCCCTTGGTGAAACTCACCCCAAAACAAAGCACAAGACAAGACACAACTTATGCTGGCCCTCTGCACACAATACCAAGGGTTGTTCTTGTTGTTCAGGACTGAGGTAGTTCTCTACACATGTTCATTCTATATCTCCTAGTATTTCTAGAATATTGATCACACAAAATGAATGCAGGGTAGGCTATAGCAGCTGCAAATGGAGTGGACAACAAATAGGATGTCTGGTTCTCCATGGAATAGATAAGTATTTTTGAAAGATCTGAAGCTGGAGTGATTATAAATACATGATTCTTATGATTTACATGAAAAGCCTGGCTCTGGTATGGCTCCTTAAATCTGCTTACTCAATCTCAGTGGCCTGTTTGTGATACATTCTTGGCCTTGTCTCAATAGGAAATGTATGCTAAAAATTTTCCTTCATTGCAACCAGTACAGCTTCATTGTTGGGATCACTAGTGTAGACTGGATGCCAGCAGCTGCCATTGTCTTAAACACCATGTTGTGTTGACTTGTTCTGAGTATTCCAATTGTTGGAGCTCTCTCTACATCAGTGCTCCTACCACTGCATAAAGCCACTTTTCCCCTGGCCACGCCCCTCAGGTTCCAAAGGGAGACAGCACAGAACTAGGGCCTTCCTGACCTCTTTGGATATTCCTCACTTTTTTTTTTGCAAACCATGTACTTCACTTAGCTACTAGGAAAGTTGCTTTGGAAATGCTCCTACAGATTAGAGAGAGATTTCTTTTCAAATCCCGCTATAGAGTAGAAAAGCCTCCAGGGAATACAATCAGTTCAGAACAAATGTTGTCCCTCTGTCACGATGTATTGTGAAGCTGAAAAGAAGTCCTACTTGTTTATGTTTTATGCTATTTGATTTCACGTGAAGTTTGGAAACCCTGCTGACATTAAAAGATTTGAGCTTGAATACATTTTATTGTTGTTGTATAAAAGGTTAAAAAAATACCTTTCCCAAAGCATCTCTATCGACCAGCTCCTGCACTGCCAAGAGCTTGATGCTGTAAGAGAAAAACACAAAAAATGAATAATTTAATGGCAAACATTTCCAAAGCACCAGTTATACTAGGATTGAAATCTTACCCTTATTTTTTTTCTTTCAGAAGGTTTAAAATGCCTGTTGTGTGATGCAGCATGCAGGAGTCTACAATAAATCACGGGACAGGCACTGTTACGTGCTTTGCTTGATCTGATCTAGCTGTCCTACATAGACTTTTTGGTTCCTAAATTAGTAAGCATATTCAAATTCGCCCTATAAGAGTAGTCCACTAATCATCCCATTTGCACAGTTTAAAACAACACTGAAAGATCTTTTCAAAACAAATACTGAAGAAGTATTTAACAGAACGGTCATTTTTCTGTCCAAACGTTTACAGGTCTGCAGTTGCTCTTTAAACAGTTTCGTTCTTAGATATCAACAATTTACCAGTTTTCCATGGTATCCATCACTCGATATTTGGGACACTCTACAAAAGTTACAATATTTAAAACAGAACTGGGCTTAAGACATTGGACGGGGGAGGGGGGGAGGAACAAGTTACACACACACAAGCCTAAAGAAAACTGCCTGGAAAGAAGTATATGATTTACCCCTTTTCTATTCAAAGCCTTATTCCCTCACCATTACACAAATCTCTTCTTGGCCCACAAAGGGCTAAATCTTGCTCACCCTATGCCAATGATTTCAATGGGACTATATGTAAAATGATTTGGACTCATCCACGATGAGTAGTAACTTAGCTCAACATCAGTCTAGCAGGAAATGGGGCTGGAACAGTATGTTAAAATCCAGGTCTTTCTGTATTTTCCCACCCCAACCCCTGCTGTATGTCGGAACCCCCTCCCACACCCAAGCTCCCTCCCGTACCCCAACCCCAGCCCAGAGCCCACATCCTAGCCAGAGCTCGCACTCCAGCCCCCTGCCCCAACCCGGAGCCCCCTCCTGCACTTCAAACCAATCAATCCCAGCCCACACCCCCTCTAGCACTCCAACCCCCTGTTCAAGCCCTGAGTCCCTCCTGCACCTCAAACCCCTCATTCCTGGCCCCACCCAAGCCTGCACCCCCAGCCAGAGCCAACATCCTCTCTAGCACCCCAACCCCCTGCCCCAGCCTGGAGCCCCCTGCTGCACCCTGAAACCCTCATTTCTGGCCCCACCCCAGAGCCTGCACCCCCCAGCCAGACCCCAACCCCTGTCCCAGCCTGGTGAAAATAAGCAAGTGAGTAGGGGTGGGGAAGAGCGAGAGACAGAGGGGAGGGGGAAAGGAGCGGATGGGGGCAGGGCAGGGCCGGGGCCGGGCAAGGGTGTTTGGTTTTGTGCAATTAGAAAGTTGGCAACCCTAACGTAGGGGTGTTATTCTACCTGTAGCGAAGTAGAAATCTTGGCCACTACAGGGCCTGTCTACACTACATATTTTTTGAAAAAAAATCGTATGCATAGTACCCTCAGTTCAGCTGCACTTCTAATCAAACTGGTAGGAACTCGGGTGCAGCTAAGGCTCTGTGGTTTCCAGTGTTTTTACAAGTGAAAAAATGAGCATAACAGCGAGGAATCAGGTATCATTTCCCTCTCCTTTTTTTGCAAGCTTCAAGTCCAAAAGCCCATTTTATACCAAACTCACTTCCGAAGGAACCCTAAGTACTGTTTTATACACATTACTTATAAAGCGCGCTGGCCATTTCACATTTTGGACTCGATTCAAACCTGTTTGGGTAGCGGGTGCAAACTTTGCACCCGCTGTACCAGCAGGGTCATTCGAGAAGCCAAAAGAACTGTTTGCTCTTTTTCCTGCTCATGGGGCTTCACCAGTAGACATCGGGTATAACGTACAGTCAAGGCTCCATGGACTGAAGGCTAGCCAGAGTACGGAATAAGTCAGTAGCTTCAGCCATGCCACCTAGCAGAAATGTGTGTCACCTGGTAGAACAAAAACATTCTCCACCACCAGCGTTCTGCATTATGCTGATATTGCCACTCCGATTACCATGCTTCCTTTCCAGTCTTACAGCCAGCCACTGAACAGATTGTCCATGTGACCCTGAGGAAGCTCCACTTTTCACCAGTATAC